>NC_090347.1:35128009-35431040 GCF_035084215.1 Heptranchias perlo | reverse complement strand
AGTGAGTCACCGCTAAATCTTGGAGCAGCCATGCCCCTGTGCTGCTCCATTGGGTCTTCTTGCTCTTTGCTCCAGCAAAATCCATTGGAGCAATGGCCCTTTAAATCCAGACGCTCCAGCTGACAGCCTGTCATGTGTGTGCGCAGTCCGCCCACTGCGCAGCTTTCGGACGGCAAACCCGAAAACAAGATTAATGACCACCAATTAAGTCGCAATCACGTGGGGAACAGTAGGTTTTTGTTAGTCGGGTTTGCTGCGCACCCATTGACCCTCCCACTGCCATCCCGCTGCCCTTTTATAATTGAGCCCCTAATGTCTGTGTTTATTCTCAGGGTTCAGAACAGAAACTGCAGACACGTACAGACGAATTGAGCCAGAGAGATGAAGCAATAGCTAAGCTTCGGAAGGATAAGCTGCAATTGGAGAAACTCATCCAGGTGAGCTCTTTGGGCACTTTTATGCAGACTTTCTCCACGTGGCGAACCAGTTAGGTTAACTTAGAGTTCACAGTCTACCCTTTTTATCTTTGCATACTTACAGCTACCTTGGCAATTGAAAAGTATGCTTCCTTTAAAATTCCTCAATATATTTTTGGCAGTGAATATGTACCTTTTGATGTGTTGGAAAGCATTTTAGTTTTATGATTATATCAGATTCCAGTCCTAACGACTATAAATTAAACCGCTTCTCTTTAAAAGTAGAACCTTTCAGCAAATAAAATTAAAGGGCATCTGTAATATCTCCCAGTTCCCTGTGGTGACCGTAGCACTATTGTTTAATGGCAATGGACCGTAAAGACCTGGATGACATCAATTTCAGGCATGGTCCATTCAGCTCACAATGCAGCTTTCAGCCATATTCAGATGGTACTCCATCATATCACTGCAGTCAGGAAGTCTGGTACCATAGCGCAAGATAATATAGGTTGTAATAGAGATCTGTCTCGAGTCAGATTTATTGCAACTTCCGTCTCAATTCTCAATGAGTTATTGGTGTAAATGTAGTGTTCCATGCTAACCTGGATTGTTGCATGAACTCAACCGCCTGTCGAGTTTTTTGTCGGTGCCCAGGGAGCCGGTTCCCAGTTGCCGCGGTGTAGCTGCATCAAGCGTTGCCTTCCTTGGTGTGACTTAGTTGCGGCATTGAGATGAACCATATTTCACAGGGGGTTGGTTGGATTCAAGTGTGTCTCTGATTTCCCTCAGAGGAAGAGATGCCTAGATGTAGGGCCAAAATGGAGATTAATATCCATTAAAAATATTCACCAAAAATCTCAGGGATGGAGGGAAAGTTGGAAGACCAAGTCACTCTTGTGTGACTCCCATTGGATGGTGCGGAGGCACTCCCAAAAGGGAATTTTAGAGAAAAACAGAAATGACTTGCCAAAATTAACTGGATTGATTTAATCAGACTAGTTGTTCCTAAATGTTCTTGGAACGGATGAGGTGGACTTTCGGTGTAAGTTGGGCAGGAGTGTTGTGGTAGATATTAGAACATTGGGCTGGACCCGGATACTCTGATCGCAGCCCAGCCAGCCAATTTCTGATGGAGCCTGAGGTGGGCAGAGCCTCTGCCTGCCCCTAACGTGGTCTGTGATAACGGAGGAATTTCCTTGAATCCAACCTCCCTACCACTCAGTTACCAGGGTGCCACAATTTTTTCCCTCTCCCAGTGGGTGCCCAATGTGCACTCAATCTGGCATGGGTGCACACCGATAGCATGCAAATAGGCTGATTACTAGGAATTGAGAGAGTGGGGATCTGATTAATGGGAATTGAGAGAGTGGGGATCTGATTAATGGGAATTGAGAGAGTGGGGATCTGATTAATGGGAATTGAGAGAGTGGGGATCTGATTAATGGGAATTGAGAGAGTGGGGATCTGATTAATGGGAATTGAGAGAGTGGGGATCTGATTAATGGGAATTGAGAGAGTGGGGATCTGATTAATTGGGAATTGAGAGAGTGGGGATCTGATTAATAGGAATTGATAAGTGGGGATCTGATTAATGGGAATTGAGAGAGTGGGGATCTGATTAATGGGAATTGAGAGAGTGGGGATCTGATTAATAGGAATTGATAAGTGGGGATCTGATTAATGGGAATTGAGAGAGTGGGGATCTGATTAATGGGAATTGAGAGAGTGGGGATCTGATAAACAGGAACTTGGAGGGCAGGGATCTAATAAATGGGAATTGGAAAATGGGAATGTGAGTAAATGGAGCCAGGAGAGTTTGAAGTGTGAGATCAGGCACTGGTGGAAAAAGCAATGGTATTAATAAAGAAAAGAAAGAACTTGCATTTATATAGCAACTTTCATGACCTCAGGACGTCCCAAAGCGCTTCACATCCAATGAAGTATTTGTGAAGTATAACGTAGAAACATGGCAGCCAATTTGTGCATGTCAATTAATGATGGCAATAAAAGCCTTTCCTGAAGTTGATTAGTGTTGGAAGTAGCAAGTTACAATGTAAAAAGAAACTTAAACTAAACTTTGAAAAAATGCCCAGAGTGCATGAATTTGATTCCATTGAGGCTGGAAGTCAGAGCAGAGAGAGCAAGCTATTCTCATCACAGAAACACACAAAGAGGAATGAGAATAGGTGATGAGAAAAGTAGATCTGGTCGAGTAATCAGCAAGGCACCAGGGCAGAGTTGGTTTGAGCTGAGCAGGACTGAGATGCTGGGTCGGGCACAAGAGGATCTGAGTCGTCAGGACATTGGCATATAGCAGTGTTCGGAAAGGAGATTCAGGCAGGGCAGAGTGGAAAGGTTAAGCGGCCATGCAGGAGAAAAAATGATTTTATAAAAGGGAAAATGTACAAAATAATTGAAAAAAAATCTAAAAATAAAATGTGTTTACCTCACATACCTTTGCATGGATCTGATTGATCTATATTGTCATATGCTTAGCACGATCAATTTTCAGATGCGATTGGTCCTTAGTCTGCAGTGTCACATTTTTGACACAATATTACAAACACAAAATCTTTAATAAGATAGATAGTGAGATAGTCTGAATAAATCCAGCGTAAGCAGTGACCAGTTCAAATGCTATACTTTCTTTCAGGTTTTTGTTATACAACGTAATTGCAAATTCTCCTGAAGTTGCTACCCATTTTCTCTTTTCCTTCGAAGATCTATTGGCGACATTCCTCTCTGAAATAAAAGATGGCTTACAGTATATTACCCTCTTGGACTGCAGCCCTGTGTTAGAGATAAGATTTCAGTGAGCTGGGGTCAAACAGGTGGTCTGTATCTTCTGTGTAAGTAGATGGTGTTCCATCATTAAACAATGTGGTATCTTTCCAAGATTGGAGCCATACATTTTTAAAATCTTGCCAGAAGAATATTACCTACACTCCTACTTAACCACTGAGATACCATAATTTATTATATTTTTATTGGATTTTAGGCATAGAGGGACAGCGAGTGAGAAAGAAGAAAGATATGGGAGTGGTGAATGAACAAGTAATAAGACACTGAGCAATAGTGAGGGGCCAAGGATACAGTGGGACAGTGAAGGAGAGGGGTTTTGAGATACTGGACAACAATAAGGGAGCGAGGGGAGAGAAACAAAGTACAATGAGGAATAAGGGGAAAGAGACTGTGAGGGAGTGGAGAGACATAGAGAAACACAGTGACTAGGGAAGAGAGACCTGGTCAACAATGAGGGAGAGGAGAGAAACATAAACGGGGATAGTGAAAGAGAGAGACAGAGGGGGACTGCAAGAGAAGAGGGACAGAGAGAGAAACAGTGAAGGAGAGGGGGCAGAGGAATTAGGGGAACTGTGGGACTAGGGGAGCAGAGAGATAGGGGAGTGAGAAACACACAACAGTAGCGAAGGGAGAGAGAAACACAGAGACTGAGCAAGAGGGGTAGAGACACAGAAGGGACAATGAGGGAGAGAGGGAAAGGCAAGGGGACAGAGGAGCAAAAGACAATCTGGGAATAAAGAAAAGAAAACGAAGACGAGGGTTGGGAGGAGAGAGAGATATTGAGAGAGACTGTGAAGTAAGGGAGATAAGCCTGCAGAGAATGAGAAAAAGACAGAAAAGGAAGGAAATGCATTGACCAACATCATTTCATCCTCCCTTTTTGAAGTACACTATTTTTTCCACTCTCTTTAATACCCCAATTTATACAGCATTAACAGATATGTTTGTGTAGATGTGGTTTTAGAATATCTCACTCACTTCCCTTCACTTGTCTGCTTGTATGGTTGGTTGAGAGCCTTGTCCCACAGTATCTATATGGGTGATGACTAGAGATCAGTGATCCATATGGTGATTTCATTTGTGCATCACCTGGGTGAAACCAAGTGGTTCTCACCTGTAATGTAATCAGACCTCTTGATCTTGAGGGTCTCATTGCAAAACAGAGTTGTTTAGAAGTTTTTTTTTTAAAGTACTACTTGAGACAGTCAAGTGGCTACAGCACTGGAGTGCAAGGCTCCCAGGTTTGAATCCCAGCCTTGCCATTCAAGTCTTGAACAGAAATTTCCACAGTTTTTTTTTCTCAACACCCTGTGAAAAGGAAACTAAACTGAAATTTGGGACAGAACATGGCCAGAGGCAAAACAAAGTCTATTTCCGCCCCAGCTAGATGTCTTTATTATGACTTCAGAAGAATATAACTTTATGCACCAGTGTGACATCTTTCCATCATTACAGCATTTCTAAAAGAGATTGTGTCAGCTCTGGCTCAATGAGTAGCACTCTTGCCTCTGAGTTAGAAGGTTGTGGGTTTAAGTCTTACTCCAGGGGGTAAATTTCAACATTAAGCCAGGAAGAGAGCAGGATGGGGGGGATTTCCAGACGGGAAACCAGATTGGCAGGCAGTCAGTCAGACGGGAGAGCAGGCAGGGAGTGAATGCCAGCAGGTAAGTCTTAGATCGTTGGGGGGTGTGGGGTTCGGTCATCGGGAGGGGGGTCAGGTATGGGGGTCGGTGGTCATCGGGGGAGTTATCGTGGTCGGTTATTAGTGGCTCATTCATGGGAGGTCAGACATCGAGGGGGAGTCAGTCATCGTGGGGTCAGAGCTCATGGCGGGGGGGTCAGAGCTTGTGGGGGGTGGAGCTCATGGAGGGGGTGGGAGGGGTTACAGATTGTGGGGGGTGTCAGACATGGGTGGGGATTGGCCGATCGCATGTATGGGATTGTGGCAAGTAGGCTTGTTGGGCCTGGAGGAAACACTTCTGCTCCTCCTGGCCCACAAGCCGTGCAACAAAGACACTTATCAGTTGATCCTGACCTTCTCGCCTCATCTTACGTGGCACGAATCAGAAGGCCCGGGAATCCCGGCCACCAGGAGTTAAAAATAAAAAACCTGTTAAAATGGAGGCCCACAACCTCCTTAAGAGATTTTACTGACCGACCCGCCTCCTGACAGTGGGTTAGTCACCGCCGCTCCGTTAAACCGGAAGTGGGTGGGTTGGAGGCGGGTTGGAGTTGGGTTTTACATTTTTACAATTTTTACCTTCCCACCCACCCCCAACCCACCCGTTCTTGGAGTTAAAATTTACCCCCAGATGCTTGAGCACATAATCTAGACTGACATGACAATGCAGTACTGAGGGAGTGCTGCACTATCATACGTGCTGTCTTTCGGATGAGACATTAATCCGAGGCCTTCTACCCTCTTAGGTCTCATAAAAGATCCCATGGCACTATTTTGAAGAAGAGCAGAGGAGTCCTCCCAGGCCTCCTGGCCAATATTTATCCCTCAACCAACATCACTAAAACAGATTATCTGGTCATTATCACATTTCTGTTTGTGGGATCTTACTGTGCGCGAATTGGCTGCCGCATTTCCTACAATACAACAGTGACTACACTTCAAAAGTACTTAATTGGTTGTGAAGCGCTTTCATATAGTGTCTTGTCCCTGAAGTTGTGTAAGGCGCTATATAAATGCAAGTCTTTCTCTCTTTTACCAATTTGCATCAAATTATAAATAGTTTTGTACAGTGGGTCTGTAGCCATTAGGAGCCGGGTTGAGGCTACCTGAGCTCAGTTCATGTAAAATTCTTCAGCAGAGAGGAGGCTTTCATCCTATTAGTCTGAACCAGATTCAAACACAAAGCTTAGAAATGAGATGATACTGTGCTAACCCCATTGTACTATCCAGTCCCTTGTATTGGCACATGTCACTCTGCTTTTTAAGAAAGGAGAGAGAGGGAAACCAGGGAATTATAGACCAGTTAGCCTAACATCTGTTGTGGGGAAAATTATGGAGTCTATAATTAAGGATAGGGTGACTGAACACCTCAAGAATTTTCAGTTAATCAGGGAGAGCCAGCATGGATTTGTGAAAGGTAGGTTGTGCCTGACAAACCTGATTGAATTTTTTGAAGAGGTGACTAAAGTAGTGGACAGGGGAATGTCAATGGATGTTATTTATATGGACTTCCAGAAGGCATTTGATAAAGTCCCACATAAGAGACTGTTAGCTAAGTTAGAAGCCCATGGAATCGAGGGAAAAGTACGGAATTAGTTAAGAAGTTGGCTGAGCGAAAGGCGACAGAGAGTAGGGTTAATGGGTAGGTACTCACATTGGCAGGATGTGACTAGTGGAGTCCCGCAAGGATCTGTCTTGGGGCCTCAATTATTCACAATATTTATTAACGACTTAGATGAAGGTATAGAAAGTCTCATATCTGAGTTTGCCGATGACACAAAGATTGGTGGCATTGTAAGCAGTGTAGATGAAAACATAAAATTACAAAGCGATATTGATAGATTAGGTGAATGGGCAAAACTGTGGCAAATGGAATTCAATGTAGACAAATGTGAGGTCATCCACTTTGGATCAAAAAAGGATAGAACAGGGTACCTTCTAAATGGTAAAAAGTTAAAAGCAGTGGATGTCCAAAAGGACCTAGGGGTTCAGGTACATAGATCATTGAAGTGTCATGAACAGGTGCAGAAAATAATCAATAAGGCTAATGGAATGCTGGCCTTTATATCTAGAGGACTGGAGTACAAGGGGGCAGAAGTTATGCTGCAGCTATACAAAACCCTGGTTAGACCGCACCTGGAGTACTGTGAGCAGTTCTGGGCACCGCA
This sequence comes from Heptranchias perlo, assembly GCF_035084215.1. Taxonomy (NCBI): domain Eukaryota; kingdom Metazoa; phylum Chordata; class Chondrichthyes; order Hexanchiformes; family Hexanchidae; genus Heptranchias; species Heptranchias perlo. The sequence continues at coordinate 35,423,973 of NC_090347.1, read as the reverse complement.
CCTTCGGAAGGACATATTGGCCTTGGAGGGAGTGTAGCGTAGGTTTACTAGAATGATACCCGGACTTCAAGGGTTAAGTTATGAGGAGAGATTACACAAACTGGTGTTGTATTCTCTGGAGTTTCGAAGGTTAAGGGGTCATCTGATCGAAGTTTATAAGATATTAAGGGGAACAGATAGGGTGGATAGAGAGAAACTATTTCCGCTGGTTGGGGATTCTAGGAGTAGGGGGCACAGTCTAAAAATTAGAGCCAGACCTTTCAGGAGCGAGATTAGAAAACATTTCTACACACAAAGGGTGATAGAAGTTTGGAACTCTCTTCCGCAAACGGCAATTGATACTAGCTCAATTGCTAAATTAAAACTGAGATAGATAGCTTTTTGGCAACCAAAGGTATTAAGGGATATGGGCCAAAGGCAGGTATATGGAGTTAGATCACAGATCAGCCATGATCTTATCAAATGGCGGAGCAGGCACGAGGGGCTGAATGGCCTACTCCTGTTCCTATGTTCCTATGTTCCTATAATTTCAGTTGTGTACCCTTGCCTCTGATTCCATCCCTCATTCTGAACTGCTCACTTAGGCTGCACCAGTTGATGGATAACCTTTGTGACCTGTTTAACCAAGAATTAAGCTTCAAACCCTTACATCCTAGTCATCACCGAGTCCATTTACTTCCATCTCTGCAGCACTGCCTACTTCCACTGCCACCCCACTCTGATCATTGCCCAAACATTATTCTATGTTCAACCCAGATTTGATTTCCCCAATTCCACCCACACCACCGCCCCCCATCACCTGCCTCCCAACTCCATCCTCCAGAAACTCCAAATTATCCAAAGTTCTGCGGTCTGCATCGTGCCCTGTACTAAGTCCTGCTTGCCAATCTCTACAATCCTTACTGACCTACAGTAGCTCCCAATCCCCAATGCAATGATTTCAGAATCCTCGTCCTTACCTACGGATCTCTACCGTACCTCTGTGACCTGTTCCAGATTTATGTCCCATTTTGTGCCCTATGGTTCTCCAACTCTGGCCTGCTGTGTAGGCCCCGCCCTCTGCACCACTATCGGTGGTAGAGTATTTCGCTGTCTTGGCCATACTGTCTGTAACTCCTTCCCTAACCCTCTCCACCTCACTTTTCTTTCCCACTTCTTCTCAAATCTTATCTGTTTGGCTGTACCTTTTGGTTACTTCTCCTAACTCCCTCACTTCTACTTTGTTTTGCTCTTTTGTGAAAAATGTTAGGCCATTTTCTAAGCTAAAGACACTATATGAAAGCATTGTATTGTTGACTATGTTAACTGTTTCCTCACATCAATGGGGCACAATAACTCCTCCAACTCACCTCAACTTCCTCTGGTACTTACAGTTTACATAAAAATATTGCATAGCCTTAGCTAGGTTTGAATCTAGGTACTGGGCATGAATTACCACTCCCCCCACCACCACCTCTGGACCAGAAAGGGAGAGTATCAGCCAGGGTCCCCACCCGCCTCCCCAATCGTTATTAAGTGACCTCTAGAAAGTGCACCTGTGTGGACATCAGTTGATAACAAGTTCAGATTGTGCTATAATGACCATCACAGTCAAATAGCCTGCTGTTGGTGAGTATTTAACATCGTAGGTGAATAGAGGAGACTTGAATGAAGTACTAGAAGGCTGTTAAGGCCCGTGGAACTGTACCTCAACATAAGGGGAAAAAAGTAAAACATAGAAACATAGTAAATAGAAGCAGGAAAGGACAATTCAGCCCTTCAAGCCTGCTCCGCCATTCTGTATGATCATGGCTGATCCTCTATCTAAATACCATATTCCCGCTCTCTCCCCGTACCCCTTGATGCCTTTTGTGTCTAGAAATCTATCTAGCTCCTTCTTAAATATATTCAGTGACTTGCCCTCCACAGCCATCTGTGGTAGAGAATTCCACAGGTTCACCACCCTCTGAGTGAAGGAATTTCTCCTCATCTCAGTCCGAAATGTCCTACCCCGTATCCTGAGACTGTGACCCCTCGTTCTGGACCCGCTAGCCAGGGGAAACATCCTCCCTGCATCCAGTCTGTCTAGCCCTGTCAGAATTTTATATGTTTCAATGAGATCCCCTCTCATTTTTCTAAACTCGAGTGAATACAGGCGGAGTCGACCCAATCTCTCCTCATACGACAGTCCTGCCATCCCAGGAATCAGTCTGGTGAACATTCGTTGCACTCCCTCCATGGCAAGCATATCCTTTCTTAGGTAAGGAGACCAAAACTGCACACAATACTCCAGGTGTGCTCTCACCAAGGCCCTGTATAACTGCAGTAAGACATCCTTGCTGCTGTACTCAAATCCTCTTGCAATGAAGGCCAATATACCATTCGCCTTCCTATCTGCTTGCTGCACCTGCATGTTTGCTTTCAGTGACTGGTGTACAAGGACACCCTGGTCCCTTTGTACATCAACATTTCCCAATCTATCTCCATTTAAATAATACTCTGCCTTTCTGTTTTTCCTTCTGAAGTGGATAACTTCACATTTATCCACATTATACTGCATCTGCCATGTATTTGCCCACTCACTCAACTTATCTAAATCGCCATGAAGCCTCTTTGCATCCTCCTCACAACTCACAATCTCACCTAGTTTTGTGTCGTCAGCAATCTTGGAAATATTACATTTGGTTCCCTCATCCAAATCATTGATATATATTGTGAATAGCTGGGGCCCAAGCACTGATCCCTGCGGTACCCCACTAGTCACTGCCGGTCACCCCGAAAAAGACCCATTTATTCCTACTCTCTGTTTTCTGTCTGTTAACTAATTTTCAATCCACGTCAATATATTACCCCCAATCCCATGTGCTTTAATTTTGCACACTAACCTCTTATGTGGGACTTTATCAAAGGCCTTCTGAAAATCCAAATAAACCACATCCACTGGTTCTCCCTTGTCTATTCTACCAGTTACATCCTCAAAAAACTCCAGTGGGTTTGTCAAACATGATTTCCCTTTCATGAATCCATGTTGATTTTGTCTAATCCCATTGATATTTTCTAAGTGTCCTGTTATCACATCCTTTATAATAGACTATAAAAGAGACAAAAAAAGGTACTGAAGTCCAAAACCAAAGTCACCAGTGAAAAGTGGCCCAAATCCTTTGATGTGACTCTTTTTTTTCAATGTTGAAGATGTCAGAGATGGTCAAATTGCAGTTAACTGTGTTGGTAATAACTAGTAGTAACTCCCTGGGACCTAGTCTTGTTATTTACCGTTCCCAATAGGAAGTTTTTCATTATATCCACTCATAACTATGGAGATTAAAAGGAAAAACTGCAAATGCTAAAAATCTGAAGTAGAGAGCTGGAAACGCACAGCAGGTCCATCTGTAAAGAGAAAAGACAGTCTTATTCGTAGACCTATTCTAAGTTCTGATGGAGCATCCGCACCCCAAACATTAACCTGATCTTTTCTCATTACAGTTGCTGATGGACCTGCTGTGTATTTCCAGCATTTTCTGCCACTATTTCAAATCCATTGAGATTTTGCTGGGCCTAATAAAGTGAGGACCTCTCAATGATTGATTGCACTTTCAGGCTGCTTGTTAATAAGGTTCCTTCTATACAGCCAGAAACACTAAAAGGGAAATGAAATTTTATAGAGTAGGAGGTTGATTGAAGTGACACTCCCACACATGTTTTATTGTAAAATTAAACAGCGCTCACAATAACAATGAGGCCCTGAATTTTTTAAAAAGTTCCATTTAGAAGTTGGAGTATGTCAAAAAGGCTGTTTTACTCTTTCCATTCATTGCACCTTTGAGACAGTTTAAAAATATGTAATTGTAAAAATTACAGAGTACCCTGGGGCTTGGTGTACAGTGACTTAACACACTGAGGTAATTTTGCAAGACTCCACTTCCCAATGTGTCAGAGAATCGGAGCTATAATGTTGGAGCCTTATTTCCACTGTCAGCGCCAGAGAGACATAACACATTGTGAATGGAACAAAAACAGAAAATGCTGGAAACATTCAGCAAGTCAGGCAGCACCTCTGAACAGACTAGACAAGTTAATGTTTCGAATGTGCACCCTTAGTCAAAGCTGGAAGATATTACCGATGAACGGCATTTAAAAAAGGAATAGAGTAAGAGGGAAATGGGAGGTAAAAACACACACACACACACACACACACCCTAAAACAAATGAACTGTAAAGTATCTAGTGGAGAACAGGAATTGATTAAATGGCAAAAGCGATATTAATGTGAGGTATAATGCAAGAAATAAAAGACATATACGAGACACAGAGAATGTGGGAACAGGTTGAAGAGACGGGGGATAATCAGGTAGAAAGGGAAGCATGAAAAACTGGCAAAGCGGAAGAGGTTCTAGTGGCCCAAGAGTGTGGGAGAAGAAATAAGCAGGTCAGCAACAAGGTTGCAGACCATCTCAGCAACAACAACTTGCATTTATATAGCACCTTTAACCTAGTAAAACATCCCAAAGCACTTTAAAGGAGCATAATCAGATAAAATTTGAAAATCTCGCCAGCATGGTATTCCAGATGGAGACCCTCACAGGGCTACCCCACTGCTTTTCATTTATGGAACTAAGTTTGAAAGTAGCACTGACTGACTTAGAAATAAATTTCCCTTCTGATAACTTTTAAGAATCCTTAGTGAAATGCGTTTCCGCAGTCTTAACACAGTTCCTAGTGAGTGAGTCCACAGGAGAGGGTTACCTGTAATTCGACACTGATTCGCATTGAAGTGGCAGTCTCACTCAAAACGGCTATTGTGGCAAATGGATGTGTCACACTGATGTATTGGGAGCACTTTTGTGAGGTAGGGCTTAATTGTGGTGGAGATCTTTACACTGCATCAAACCTACGTAAGTGCCTAAACTGGGAGTGCTTGACACAGACAGTGGGCATAATCAGTAGCAAAAGTTCCAATTCTCATCACTGAGATCCCTCACTTTCAGAGCAACATTTCCCCCCAAAACAAAAAATTTAAATGAGCAAGTTAAATGATTAGGTTGCATTAAAACAAACAAACTGGAAAGTAAGACAATTAGCTCACGTTTGTTCAGGCTTACTAAGTGGATGGATTTTGGTTGAAAATTTTACTTTAATTAAAGTGTTAACATTTGCATTGTATAACATTAGGCAATAATTAACTCTGCAACTTGGACAGATCAGGATTTTTCCCACAATTTGATTATTTTCTCACAATGTGCACAATGTGCTAAGTGCACTGTACTAAATTCCGCCCAAAGTTCGTCAAGCTAGCTCTTGCCATTTGACACTTTTTTTATACATTTAAATAAAAGTGCATGGGCTCTCCTGATGGTTTAGTTAACTTAACAATTTATGAGCCACACAGACCAAGTAGGCCCCACCTTCAGTCACCGATCTGTACTGTTAGCTGATCTCATCCAGGGCAAATGTTGGCAAACAGGTTAGGGAAGGAAAAAGTTGATCTCTCCTGTGATGGCTACTGTGTTCTAATAATGTGTTGGGGCTCACACATGAATAATGGTCACTTGGACAAGGCAGCTGAGGGTGCTTGGTGTCCATGGAACTGTACCCAATTAGAAGGCAAAGCCATCGAGAGAAGAGGGATGGGAGAGCATTTGTGAGAAAACAAAGAGATAAATAAATAGAGGTACAGGGAGAGTTAGAGGTTCCTGCAGGACTGTTTCACGCTGTATTTTCTCTACAGTGTGACTGCCAGTAACAGCATCTTTGGGTGAATGAGACTCTGGTGGCAGTTCAATAGATAGTCCTCTTCCCCCCCCACTCCCAATGGCAGCAGAAACAGTGCAAACTGCCACCAGTGGTGCTGACCACCGCTAGCCTCCAATCAGTTTTCTCACCAATTTCCTCCTCTCTTGAGGTGGCCGATTCCTTGTTTGGGCATGTTTCCACGGGGCACTGGATGTCCTCTAAGTGGCTATTGTTCATGTGTGATCCTTGCCAGTGATTGTCAGCAAGCAATTCCGTCATGGAAGGTATCAGAGCCGAGCCAATCACGAGGGCTGCTGATATCCATTGGTATACACGTCCAGTAGGGGCCACTGGACAGCGATCAGAAGCAGGATCTCTGGCTGATTTTGGCCTCTGGGTGGGGGATGGGGGGGTTGGATACTGAGGTCAATCATAGCCACACAGATCAGGAAGGCTCCACGTTCAGTCACCGATCTGTGCTGAGTTAGTTGACCTTGTCCAGGGCAAACTTTGCCACTCCAGTGATGGCCGCCATGACCAAATAAGGTGTCAACATTCACTGTCAAGGCTCACACATGAATAATGGTCACTTGGACAAGGTGGCTGAGGGAAATGTCCTGTGGGAACCACCAACTCTCCCTGTGTCACTGCAACTAACTAGTTGCAGACAGAGGATAGAACCTGGCTTGCATGCCTCAGTTGCTCTGTGTGTAGACCCTCTAAGCAACTGTGTGGAGATGAACGTTCAAACCACCCCCATAAAGGCTAATAATGGCCGAATGGGCCTTCCCCATTCATCGATGACAGGTCCACAGTCAGAAAAAGAAAGTTGCAGCTAAAAAATTTTAAACAGCTGTGCATATACAAACGTGCACATGCATAATCACTTTTATGTTGTCAGCAGTGCTCTGGTATTCACAAGGAGCAGAATTGCACAGCACCAGGAGCCAGCAAATACAGAATCAATTCTATGTGAAGTGGTTGTCTATAATGTAAAGGCACCATCAATGAGTGTACAGTACAGGGCTGATTATTAATCTCACGGTGATGTAACGGGTGTTTTGATGATTAAGTGACTTACAAACAAACACCTATAAGGGTCAGAAATTTGTGGGCCCAAGAGAGAACCTCTGAGGTGGAAGCCAAGCAAGGGGTACAGAGTTTCGGACAGGATCTGATTCCACCAGACCTCTGCCCCTTTTTTTTGACAATGAGAAATTCCAATGGGGAGGGGCAGTTCTTGCGTCTGCCCTTCCGCCCAGGACAAAAGAGGAGGCGGAACTGGCACTATTACGTCACAAGCCAACAATCCTACCAGTTCTGCCTCACTTGCACCCCATGCATGATGCAGTATGAGATCCTGGCAGAAGTGGGGTCCACAATAACGACAACCTGCATTTATATAGAAGCGTTATCAAACAAAATCTGACACTGAGCCATATAAGAAAATATTAGGACAGGTGACCAAAAGCTTGGTCAAAGAGGTAGGTTTTGAGGAGTATCTTAAAGGGGGAGAAGGAGGTAGAGAGGCGATGAGGATTAGGGAGGGAAATCCAGAGCTTAGGGCCTATGCAGCTGATAGCATGGTCGCCGGTGGTGGAGCGATTAAAACCATGGATGCGCCAGAGGCCAGAATTGGAGGAGCGCAGAGATCTCGGAGGGTTGTAGGGCAGGAGGAGGTTACAGAGATAGGGAGGGGTGAGACCAGGGAAGGATTTGAAAACATTGCTGGTTTGCTAACAGCACTGGAAAAATGGATCTCTTAATTTGAAAAATTCTGTGCACGTGTGGCCAAACTGGTCCAGCGGAGTGGCAAGGTGGCATTCTGAAATTCTTTCTCCCCCCCACCTGCCTTCTTTATACAAATGATCGGTTCCTGGGATTTGGGACAGGGCCATGGCCAGGGTAGACTTGTGTCCCGGAAGTCCTTCCCTGCTGTATGCCGGTGACAGCAGAAGCTCCCAGGAATTTCAGGCACTTTTTAACTTTGAGGTCATGTTGATGGTCATTGGTCAGCTCATGTTGTTAACAGTGCAGCATATCGAAACCCTGTTTTAAATTAAAATCTCAGGAAGATGGAAAGCATTTTTTTTCCTACTCTTAGACAAAAAAAGGCAGTCAAGGACTTGAACAACCGGATATAAACAGTACCTTATTCCGACAGATGCAGAGTTGTGCTTTTTCTGAAACTTGTAAGGAATGGTTGGCTGGGACTCTCTGGACAATGAAACAGATGTGCATGTTGTACAGTCTTACTGGGAGTTCAAAGTTCTTTCTTTCAGGTTCCTGACAGACTGCAGCAGTGCTGAGCAAGAAACTATGCAGAAAATCGTAACCTACTCATCTTCTATGTTGATAGATGTTGAGCCCATTTAGATTCAAATAATAATAATTTTCAAAAGGCAATTTGCTTGATAATATGCCAGATAAAGTAAGGTACCGTGACTCTTTTATCTACAAATAATTTAAGGATGAATTCACTCATCCAACCATTTACTCAGTTAAGATTCTTGGAACCAGCAAGAGAAAGCCATTTAGAAAAACAAATCCTACCAGAAACTTTATAAAAGTATGACTGTGTAATAGCATCCAGCACTTATTGGGAATTCTTTCATAAGTCTTACTTTCCAAACATAAGCTTATTAGTGGTGAGTACAAAATTGTGGGTTATTGGCTTTAACTGCATGCCCTGATTCCATTTGGTTTCCATTAGATTCCACTGAAGCCTCTTATTTTTTGCATCCACACTGTAAAGGATCCAGTCCCTAGACATTCCTCTGCAAGTGAAGAAGTAAGGAGAATTTAAAGACTAATTCCATGAACTGTGTGTCTGAATCTTTCTCTCTTTGCAACCTTGTGTAATCCTCCCAGCTTTCATTGTGTTCTCTTTGTTTAAATAGTCAGGATGGTCTTACTTATGGAGACCTCCTTGCTGTGCTTTGATTGAATATACCATGAAGGTTCTCTTCTCCACACAGCCCAGCTGAGACTGGTGAAACTTAAAGAGGATTCAGGTGCAAAAATTACTCAAGGTTGAGATATTAACCTAATTTATTTACATTATTTTGAAGATAAGGTTTCTCTTCTTCAGTATCTAAAGCCTAGTCTGCAGGTCACCAGTAAACTGCACCAAATCCTCTGGCAAAGCCAGTTTAAAACTAGTCATTGAATAGTGTGTGAAATCAGTCCAAGGATGGCTCTGCCTCTGATTTTTGCATAGAACCAACTGGCTTTCACTTGGTATCTCCTCACTTAAGCACAGGTGAGATTAGGAATTCAGCAAACAGGCAAACTTAGACATGAACATTCATCTCATAACTCCTTAGCCTTGACATAGCCAAAATGGGCCGGCAGAGTGGCAAGGTGGCATTATTTATATGATCTTTGGCTCAGTTGGTAGCACTCTCACCTCTGAGGTAGGAGGTTGTGGGTTCAAGTCCCATTCCAGAGACTTAAGCTTGTAATCTAGGCTGGCACTTCAGTGCAGTTCTGAGGGCATGCTGCACTGTCGGAAGTACCTTCTTTTGGATGAGACATTACATAGCCTTTTTTCTCAGATGGACATAAAAAAATCACACAGCACTATTCGCAGAAGAGCTGGGGAGATTTTCCAGTGTCCTAGCCAATAGTTATCCCTCAATGAACATCACTAAAGCAGATGTTCTGGTCATTATCTCATTGCTGTTTGTGGACCTTGCTGTCCACAAATTGGCTGCCGTGTTTCCTACATTACAACAGTGACTACACTAATTAACAGCAGTAGACTATAGAGTTCTTCTTGCATCTTTTTATACTTAAGATCAAAGCACATCTTTTTACAATAGACAGATGTTTCGGTGAAAATGCCGTCCTTTCTCAAAAAAACATTGATTAATATTAATAACTTTAATTGCCCAAGTAGATGGGAAATGGACAGCCAGACACTTTCTCCTCCTCACTGTCTAGAGAGAGTGTTTATTGTCAGGCTTGAGACAAAGCCTATTGGAGTTTTACATCCTACCTGACTTTTTTTTAATGAAACACTATTCATCCGCAAGCAATTGTAAAGTTTCACATCAGGAGAGAAACAGATTTCTGATGGATTAAGAAGAAAATTACTCCTAGTACAAATTAAGAGCTGAACCCTCAAACCTAAAATCCCCATTGTACCTTCTGATCAATAATTAGTGATATGATCATTAGTAACTGTTAATAGATGACCCATTTATACATTGATTTTATGTAAACTTTCTTATTCTGCCTTTCTCAGGTATGTGTTTAAGAGTTATGTGTTGGGTTTCAGAACGCTGCTTGCTTTCTTTGACTCTTTTTTTATGTTGACGACGAGGCATTTGGAAAATATTCTGAAAATATCACTTTTTTATTCTGCTCTTTTGTGTTGAATGTTTAAGAATTTAAAATTTAGTCTCAAATCAAAATGATTTTATGGTGATTAATTCAAGGCTCTGGTCTCACTGGACATATTATTGATCTATATTTGCAATGTTACTCACTGACTTGTTATCAATGGGCACAGTCCTAACCATTGTATTTGAGAGCAACATGAAGTGATGAGACAGGGGTTTGTGCCTTGATTCCCCACATAGTGAGCTCCTGATTTCAGTTACGCCACTGTGGGTTGATGGCAAGTGAAAGCCCAGCTTTTCTCAACAGAAATAAAAATAAGACCAATAGTTCTGTTAAATAGCTCTGCTTAATAGAGCCCTTTCACTTGTTGAATGGAATTTGGTCCCCTGCCTCCCAGTAGCAGTCTCTTGCCGTCTAGTGCTTGAGAATAGGAAAAGAACGAGGAACGGCACCAAATCCCAGCTTAGTCACCATCCTACAGCTGGGCAGGCCACGAACATAGACATGGAGGCACGGGAGCAGAAAATCTGTCGAGGATCACAGGTGAAGAGGAGGTGGGCTGGAAATGGCCTCGGACACCATTTTATGAGTGCCACTAACTACAAGGATATTACAACGTCATACCAGGCATATCACCAGAATATTTTCCTGAAACCTTATGTAGTTCTGTACAATAAACCAGTACTATAGTGAGAACATGCAGACAAGGGTGGAACCAACGCATATTTTAATAAATCACTCATTATTTAATGATGAACAGATGCTATTTTTTTGGTCTGGTATATGCACCTCACACTGTGATTTTTCTTTTTTATTGAAAGACGATTACTTACAGATGGAATATTTCCTGGTCTTTGAATATTAAAACTCTGGCAGTTTGCTTGTTTTCCATTATCTTCAGCCTTGTTTATCATTTTCATAATTCAAGAGTTTCATGTTTTCGCAGCCGTTGGCACTTTTTGAACTGCGGATGACAAATTTTGAAACTGTTTTGTCTGAATTGACGATCATCTTTGAAACAGTTGGCTGCAATCAGCATTGTCCATCCATGAGTTTCCAAATAAAGAGACCAACCACCAGCTGGCCAACTGGCTGTATGTGCGTGGTGCTAGAAAACTTGTGTAATGTACTTTGAAAGGTCTTGAACGGCTGTGATCCCCACCTCCCTTCACTAACGCTTTCCACCTTTCTTCGACTCATCAATCTTGCAGGAAAATGTAACTCCTATGGAGTGTTTAGATTGCCAATTTTATTGAGGCAATTAAGTCAACAGGGGCATCTTTAGGAAAATGATTAATTTGTACTGGCATAAAGTAACAATAAATTGAAAGGTAACTACTTGTAAAAACATCTTACCGTTGGTACAGTGTTTTGCACATTATTAATGCTTGTTTTATGCACTAATTTTAATTGTTATATATTTAACAGCACATACCTACATTGTCTCTGTAAGAGTCTTTTAGATGAGAGGAAAGAAGCAAAAGGGATTTTCTTTGTTCATGTCCAATTACTTAAAATTGTTCTGAGAATTGTATAAAGATTACTTCTACTCCTGAACCTTTAAATTAGCTGCCGTGTTTCCTGCATTACAACAGTGATTACACTTCAAAAGTGCTTAATTGGCCGTAAAGCGCTTTGGGATGTTCTGAGGCCGTGAAAGGGGCTATGTAAATGCAAGTCTAGCCATTCTTTCCCAGGACTTGAACCTTGTGGAACTCTGTATCTGTTCTTCCCTTCCACCTACTACAGTGTATACAAGCTTTCTGCCATTAACATTGGGTCATCAGACAAAATGATGTAGAGCTTGACAAATTGGTGATGCAAAATGATATAGAACCTCACACAAAATACGCTTCCTATTGGTGAATTACAATAGAATCCAACTGCTATAATGTAATACTATTATATGGAGATAAAGAATTCAAATTCTGCTTTTTGTAGGCAAACTAATCTCATGGTAAATAATGTTTTGATCTTATTAATGACATAGATTTTAATAAAGTTGCAACAAATTACACTAAAGACAACCAGTTACAATGTTTATCTCAACCTTTAACTCAGTGCAGTCATTTAATGTGGCTGTGATTTTATTATTAAGTACACCACTTGATAGCAGCCCCGTTGAATCTATTTTCAAGCCTTTTATCTTCTCTGCAGCACAGACTTGAGGACCTACAAGTTGAGGAGGACAAAGTAAACCATCTGACCAAGTCCAACAGCAAACTACAAGCACAGAGAGAAGAGGTGAGTGCACCACTCAAAGATAAGTGTGACTTCCTTTGACTCCCAGTTAGAAATTACATTGACCAGACAAGCTCGAGGAGTTCTGCCACTTAAAACATATTATGAGAGGCTATTTAAAATCTTCAATCATCGGTGATGAGATTATTCCTTGACTTGTATTTGTTATGACATTGGAAAGCCTACTTGTCTGCCTTTACTTTAGTAACAAATATGAACTAGAAACTATTGCCACACTAATGCTGGTTCAGCCAAATTATTTGAAACTTGTAACCTTTCTTAAGCTGCTTGCGCAGGTAACCTCTCAGTATTAACATTGTCAACTTGGCTCAGTTGGTAATACTCTTGCCTCTGAGTCAGAAGATTTTGGGTTCAAGACTCATTCCAGGACTAGAGCATATAATTTATACTTGACACATTCAGTGCAGTGCTGAGGGAGCGTTGCATTGACGGAGATGCCATCCTTTGGATAAGATGTTAAGCTGAGGACCTATTCAGGTGGATGTTAAAGATCCCATCCATGACACTATTTGAAGAACACGAACACCCCTCTCTCAAGATTTAAAATGGCTTTTCCTGGTTGAGGATATATTCTGATTGTCAAGGTGCAAGTAAAAAATTGTGAAAATTTCTATGGTTAGCAAGTTAATCGTCCAAGAAAGAGTATTTTTAGAATATTCTCTGATAAACCACACAATGTTCCTTAATAAATAAACTGTGTAAAATGCCCAGGGGGTGAAATTACTCTAAATGCAAAGAGAATGTGTTAAATGGAAGTTTATTTGTCTCCCCTGTTCAGTGTATTTTTGCACACTGATCATTTAGACTATTTTAAGGATATAAATATAGTTTCTCTGAGTTAGCCAGGTTGTAAGGGGGAAGATTACCTGTTTTCACTATTTCTAGTGAATTTGTCAATAAATACTTTTCAAATCTTTTGTAATTTCACTGGAAATAGTGGACATGAGAAATGTTCTTAAACATGTAGAGATAAAGATTAATTGTATAGTGAGATGCTGGTTAGTTTTATAGGAAAGTACAGATTAAAGATATAGTGAGAATACAGGTAATTTATATAGTGAGATATCGGTTAGTTATGTGGTGAGATGCAGGTTAGTTATGTAGTGAGATGCAGGTTATTTATGTAGTTTAACACAAGTTATTTTTGTTGTGAAAGATGAACGGAGCAACAATTAATTTAATTTATTTCAGCATGGCACAGTATATTCTAACAGTTTTTCTTTCTGTACTTAGGAGTATGAATATTGGAGAACAATGACTGAGTTCTGTTTAATGATTTCAGTGGAAGTGGCCATAACTTGACCTCCTGGTGTGTGGTTTTGTTAAGTGTAGGTTACTGGCTGCTGGTACTGAGAGGAAAGGAACTGTGACTTAAAAAAGAAAATTGTCCCAGTAGCTGGTCTCAATGAGTCCTGGCACTTTTGCATTTGCCTTGTATCCAAACAGGCGAGTCCTGGAGTTGGGGAAACTGGCAGCACCGGTACAGGTCTTGCTCAATATAAAAGGGCCTTTAAAGTGGGAAAACAGCCAGAATTGCCGATGGGCGTCACTGTTTCCTAATGACCTAGCATTGGCAGCAGAGCCTTCAGCCATCCAAACTCCTTCCCTAATGCTTACCATCTCTCTATTTCTCTCTGATTTTCTAAAAATCTTCTCAAAAATCATTTTGTCACTTGTGACTTCAATCAGCCTCTTTCCACCCAAACTCTCTCTCTAGCTTGTCATTCTATTCCTTTTCCTACTCTGTAAGTGAAGAACGAACTTGCATTTATATAGCGCCTTTCACATTCTCAGGGCATGCCAAAGAACTTTACAGCCAATTAAGTGCTTTTGAATTGTAGTCACTGTTGTAATGTAGGAAACATGGCAGCCAAATTGCGCACAGCAAGGTCCCACAAACAGCAATAATCAGATAACATGTTTTAGTGATGTTGATTGAGGGATAAATATTGGCCAGGACACTGGAGAGAACTCCCCTGCTCTTTTTCAAAATAGTATCATGGGATCTTTTACATCCACCTGAGAGGGCAGACTGGGCCTTGGTTTAACGTCTCACCCAAAAGTGCAGTACTCCCTCAGTACTGTATTGGAGTGTCAGCCTGGATCATGCACTCAAATCTTCGGAGTGGGACTTAAACCCATACTCTTCTGATTCAGAGGCGAAAGGGCTAGCAACTGAGCCAAGGCCGACAGAGCTTGTAAAGTGCCTTGGTGTGGGAGGGGCGGTTCTACTTTAACAATGTTATATAAATGCAGGTTGGTATAAAATTGTACTAGTAAACTGATTTATACAACCAATCCCCGCAAATCATTATAAACGTTCGCTACCACACAAACATGTGAGGGTTATGGTTTTAGCAAATAAACCACCACTAAAGCAATGATCATTAAAACCATGTCCCATGGCATTTACAATAGAATTACTGGACCAGTGATGACTATAATCGTGGCAGATAGGCCAGACAAACATTGGTTGAGCTTCTAAAAATAACATGCAGCTGCAAGTGGGAGCCAAGACTTAGAAAATGATTCCCATTGTGTTGCGGTGATCAATCTTGTTTTGCTTGAGTGATGCAGTTCACTGGAGCTGCAGTGTGCTGTCCAGGGGAATAGAAAGGATTCAGGTTAACAATCCAATGAAAAGAAATAAGTGAAAATGCTGAAATCTGAACTAAAACCCGAAAATGCTGGAAGTAAACAACAGGTTTGGCAGCATCTGTACAGAGAGAAGATCTTATAATGTTTTGGGTGTAGACCTTTCATTAGAACTAGGAACTGGAAGTTCAGAATATGTGGGCATTCCCTCCTCCTCTGCTATTCTGCTGTAACCATTTACACCTCCTCTGGACCCATCTTTTGTTTCTATACTAAAACAAAAGCAAAATACTGAGGATGATGGAAATCTGAAATAAAAACAGAAAATGCTGGAAATACTCAGTAGGTCAGGCATCATCTGAGTTGTTTCGCTCTCCGCAGATGCTGCCTGGCCTGCTGAGTATTTCCGGCATTTTCTGCTTTTATTTCTATACGTGTTTCATTATTACCTCATTTTGCCTTGCACCATCATCTCTTTTGTCATTTAATCACTCCTGCCTTTTGCCTGATCACAGACCTTTTTGCCCCTTTCCTGCCCCTCGCACTTTCTCCTGGCTCTGCACTTAAAAGCTGTACATCTCTAACATCTCCCAGTTCTGGAAGGCCATTGACGTGAAATGTTAACTTGCTCCACAGATGTTGCCTGACCTACTGAGTGTTTCCAGCATTTTCTGTTTCAAATTCAGGCTCAAGTTCTTGAACTCAGCTGTATCTTTGGTGAAATGCCAGGTAGAGGCCCAGGTGCTTTGCCCTGAGAATAGTGTAGTATCAAAGAGGAACCCACCTCTGCTGTTCTGTTAGAGATCAATTACAGATCTGCATTGGGAGAGGCCTGACAGATGGGATCACATCACATGGAGAAATACAGCATAAAAAACTTGTAACAAAACTTGACTGCAATTTTCACCTTTGTCTAATAGGACTAGAATACAAGGGGGTAGAAGTTATGCTGCAGCTATACAAACCTCTGGTTAGACCACACCTGGAGTCACTGAACTTCATATTCATTGTGTGTGAAGCACTTTGAGATGTGATAAGATGCTAAATAAATTGAAGTCTTTTTAAAAATCTAAAATTGTCCAAATTAACAGTGAGTTTATTTTATCATAATCTACACTGCACTCCCTCCAAGGCCAATATATCCTTCCTAAGGTGCGGTGCCCAGAAGTGCCTGGGCACCGCACCTTAGGAAGGATATATTGGCCTTGGAGGGAGTGCAGTGTAGATTTACTAGAATGATACCTGGATTCCAAGAGTTAAATTATGAGGAGAGATTACACAGTGTTGAGAGATTACATAGAGTTGTATTCCCTGGAATTTAGAAGATTAGGGGATGATTTGATTGAAGTTTTCAAGATATTAAGGGGAACTGATGGGGTAGATAGAGAGAAATTATTTCCACTGGTTGGGGAGTCTAGGACTAGGGGACATAGCCCAAAAATTAGAGCCAGGACTTTCAGGAGTGAAGTTAGGAAACACTTTTACATGCAAAGGGTGGAAGAAGTTTGGAACTCTCTTCCGCAAATGGCAGTTGATGCTAGCTCAATTGTTAATTTTAAATCTGAGATTGATAGATTTTTGTTAACCAAAGGTATTAAGGGATATGGGGCTAAGGCGGGTATATGGAGCTATGTCACAGATCAATCATGATCTTACTGAATGAAGGAACAGGCCCGAGGGGTCAAATGGCCTACTCCTGTACCTATGTGCAACATAATAACAGTCACTGAACTTCATATTCATTGTGTGTGAAGCACTTTGAGATGTGATAAGATGCTAAATAAATTGAAGTCTTTTTAAAAATCTAAAATTGTCCAAATTAACAGTGAGTTTATTTTATCATAATCAAGTTGGCCATGCTATGCTGGAAGAATCTTGTTTGTATAGGTTTATTAAGCAAATATAGGAAAAAGAGGGCTGTTTAGTTTAAAATGACGCCTAAATCCATCTTTCAATTTATTAGGTTTTGGGCAGCATGTCCCAGTTCTGCTTATTTAATGATAAGCCAAAAGAAATGACTTTACTGGAATGAATGGCTATGGGTCACAAAGCATTTTACAGATTGTCACCTGACTGGAACATATGTGCCTTTATTTCATATCAGTTAGACTTACAGTGAGGTAAATGGGTCTAGAGAGCTGGTTTATTTGTGTCTGTAATGCACATTAATTGAAATTCCTGGTAACCCCATTCAATGTTGTACTGGTAATTTTGCCTAACAGTACAACAACAACTTGCATTTATACGTAGCTTTTAACATCGAAAAATGCCCCAAGGTGCTTCATAGAAGTGAAATCAGACAAAAATGGTAGTTCAAAGGAATGCAGCTTTAATTTAACTGAGCTATTCTGATACATTGTTGGGATTCTTTTCCCAGACAATTTTAAATTTGCACCTGACACTGCATCTCACCTCAGTGCATCAAGCACTATTGGACCTTGCTCTCCTCTGCCAAAACTACTCACTATTCCAGGATCATCCTGCAATGCAAAACTATCGCCCAGCTTCTTTTCTCCACTACCAACCTTCTCCTTAAACCCCTGTCCCCTGCCCCCTCCACCCTCACCTGCAACAAGTGCAAGGAGCTCATTTGTCACTAAGACTGAAACTATCCAGTCAGCTGATTACGTATATCGAGACCTGGCCTGTAAAAGTGTGCTAGGCTGTACTTTTATATGGACACCCGGTCTGTGTGGGTCTGCTAGGCTGTACTTTAATATGGAGACTCACATGAAGCAAACTCATGAGATTGACTCCCTGTATTTACTTACCGAAAACTTTATTGTGATAGCAGAATCATAAACCCAGATTTTCATAGTTGCACGTGCTATTTGTTCCTGGTACCAGGGCTTGCTTTTATTAAATTATGGCCCAACTAGGGGAGACCTATGTGTCTGTAGTTAGCTGCATTCTTATGTAGTGTACAAATCCCTTTAAATGACACAATGATTGAATGGGGAGTTGTATGTTTAGATATTGCCTTTTCATTTCTTGGTAGTGAATATAATACCAATCCAACAGTTTGATCTGAATGCAAGATAAAACTGCTGCTTTAGATTATTAAACATCAGAACAATATTGTGGGTCTTGAGGGAATTGGTTACTCCTTTCCCAGCAATCTAATTAGGGAAGTGAAGCATAGATCCTTGGCTCTCAGCAACATGAACTGTATTTGGGTTTGATCTTAGGTCCTGTGTAAATAGTGTGTGGGTTTACCTTTTGCACCAGGGATTGGCAGGAGGTGGCCTGCGAGGACCAGATATGGCCTTAATTGCTCCTTATAAAAGTTTTAATTTAGCCAAACTGTGCGCCCGAGCAAAGTATTTGCACGTTGGGGTAACTCTGCATGACGTTGCTGCCGATATGGAGCTTCACTAGCACGAGGCAGGTTTGGAAAGTCGGGACTACAGTGTTACATCTCTCTCCCATGCTTGTGACTAGCAAGGCTTCGGTGCTGGGAATAGTCCATAAAATCTAATGTTTTGGTCACACAGTACGTAAGCTGCACCTACATGGTTTCCTTTTCGCTTGCCAATTTGGTGTCCACCCCTTCTGATGTCTCCCTGGCTGGAGTGTGGTTCCATAGGTGCCAATTGACCTTCAATATCTCACCCAACTGGCCATTCTTTACACATGATCCTTGATAGTTGGTATTGACAGGATAGTCAACCGCATGGGTCATTACGGGTGCGCCCAATTCTATTCTCACCCAATGTTTAAATATGTACACTTCAAGCAGGAGTGGCAACCCAGACTGCTTTTCCCTCTCCCTAACCCAAGGGCACTGAGGCCAATTGTAGCACCTCCTACTCCTGCTCCAGCTAAGTTCAGCCAACGTAATGCATACCAGTGATCAAACCTGCCTTTATGGTTCAGTTCTTCACTGGATAACTTGCAGAATCATCGTGGGTTCAGAAAGTCTTAAGATGGCACTTGTGCTACATAAATGTTTGTCGCTATTGCACTTAACTGAGGGTTGCATGTTTAGCAAAGGGGAAAACTGGACACTACATTTTAAAATACATCGGCTAAGGTCATACTGCATGCAGATTAATCTCAGTTGGATTAGCACGTGCATGCTTTGATGTATGAGCATTCGCAGAGGCCTGCTCCTGGGTGGCCAGTGCTTAATGATAGAAGAGCAGAGGCAGGAGCATCTGCTCCCTCCTAAATGTAGAAAGACTCCATATGAAATTATAAAGTTAACCAGCAGGTCCAGTAGACGACCTACACCCATTCAACATGTGGTTTTGCAGCAGACTGGAATAACACTGCTGCAGTGTCACAAAACGCTTGACTTTCGTAAGCTGGAGTGTCAGATTGATTCCCAACAGTGGCGTAGGCAGGGGGAGCGGGGAGTGCTCAAATAACCCCCCAAAATTGTTATGATTTTTTTTTAATTAGACCATTCCTTCTTTGGAAAGAACCTATCTTAGATCACTTGGTCGAACAAGTGAAGGATGTTCTTCCAGAGCTAGTCAGTTCCGCAATTCACTCAGTGAAAACTGATTAGTTGGCCTTGGGCTTCTAAATATTCACCAGGATTTTGCGGTGAATGGTAGCGAAGTTATTGATAGACCAGCGAGACGTAAGCAGTGCCTGGACTTCGTGCTTTAGAGTTTTTATCCGACAGGGTTGTTTTTTCTTTTCATTCGCTTTATTTGCTTTATTAGATTAATGGAATTAATGATGTTTCCATTTGAGCCTTATTGTGAAATTCCTATTTGAAAGATAGACCTTTTGAAATAGATTTGTTTGGTCTGGCAAGCTCATATCCAGCCCTCCCCCTCCCCCACCCCCCAAGTTAAAATACTGCCTAAGCTGCTGATAGCTAATATCCAAATTTCCAAATTATAGTTTAACTGCACTTGAATTCTGACTTGAATTGCACCATGAGCGGAAGGAACCTTTGTGTTTACTGTTAAGCAGAGGTGACACTGTACAAAGATAACGTACTGCAGGAGACATACGAAAAGAAGATAGACAATTAGTAACTCTAAATGTCTCTATTGGCACAAACCTATTTTTAGATTTGAACAAAATGTAACCTAATTGGCATTTATCAGTGTATTTAATTGCCCTGATACCTTCATAAAGTAGAGTTTTACACCTGTCTCTTTTCAAATCTTTTATTGAGTTATTTGCAAGCTCACAAAAGGTTTGCAAAGAAACAGAATGGAAGGAAAGCCTGTTTATAGGAGGCTTCTCCACTCCCCTGAATGGCTGTTCTCCTCTCAATGATCCTATTGCTCTTCCCTCCTTTTCCTCCAGTGATTTCTCCCAGCTGTTGCCACTGCCCTCTGACCCAGGTTCTTGGTTATCTGCCAACTTTCATTGTCCGTAGGAGTCACCTTACATCTGATCCCTTTCCAAATCTTCTGTCAGCCTGATAATAACTCACTAAAAGATTGGAAAAGGTTTGCCGATTGATTATTCCAACTCCATTTATTTCAAATGGGTGAGTGCCAGCATTGAAATTATGTTGATTAGGAAATTTAGGCTAGAATGTAAGGAAATTCATATCTAAGAGGCTGCACCACTCCATCTGGATACCCTACTCCCCCAACAATTCTTGTTGCTAAGCAACAAAGTGGATAACTGGAGCACGGAAAATCGAGTTCACTGTGTCAGCTTCGGAGAGGGTACTAAAGCAACAAGGCAGATCTCAAGTCTGAAAGGATTAAGCTAGAAAGGGGGAAGGTAAGGGAAGGGTCATTGGAGTATACAAAACCTTAAATCATATATAAATCAAGTAAACCAGAATATTACTTCAAATTAAGCTAGGAACTCAGGGCCAGAGAGCAGAAATTTAAATTAGTGACAAATGGTTTGAAAGCAGATATTAAGAAGAGGGACCAATTATTTGGAACAATCTGCCAAGTTGGGGACAGAAAGCAAATACCTTAGGGATGTCCAAAATGAGGCTAAATTGTATATTAGGAGAGCTCTGGTGCTGGAAGGGATGAGCTTCAATGGCTTTTTTATATCTTTGATCTTGCTTACAATCTTCTGAATGTTATAATAATTACAATTAAACAAGGTAAAAAGGAATATTCATAGACAATATAGCAAAAAGCAAAATCTAACGCCCTGCTTAGAATGTGTGTGGAATTACAGTTGACTAGTGATAGAGTTAAGAGCGGTAATGAATCGATAAGTTAGCCTGTGTGCTGTCGACAATGTTAAAAAGGTGGCACAATAACCTTTAAAACTGTGTCTGGACAACAGTTAAGGACTGATTACCCAATCAGGGCAAAAAGGACAGGACATAGAGAGTACTTGTCAAGAAATTGCAGTCCTATAAAATTCGGTCTATTTAAATTAATGAACACAAAATTAAGACCAAGATTTTCCAACCAGTATGAGATTAATATCAAAACTATTTGCACGTTCATCTGACATTACTTTGTCTGCTATTTTAACAGAGACATTAACCTGTTTAAATACACAGGGGAGTGTCTCCGTTAAAATACTGGATGGAGTAATGTCGTACAGTCAAGTTCTCGTGGCAATATCGCACAATCGACAGGTTAATGCGACCATTAACTAAGTATGTCATTATGTGCTAAGACTATTAGTTTTATTTTCATTTTTCAGGATGTGGGCGTCATTGGTAAGGCCGGCATTTATTGCCCATGTCTAGTTGCCCTTGAGAATGTGGTGGTGGACCTTTTTCTTGAGTCCACGAGGTGAAGATACTCCCACAATACTGTTGGGTAGGGAGTTCCAGGATTTTGACCCAGCGACAATGAAGGAACGGAAATATAGGTCCAAGTCAGGATGGTGCAAGACTTGGAAGGGAACTTGGAGGTGATGGTGTTCCCATGCATCGCTGCCCTTGTCCTTCTAGGTGGTGGAAGTTGCAGGTTTGAGAGATGCTGCTGAAGAAGCCTTGATGGCTTGTTCCAATGCATTCTATAGATAGTACACGCTGCAGCCATGATATGCCAGTGGTGGATGATTAAACTAATGGATGGGGTGCCGATCAAGTGGACTGCTTTGTTCTGGAAGGTATCAAGCTTCTTGTGTGTTGTGCACCCATCCAGGCAAGTGGAGAATGTTCCATGACACTCCTGACTTGTGCCTTGTAGATGGAGAGGCTTTGAAGTGCCTGGAGGTGAGGCACTCAATGCAGAATACCCAGACTATGACCTGCTCTAGTAGCCATGGAATTTATATGGCTATTCCAGTTGCATTTCTGATCAATGGTGACCCCTATGATGTTGATGCTGGGGAACTCAGCAATGGTAATGCCACTGAATGTCATGGCGATGTGGTTATACTCTCTCTTGTTGGAGATGGTCATTGCCTGGCACTTATGTGGCATGAATGTTACTTGCCACTTATCAACCCAAGTCTGAATGTCGTCCAGGCCTTGCTGCATGTGAGCATGGACTGCTTCATTAACTGAGGAATTGCTAATGGAGCTGAACACTATGCAAACATCAGCGAATGGCCCCACTTCTGATCTTATGATGGAGGGAAGGTCATGATGAAGTTGGGCCTTGGACGCTGCCTTGAGAAACTGCTGCAGCAATTATTCTGGGGCTGAGATGATTGGCCAGCAACAACCACAACCATCTTCCTTTGTGTCAGGTATGACTCCAGCTACTTGAGAATTTCCCTCCTGATCCCCATTGACTTCAATTTCACTATGGCTCCTTGTTGCTACACTCGGTCAAATGCTGGCTTGAAGTCAAGGGCAGTCACTCTCACCTCTGGAATTCAGCTCTTGTGTCCATGATTGGACCAAGGCAGTAATGAGGTCTGGAGCCGAGTGGTCCGGGCAGTACCCAAACTGAGCATCGGTGAGCAAGTTATTGGTGAGTAAGTGCTGCTTGATAGCACTGTTGACGACTCCTTCCATCACTTTGGTGATGATTGGGGGTAGACTGGTAGGATGGTAATTGGCTGGGTTGGATTTTTCCTGCTTTTTGTGGGCAAAATAACTTTTACTTGAAACAAACAGTTTTTCTATAAAATATCACAAATTCTAAAAGGTGTGGTAAGTTCTCGGGGGTGATTCCTTGATCAGGCGCTTCCTGTGAGGAAGGGCCTGCAGCTCCTGATTTGCTATCCATTAGTGTAAATGGACAATAAATTGGAGGCTGTAGGCCTGTGATTTCCCAACCAGCACTCCCTGCGACTACCCTTCCTTGGAGAATCAGCCCTTGTTGTCTTGATGTAATTTTACTTTGCATAGATGAAATGTAGAAGGTTACTGTGCCATCTTTTCAACATTGTCCATATTCGTTTCTGTGACTAATCTAGTAACAGTGCAGTATTATTAACTGTGTAGCGATGCCATTCTTGATTATTGTAATTTATGTCAGGCTAAGTGTTGGCAGACAGCACCCAGCCGTGCCCAACACATTCTCGTGTTTCTGTCAGAGAAACTGACCGTAGCATCTTAAATGCAAAGCCCAAATCTGTCGTGACATTGACTGCTATAGGCAATGGAATTAATCACTGCTTCATACAGGAAACATTTGCTGAAAAATCTTGTCCACATGTTCATCTGTTCACATTTATACTAAAAGCAGGACAGATTTAGACTGCCTGATAATATTTTATTATCCAAAAAAAATGTAAAACTCATTCCTCAATCACTTTGGACAAAGGCCACTTGTACCGAAAGTTGCGTTAAGTAAATGCAATCACTGAAGGAGTTAAAGGGACTCTTTCCCCACTGCACGTTCCTGGTGCGTAGCCTCGGTCTCCTGATGGCACGTATCGGGAAATCGCAGGGAGAGCATCCATGTTTTCTAAGTATGTGCTACTGGTGGGTGAGGCTCCGCACTGGGAGCACAGATTTGGAAAATGCTCTTTAAAATTACTTCTCTCACAGTTATATCTCTGGGATTAATTGATAAAAATCTATTTCATTTCTATTGGTGAGTACTCAAGTCAAGCTTTGACCTGCGTTATGTGACAGCACCTGTTTATTGATGTTGTTGTGTCACGTCATTTGGAGCAGACAAGTGTCCACTTAAACCTGTTATCGGACAGCGCTGGAACTGATTTTTCAACCCACATTTCCCCAACAGCTTGAGTACAACTTTGAACAGGAGAAACAACTGCGGACAGACCTAGAAAGGGGAAAGCGGAAGCTTGAAGGAGACCTCAAGATGACCATCGATAGCCTGAACGAAATGGAGAAACTGAAGGTTGACCTGGAAGAAGTCATAAAGAAGTGAGTGGTTTTTACTGTTTCTTGTTGATCAACAATTTAAATAACTCCTGAACTAATGTATTTGTGGTGTTAATTAGATTGGTTCATGATCTGTGCCAAATTGGATTATGCATTTGTTAAACTCTGCTGCTATGTTAGGTTCCATTTTGGCATCAACTTGACCAATCTAAAGCTTAAACCTGTGAAAATCTTTGCCTCCCTTTGCCTTTCCTTCTTCCTACAATCCTCAGGGCTTTAAACCCCAAGCTTGGCATAACTACTCCCTACTTCTTCCTTCCTACTCTTGTCAACCTTGGTGAAGTCCTGCACTGAGAGTTGGCCTGTCACCTAAGTGTCTCAATTTTAAACAAGAAAAATGTATCGGTTTGGGAGGTGCTGTCGAAGAAACCTTGGCGAGTTGCTGCAGTACATCCTGTGGATAGTACACACTGCAGCCACGGTACACTGGTGGTGGAGGGAGAGGATGTTTAAGGTGGTGGATGGGCTGCCATCTGGGATGCCAATTTCTAAAATGCACCCAGAGATTGAGATTGTAATGTTCTTCTCTTCAGTTATAGTTACTCACCTATCCTTAACCACTAAATAAAACAATGGAAGCGAGGGTTATCAATCTGATTAAAGTAAATCGATAAAAGTTCCCACTCAGAAGCTGCCTGGTAAAAGGATAGGATTACAATTGCTTGCACGTTTAATTGTTTTAATATTATTTTCAATTTCTATAAATTCCCCCCCGTGTGATAAATCGCTCATTTATGTTCATTGTGAATAAAGCCACAACAAAGCTCATTTCAATCTCCTGGGCTTTTTTTTGGCCATAATAGTTGAGCGCTTCTCTTGCTGTGATTTTCCTTTCAGACCGGAGTAATTGCCTGACTGTAAGCACTGCCTTCTGGGTGGTCAGATACACATCGGTTTCACTGTATTGCATTTTTTTTCCTGAAGAAACTTGTTACGTAATTGATAAAAATCAAGATATGAGCAAAAAAAAAATACAGGAAGAGTTAAAGCAAGTCAGTACAAGCACCACACTAAAACCCCTGAGCCATTGAGTACATTCAGAGAATCCGCCTCTTGGTGTTGTATTCTTAGACACATGGGAAGCAACTTAAACTTGTGAATGCAGAGGAACACCTTAATACTTCAGTATATATCAGTATATCTCTGATATAATAAGTAAATGGAATTCTCAAATAAATAATGAATACCAGTGTGCTAGAAACCATTTAAGTGGAATGCTTTCAGAAATAATGAAACAACCTGGCTTACTTGTGGCAAAGGAGATTTATTTAGAGTGGAGCAGCATGCTGTACTGTCAACTTGAAGTGTTACAGATGATAGGACATGAGTTCGTGCCCCCTGTGCCCTGGACTAATCTACGTAGTATTATCTTGGGAAAGTTCTGACTATTCCATCAGAAGGAAGAGGGAGAGTTGTCAGTAGGCCACACTTTTATAGACATGAAAATCATGAGGATGATTAACCCTTACAGCATCGCTGTTGAGTTGTCTCTTTGAAGCACAAATACGTTGAGCCAATAGTGAGGCAATTCCTCAAACTTTCAGTTGATCTAGCAAAAACATTCTAACATTTGCCCCGGTTATGTTTAGGAGCTCAGTTCAAGACCACCTAAGTGAGCCTTGATTTACAGGAAAGCAGACCATTACAGATAGCATTTAGCCAACCAGAGCAGTTTTGAATGGTATAGGTCCCACCTACAATATGGACAGTGGAAACTGAGAGCAGAAAACACAGGTAAGTAAAGCATTTAACCATGAGAAATAAATAAAAAAATATAAAAGTTAGGACATTGAGAAAGGGTATTCAAAGTAGAATTAAAACTTTTAAAGCATTAATATAAAGGTGCTCCCCTGGGATTTGGGAAAAAAAGGATGTCGAGCCAAGGAAGGAGATATTAGGAGGACTGAGAAAAAGCTTGGTCAAAGAGGTGGGTTTTAAGGAGGTTCTAAAGGAGGAACAGGAGATGAGAGACAGAGGGGATTATGGAGGGAATTCTAGGATGTGGTTCCTAGGTGGCTGAAGGCATGGCCGCCAATGGTAGGACAAAGGGGGTGATACACTTAAGCCAAAGGAACGGAGAGTTCAGGAGTTTGGGAGAGTTCAGGAAGAGGTTGTAGGGCTGGAGGAGGTAACAAAGATAGGGAGGTGTGAGGCCACGGAGGGATTTAAATGCAAGGGTGAGAATTTTAAATTTGAGGTGTTAGGTGACTGGGTGACAGGTGACCAGGGCTCAGTGCGGGATAGGATATGGTTAGGATATGGGAAGCAAAGTTTTGGATGAGCTGAAGTTTACAGAGGATGGAAAGCTGGCCAGCAGAGCATTGGAGTAATTGTATTTGGAGGTGAAAAAGATATGAATGAGGCTTTTGATGGCAGATGTGCTGAGGTAGGGACCAGAGATGAAAGTAGGCAGCCTTTGTGATGGAGAAAATGTGGGTTCAGAAGCTCAGCTTGGGGTTGACTAGGACTCTAAGACTGTAAACAGCCTGGTTCAGCCTGAGACGGCCACTGGCAAGAGCGATAGAGTCAGTGGTAACGGTGCTGAGTTTGTGATGGGAGCTGAGACAATGGGGGTAATTTTAACCCCAAGGACGGATGAGTTAGGGGTGGGTGGGAAGGCAAAAATTGTAAAAATGTAAAACCTGACTCCAACTCGGTTTTAGCAGAAGCAGGTCGGGGTCAGGCAACCAACCCGCTCTCAGGAGGCAGGTTGGTCAGTAAAATCTTTTAAGGAGGCTGCGGACCTCCATTTTCGTAGCTTTTTTGTTTTTAACTCCTGGGGTTTGGGATTCTCGGGCCTTCTGATTCACACCACATAAGAGGAGGTGAGAAGGACTGGATCAACTGGCAAGTGCCTTTATTGCACTGCTTGTGGCCCCCCTTCCCCCCCCCCCCCCCGATGACCGACCCCCCCAATGACCGAGTCCGTCCTCCGATGACTGAGCTCCCCCCAATGACTGAGCTCCCACAATGGCCGAGCCCCCCTCGATGACCGAGCCCCCCTCAATGACCGAGCCCCCCCCCCGATGACCGACCATCCCGATGACCGACCCCCCCCGATGAACGACCCTCCTGCCCCGATAACCGACCACCCCGACGACCGAGCCCCCCCCACCGATGACCGAGCCCCCCCCTCCGATGACCGACCCCCCCCCCGCAATGAACGAGCTCACCCCAATGACCGACCATCCCAATGACCGATCACCCCGATGACTGACCTCCCCCGATGACCGACCCCCCTGATGACCGACCCTCCTGCCCCGATAACCGACCCTTCCCCCCGATGACCGACCCCCCCCCCCCCCCCCCCCGATGACCCACCCCCCGATGACCAACCGCGCCCCCCCCGCCTTCTTGATGCTGGTCCCCAAGCCCCTGATGTCAGACTTACCTCCGATCCACTCCCGGGCTGCTTTCCCATCCGACAGGCAGCCAGCCTGTAAACCTGGCTGACTGTCGGCCAGGAAACATGCTGAAAAAATTAAAAGACGTACTCACATCAAAATTGTAAGGATGTCCGGGAAACCCATACTTCTGGGTTTCCCATCCAGAAATGCTCCCCCCCCCCCCCCCCCGCTTCCCCGTTCTCCACTGCTGGGAGTGAAAATTCAGGCCAATGTCTTCAGTCTTCCCAATGTTTAACTTGAGGAAGTTGTCTCCAGTTGGCCATCCAAGATTGGATGTTGAACAAGTAGTCTGACAATGGAGGAGTCAAGAGAGGTGATGGAGAGACTGGGTATCATTAGTGTACACGCGGAATGATGACCTCATGTCTGTGGATGATGTCACTAAAAGGCCACCGTGTAGATTATGAAGAAGAAGATGCCAAGGATGGATCCTTGGGGGACTTCTGAGGTGAGGGTACATGGTTGAGAAGAGAAGCTATTGGTAGAGATGCTTTGGCTATGATTGGATAGGTAAGAGCATAGCCAAGTGAGGGCAATCTCACTAAACTGGACACCAGAGGAGAGGCATTGGAGAAGGATGGTGTAGTTGCGTCAAAGGCTGCAGAGAAGTCAAGCAGGGTGAGGACAAATAATGCACTATTGTCATAGTCACAAAGACTATTGTTGGTGACTTCTAATATTATAGTAATAAAGTTATAATATTGGGGTTAGTTTCAACATTATGGTTTGTCTAAAATTAAACTGGCCATTCCAAGAAGTTTGGATCCCCCATGGAATGCCAGCAGTCTAGGAGCTAATGCTTGCAGTTTCTAATAATGAAACAAAATTGCTAATAAAATGTGTTAATAAAATGTAACACATATTGAATTTAAAGTGACTTTTGCAAAAATTCTATTATTATAGAAAAACTATTCTATTATACAGAAAGAATATTCTCCTAATTATTAGTTAGTTGTCAGTGGAATATTCCGTATTGCTGTATTTTCAGATTGCAAAATCTAGGGAAAAGCTATTGGATCTGAAATGATCTTTCTTCTCAGCTCCTGTTACTGAAAGATGCCACTTGTCTGATTTCAGTCATTCCAAGCAAGTATATAATTTCCAAGATTACCTCTTTTCATAAATTCAACATATCAAATGTCGGGTACAGTGGCAAGTTAAAACATTGCCCACTTGATACTTCACTGGGCCATGGATTATACTTATTGAGCTGTCAGTGGTTTCTTACATTGAAGGTTTAGCTCTGGTAAATGCATCTTCATCTTTGATGACTGAACTCTTTCAGTTTCATTTATAAACGAAGATATGATGGCCAGATGTTTTTCCTTGTGAAAAGCTTTAGGGATTTTGCCTTCCAAGTATAATGTGTTTTGTTCTGTTTTAAGGAAGGAGCTTGAGATAAACACAGTGAGCACTAAACTGGAAGATGAACAATCGCTGACTGCTACCCTTCAAAGGAAGATCAAGGAATACCAGGTAAAGTGATCTAACCAGATGCCACATAATGTTTTGTTTGCCTATGAGGATTACCACATAGATGGAGTGTTGTGCTCAACAGTAAGCCACAAAGGCCAAGAAATTTGACTTGTGCTCAAAGCGGACGTAAGTTTGGTGGAACGTTAGCCGGTCTGAAACTGTTTCTCCTGCACCCACAAAAATAACAACTGAAAATTTGCTGGGCCTTTTTTCAGAGTCATAGAGTCATAGAAGTTTACAACATGGAAACAGGCCCTTCGGCCCAACATGTCCATGTCGCCCAGTTTATACCACTAAGCTAGTCCCAGTTGCCTGCATTTGGCACATATCCCTCTATACCCATCTTACCCATGTAAGTGTCCAAATGCTTTTTAAAAGACAAAATTGTACCCGCCTCTACTACGCAGCTCGTTCCAGACACTCACCACCCTTTGAGTGAAAAAATTGCCCCTCTGGACCCTTTTGTATCTCTCCCCTCTCACCTTAAATCTATGCCCCCTCGTTATAGACTCCCCTACCTTTGGGAAAAGATTTTGGCTATCTACCTTATCTATGCCCCTCATTATTTTATAGACTTCTATAAGATCACCCCTAAACCTCCTACTCTCCAGGGAAAAAAGTCTCAGTCTATCCAACCTCTCTCTATAAGTCAAACCATCAAGTCCCGGTAGCATCCTAGTAAATCTTTTCTGCACTCTTTCCAGTTTAATAATATCCTTTCTATAATAGGGTGACCAGAACTGTACGCAGTATTCCAAGTGTGGCCTTACTAATGTCTTGTACAACTTCAACAAGATATCCCAACTCCTGTATTCAATGTTCTGACCAATGAAACCAAGCATGCTGAATGCCTTCTTCACCACCCTATCCACCTGTGACTCCACTTTCAAGGAGCTGTGAACCTGTACTCCTAGATCTCTTTGCTCTATAACACTCCCCAACGCCCTACCATTAACGGATTAGGTCCTGGCCTGATTTGATCTGCCAAAATGCATCACCTCATATTTATCTAAATTAAACTCCATCTGCCATTCATCGGCCCACTGGCCCAATTTATCAAGATCCCATTGCAATCCTAGATAACCTTCTTCACTGTCCACAATGCCACCAATCTTGGTGTCATCTGCAAACTTACTAACCATGCCTCCTAAATTCTCATCCAAATCATTAATATAAATAATAAATAACAGCGGACCCAGCACTGATCCCTGGGGCACATCGCTGGTCACGGGCCTCCAGTTTGAAAAACAACCCTCTACAACCACCCTCTGTCTTCTGCCGTCAATCCAATTTTGTATCCAATTGGCTACCTCACCTTGGATCCCGTGAGATCTAACCTTATGTAACAACCTACCATGCGGTACCTTGTCAAAGGCTTTGCTAAAGTCCATGTAGACCACGTCTACTGCACAGCCCTCATCTATCTTTTTGGTTACCCCTTCAAAAAACTCAATCAAATTTGTGAGACATGATTTTCCTCTCACAAAACCATGCTGACTGTTCCTAATCAGTCCCTGCCTCTCCAAATGCCCATATATCCTGTCTCTCAGAATACCCTCTAACAAGTTACCCACTACAGATGTCAGGCTCACCGGTCTGTAGTTCTCAGGCTTTTCCCTGCCGCCCTTCTTAAACAAAGGCACAACATTTGCTACCCTCCAATCTTCAGGCACCTCACCTGAGGCTTTTGAGAGGCTTCCAGCGGTCCCTTTAAGGATAGTTGTTTAGGCAGCTCAATGCCTGGTAAAACTGGGTGGAGTTTGCCCAGTGCAGGCTGCACCCATTTTACCTGCATTCTGCATCCGGGGTCCAACAGTGGACAGTAAGAGAACTAAACTGCTTGTGTATCATATGGTAACTGTAGCGATGTCTGGTTTTACTACACACTGTTAGAGGAGAATTCTGCATCTCTTATATTCACTAGCTAATGCAAACAAACGGAATTAATTATATTAAAGTGGTCACTGTTCTAATGTATCAGACAAGCAGAATAATGGGGAAATGGGATGCCACCCAATGTTCCTATAAACTCTCAGAAATAAAGTGCTCCATTGTTGTCAAACTCACCTTGAATTGTGGGTGTGTGAAATGAACCAGCAATGTTCCACTTGGCTAGAATATGATCACAGATAAACATGACTGGAATTTCCCTCTAACCTGCAAATTAATTTCTTTTAAGCCTATAGTAACAGCATTGTCAAGGACTTCATTGAATATCATCTTACACTTCATTGTGATTCTGCAATACTTCTAAACTGATAAAAACAGATATATCCATATATTATATAAAGTTAACAATTGCTAAGGATTTAGGTCAAAGCTATATTTTAGGAAGAAGATAAGTAACATTGAAAGTCATCCTCTCCAGTACCCTAACTCTCCCTTCATAGAGTCCAGCCTCATTTTGAACGTCTCTAGTAACCTGCCTGGTAAATTGGACCAAACATTTATCTCTTTCAGTCCGGAAGTTCTTCCTAATACCTGTTTTAAAATTATATCTCATTTACTTAAATTTTATGTCTTCATATTCTGCTTTCCTGTTTTAATTTGTAGTAATATTCTGGTTGACCTTATCTATATGCTTAGTATTTGTGTAAGGTTCTCCTTAACTTACAGTTTTTTAAACTATGGAAGTTAAACTTCTCTATTCTTTCCTCATAACTCATCCCTTTACACTTGGGATTGATCTTGTGATCTCAATGATCTTTTATGCCTTAAATAAATCCCATATTTTTACAAAAACTTTGGTAAAGAATGGGTCAAACAGAATTCCATTTAACATGTTGAACTTCGTTTGGTAAGTTCCATTAAAATGAAGGTATGGGTTTAGTCTCCGTGTTTGTATGGATCTGAGGATTGGCTTTGAAGAAAGTAAGCTTCATCGATCAGGGACAGAGGGAGATCAGGGAGGGAATGTGTTCCAACACAGGGAGCTCAGGAAGGGCATCTAAGAACAGCACCCAGATGGCCTCCAGCCAGTCCCTTGTACAAAGACCTTAACAGCAAGAGAAAGGACTTAACTGCAGAGCCGCTGCTTGTCCCTCTCTGATCCTCCGATTGGAGAGGGACCTTGGAGAAGGCCTTAAGGTTGCCTTTTTCTGGGCACTCTTTCTATTTCAGGCACCTGCATTCCAACCACAAGCAGGAAAAGCTCGGAAATCCCAGGCCTACATAAACAAGGAATACCTACGCTGGGAATTTCCTTGAGTGGGTTTTCCCGATCGGCCGCTGTAACTTCGGCAGAAGATTGGAGGAAGCCCCATCTATGCGTCTGTCTGGGGATCCCGCTGATCTTCCGTTGAAGTTACGGCAGCCGATCGGGAAAACCCACTCAAGGAAATTTCCAGTGCCACTGCCTTACGTTGTGGAGCAGCCTTTCATGTTGAACTTTATCAAAGGCTTTTTGGAAGTCTAAGTTTACTATATCATAGGGCTTTCCAGTGTCCAATTGGAATGTCACCTTCTCAAAAAAAGTCAAAGAGGTTCATCAGGCAAGATCTACACCTTCTGAATCTTTGTTGGCTTCCACTTACTCTTCATACAGTTCTTCATACAGCCTCTACTTTGCTCCCAATGATCAATTCAACTATTTTTACATTATTTTATTGATGTGTGACCAATGAGTCTCTGGCAGATTTGTTTTATCACCTTTTTTGAAAACAGGTACCAGATTGACTTGTTGTTACCAATGCAATGGCACCTGCCCTGTATTCATCAGTTTCCTCATGATAACTATCAGCACTTTGTAGAATACCAAGTGCCATTTACCAAACCTTGGGTACATAGCATCTGTCCGTGGGATTTATTGATTTTGAGTCCCTTAAGTCCATCCACATTATCCATGCAAGTGATATTGAAGTTATTAAGTATAGTTGCAAAACCTCCTGTGATGAGTTGCATGCTTCTAATGACTTATCTAATGAATGTTTTGAATAAGTAATCACATTATATGTTAACTATATTTAGTTGATTCTCAGTTTCAATATAGTTTGCCTGCTTAAGGGATTTCAATTCTCCTTTGATAATCTTCTGGTTGTTATAATACTGGAAGCATTTGTTATTGTGTTTGGCTTCTATAGCTATGCTCATTTCTAGTTCCCTCTTTGACTGCCCTTATTTCATTTCTTTTGGCTGGTTCTGTATTCATCTCAGTGGTTTCCCTCACCTTTCTTCCTACAGGTTTGTAGAGTTTGTTTTTCTTACATATTTCTCTTCATATTGTCTTATTAATCCATTTAAGTTTCGCTAATATGCTCTTAATAGTGTTTGCTTTGTACTATCTTGCAAGCGGAATAGTCTGTCCTTAAGAGCATTCCATTTGTCCTCAACTGAAGTTTTTTCTCGAGTATTATCCCTCATTGCCTCGAAGTTAACCCTTTTAAAGTTTTATACCTGAATATTGATTTGCGGGATTGGTTTGCACCTGATCATAGAGTCATACAGCACAGAAGGATACCATTCAGCCCATCATGCCCGTGCCAGCTCTTTGAAAGAGCTATCGAATTAATTTCACTCTTCTGCTCTTTCTCCATAACCCTGCAAATTTTTCATTTTCAAGTATTTATCCAATTCCCTTTTGAAAGTTACTATTGAATCTGCTTCCACCACCCTTTCAGACAGTGCATTCCAGATCATAACAACCTCGCTGTGTAAAAAAAAATCTCTCCATCTCTCCTCTGGTCCTTTTGCCAATCTGTGTCCTTTGGTTCCTGACCCTCCTGCCAGTGGAAAGTTTCTCTTTATTTACTGTATCAAAAACCCTCACACTTAATCATGTTATGATCATCTAGGGTACCACTACTTCCATTCTCAATAAGCTATCAGGGTCATCCTTGTGCAGACCAGAATATTATGTTTAGTGGGGTTGTTCATAGGCTGGTTTATGGCATGCTCGTAACTGGCAACCATTTCCGCGTACATGGATCGTAAAATTATTGTCCATCCATTAACAGTGTGCTTTGCTATTCATGAGCATTAAAACACAATTTTTGCTTCTTTAGTTTTTTACATGGGTTGACTAATGTTCTGAAGCACTTCGATAAAAAGGTTGCTTTTCCATTTGAAATATAAGCATGGTATTTTATTTCCTTGCAATGATTTCTTCCCTAATAAAGCACAACACTTAGGATGTACTATTGTAACATTCACGTGAAAAGACCACTTTATTGATAGCCCTTATTGCTAAAATAATTCCATTTGCATTGATACAGACTTTGCTTTTTAACTTATAGTCCACTTACATTTGGCGGCAAGTGGGTTATAAACAGTTTCTCGGAGGAGGCAGTGATGTTGAACAGAGTAGAAAAATATTTGCCCTGTTTCTTTTTTCTTTTAACGTGTCAGAATTCCTGAAGCTGCTCTTTCTGACCTCTGCTTTGAAATGGTGGTGCTTCAACAACAGCAGTCAAATCAGTCCTGTCTTAGACAGACTAATGGTTTCCCCAATAGTGCTAATTGCAATTTTGAAGGCCTTACTGGAAATACCAATTTGCACATATGATTTTTATTCAGAACCTAAATGTGTAGTTTTGTTTGCCCTCTTAGCCTCTGTATAGCCCTACAAGAAGCTGTTTAACTGTGTGTAGTTATATCTTATTGAGAAATTGAAGTGCAGGATATGACCAAAGTGCAAAAAACCAGGAGAGAAAGTGTTGTATTGTCTCCATTCTGCACATCTTTTTGACACAAGTGTTCCAGTTACCAGAATAAAGTAATTGGGGTCAATTTTCATGTAAAGCACACATTGGGCGGGCAGGGAGCGGAACAATGAAATGGACCGCCCAGTGGCAATAGCAAGAGGTCCGAAACATTTTTATGGTTGGGCCTCTTTTGAATGGGATTGGCAGACCAATTGGGAGGGGGAATTCAGTCGGATCCAAGCCGGAAGTAAGTGTTTTAAAGGCGGGGGGGGGGGCAATTCCTGGGTGGGGGGGTGGGGGGTTGCCGCTGAGCGCTGGCATTGGGTGGGAAGATTCATGTTCCTCCGGCTCCACAATATTGGCCAGGACACCGGGGAGAACTCCCCTGCTTTTCTTCCAAATAGTGCCATGGGACCTTTTACGTCCATTGAGAGGGTAGACGGGGCCTCAACTTAACATCTCATCCGAAAGATGGTACCTCTCACAGTGCAGTACTCCCTCAGTATTGCACTGGAGTGTCAGCCTAGATTATGTGCTCAAGTCTCTGGAGTGGGACTATGAAACCACAACCTTCTGACTCAGAGGCGAGAGTGCTACCACTGAGCTATGGCTAACAACTAAATATCTCTTACTGTATGAGTTTTTTCTCTACACATCCTGTGGCCTCTCTGGAATAAGATTTGGTGGACAGTTTTGTGCTGTATACTTCGATGCACTAATAACTAGGTTGAGACTACCAAGCTCATTTCATATAGGACCCACACTGGGAGAGACAAAGAGGACTTTCATCCCATCAGTCTGGGCTGGATATGAACCAAGGTTACAACTGCTTCCCTGGTCCCCATTATTGAATGTAAGGAATCTTACAACACCAGGTTATAGTCCAACAATTTTATTTTAAAATCACAAGCTTTCGGAGATTATCCCCTTCGTCAGGTGACTCACTCACCTGACGAAGGGGATAATCTCCGAAAGCTTGTGATTTTAAAATAAAATTGTTGGACTATAACCTGGTGTTGTAAGATTCCTTACATTTGTCCACCCCAGTCCATCACCAGCATCTCCACATCATGCCCATTATTGAAGACTTTTGTGTTGGAATCTCATAGAGTTAATGTCCTAAACTCTCCATGCAATGCCTTGACTTGAGGTCTTCAGATGTTCACCCTGCTTTCCCCCACCTTCTTAATGTCCATCATTTTTTATTCGTATACCAACGTCTTTGTTCAGTAACCTCCAAGAGTCCTGTCATTTGTAAATATGTACAGAGTAACATCAGCTATTTCTCTCCTTTGTAATACATTGAGAATTAATTTACAATGATATTTTATACACTTTAATAATTGTTTCCCACAAATAATGCTTGGAGTAACCAAAGATGTCTAGATGTCTTAGGAAAATTGTTAATTTTAAGTGCTGTTAGTAGAAATTGATAACATTTATTTAAAAAATAGATAAAAAGGACATTGTAATGTTTGGTCAAATCTGGCCAAATCAGCTGAGAATTCCAAATTTATTTTTATTGTTACATCAAAAATGCAGCTAAGCTGCAAATATTTTGATTGGTCTCCCGAAGAGTTTTACTTGAGAGCTCTTAGACTGAAGATTTAAGCTTAGGAAAAACGTTAAGATGCTATTGTGATTAAAGAATGGCATGCTGACATTGTTTGAAACTATTCCTGTCACAGAGTTATTCCTAGTAGTAACTCAACAAGCTAAATGCTCAAATTATCTGGCTGATGGTTTCTCATTGTCAACGTAAGGCAGGCAATGTATGGGTCCTATTGAAAAAACAATCTTTCATCTTGATGATACAATTAAACTAGATATGTACCCTGAACTAATCTTTAAAATAAATATTTGATGTAACATCAAAGTAGTTAAACTGTCAGATTCTGTTTAAATAACCAGAGATAGAACACAGTGATGCCCTTTTAAGTCTCAGCTGCATGTTTACAGAAAGGAATGATTCAGACAAAATCACAAAGCTGTGGAGCAAAAGCCTGGTATCACACATGGACATTCATGATCTTTTTTCTCCAATTTTTCCTCTCCTATCCTGAAGGTGGCGACTATTTTCACATTGACCGTTAGGTCCACTGAGCTAGTGCCCAGCATCTGTGGGTTTGCAAGAAGTGATTAGGAGCTTTAGTTAGCATGATAATAGGCACAGGGGTAGACATGATGCTAAGAAGTAGTTGTAGTTAGAGTTTATATGAAGTAAATTGGAAATTTGTTTGGAACAGTGAGTGCATTGTTTTATTTTTGGTGGTTTGCCACTTTGTTGTCTGAGTAAATGAATTGTGAGTTTGGGAATTTTCCTTGAATGGAACAAGGTTCATAAGCCTTAGAACATGGTGTTGCCATCGAGGTAATTGAGGAGTATCAACTGGAGGTAAAAGCTCATTCCATTGTTTTTTCAGTAACATTTATTGAAAGCAGTTGCATATGAATTGCTGCCTCTCCTCTCAGGCTGCAAGCATAGTGTTATCTTGAGCCATCTTTGCTCCCTCTTCTTAAACCTCCTCATGATCTGGTGATGGAGGGCTGGCTCCTTCTTCCACCTCTTCCTCCTCATCATCTCCTGGAAGGTAAGCTTTTGTACATTGCAAAGTTATGCAACATGCAGTATGCTGTAATAATTCTTGACTCTCTTGCCAGGCTGTATTGCAAGGCAACAACAGATTTATTAAGGCCCCTGAAATGAGACTTCGTTATTCCTGTTGTCTGTAATTCTAGTTGTTTCATTGGCCTCATTATATCTGTTGTCCCCTTCTGAGTGCCGATGCCATATAGGAGCCATTAGCCATCACTACAGGAGATATTCCTGGTCTCCAATCTACCACCCAAAGACATTATTTTGGCTTGTCAAAGCAAATATCAGTGAATAGCAAAGTATGAAAGAGTCATGACAGCTATCTGAATAGCGAGCATTGACATGTAACATAATGTGCTTTGCATCACACATTATTTGGACAGTTATGGAATGGAAGTTCTTCCAGTTGATAAAATTGAGGGGGTTTTCATATGGAGCTTGCAAGGCCACTCAGTGCCGTCAATGGCGTCCTGCACCTTTGGGAACCCAACTAGTCTATAAACGTTGACTGCTCCATCTCTTTGTTTAGCAGGGTCTATTGGGAAACCCCCCTTAAAAAGACCATCGGTGACCTTCTTTATGTAGTGGTGTGCAGCCCTTGACTGATATGAGATAGGTCACCCATGGCTCCCTAGAAGGAATCAGCAGCAAAAATATTCAATGCATTGGTCACATTAACATTAATACTGCTGTACTCCTTGTGGATGTGGACTGCAAATCTTTGGGCAGTAGCTGGCATAACTCCCCAGCCACCTCCAGAGAGAAGAACAGTTTTCTAATGTATTGGTTGAGGAATCAAGATAAGAGTAATGATGTTGGTACACCCTGTGGACGGGGTGTCCACGGATGGGATTCATAGTTCTTCAGTTATGCGCCCCTCTCATTTCTTTAATTCTTCCTGCTTCTATATCCTTCTCATTCTCCTCTTCGAAACAAAAGATAAAGGAAATCACATAGAGAAGTCTCAATTTCCAATGTATTTTGTTCTCGCTTGAAATTGCAAGAGAAATGTTCAATGATGTTGCAGTGGAAAAATTCTAAAGATCATTGACTTAGCCGAACTGAGACAGCTGCAAGTAATCCAGCATCTATAGCCTGCAGGTTGCAGTACCACCATTGAGACGATCTTCTCATCCTCTTAACGATGCGCAGTAGTGTTGTTTGAGGGGGTGGGCTAGAAGCAGTAACCGAGCAACTGTGTGGCTTGCTAGGCCACTTCACAGTGCAGTTAAGAGTTAACCATGTTGGTGTGGGAATGGAGTCACATATAAGCCAGACTTGGCAAGGATGACAGGTTTCCTTCCCTAAAAGGATATTAGTGAACCAGTTGGGTTTTTACAACAATCCAACTCTTTCAAGGTCACATTTACTGATACCAATTTTTTTTAAATTTCCAGATCTTGTATGAAACTGAATTCAAATTTGAGTTCATGTTCTCCTGGATTACTCGTCCAGTAACACGACCACTACACTGCCCTACTGAGCTTTAAGCAATGACTGGCCTGGGAAGGGCCTTTCATTTTCAGTATAAACATGCTAAAAATAGCAGAATATCTAAACCACCAATAGTTAACACCGGTCAGTAAATGAGCCTTAATAGAGTAAAGATTCTCCATTTAATAGCTTGCCATACAGTAAATGGTCTGATAAGCAGCAAAACCTAAGAATAGACTTTTGGGCTCTACTTTTATCCTTCATTATTATGGTTGACATGTTGCAAATATCTAAAAAAAAACCTTTCAGTAAAATAAAGTATCTTTTGTTGTATTTTTTTGACCGTTGTTAGAGGCTGAAACTGATACAGTGTGTCGTTAAATTGTAATCTGTTTCCTGCCCTTCAATTGCAGACAATGAAGCCTTTCTTCATTGTACTGTTGCTGTCAGTGGTTTTAATGCACAGTTGATACTTTGCAGATTGCAGGTGGACTGAGACAATATAAGGGATTCATCTAACAAGCCGGTGATGACATCGAGACACGGCCTGGCCAAAAAGGTGTTCTCACATGTTGTATCTGACCTGGAAAAAGAGCTTCCCTCAGCCCACTCTATGTAGAGTAGGATTCTTTAGAATGTACCATATACTGCGGCAGGGCTAAAGGTCAAAATAGATGCTAAGTTATTGTTAGTACAGTAGCATGTTGCAGTCAGATGTAGGGGGAGGGGGAGGAATAGGCTGCATCAAACTCACAGCACTTTAAATCTCCTTGTTCTCTTGTTTGAAAATGATCAGCAATTTTTCCACAAATTCTTAGAATTTGGGGACTCGGAGAGAGTTGGCGGGGTGGGGCAATCTGAGTCCTGGGAGTACTCAAGGAGGGGTCATGTGGGGCAGATCAGGCTTGGGTATGGGGTCTATGAGTACTGGAGGCTAAAACCACTCAGGGGCATGGAGTCTAGGAGCACTGAGGAAAGGGTAGCCTGGGAGTAAGAAATAAAGCATTTGCTTTCGTGTGGCACCTTATCTTATCCTCCTTACACCCAATGAGTCACTTTTTTCTTTAAATGCAACCAAAGTGGTTTTGTAGGTAAGCGCAGCAGCCAATATTCCATAAACATCAAAAGAGATGAATGACCAGTTAATCCCCTGTGAACACTGAAGGGGGAGTTTAGCATTCAGGATGGGGGGAGGAAGCTGGCACTCCATCAGGAGCAGCAATTATGGCCGTGCCAACAAGGGAAAATCGCATGAAACTGCACACATGGAGGCCTAAAAGGTTACATGTGTTGGGGGGAGGGAGAGAGTTGGACGTCAAAGGGCCACGTGATCACAGCCTTACGATCCAAGCTCCAGGTATGGATCAGAAGGCAAGCCTAAGACCCCTGAGGGAGGACGCTTCCACAGAAGAAAGTTGGTACAGGATGTTTTTGAGAATTATTTATTTTTCTTTGCGTGTTATAAATAAATGTTATTTTTGAGGATAATATTGGGAATCCACACTCAAAGTACTTTGAAAAAGCGATTTGATTAGTTGCTCTTGTGGCTGTTTACTGATTAATTAGTGAGTGGAGTTTTTTTCTGGAGGTTTTATGCTACAGATTGGTTGGTTTTAAATGAATGGGTAATGTAAGACAATTGGCATGTTTCACACACTACAGGCATGCTGCACAACTTTCCCAAACCTTACAGATATGTTGGAGATGCCCCAGATGTAATTTATACAGAGAGATAGAGAGGGAGATGTAGAGAAAATAGAGCACATGAGAGAGAAAATAGAGAGAGAAAATAGAGCACGTGAGAGAGAAAATAGAGCACGTGAGAGAGAAAATAAAGAGACAGAAAAAATAGAGCACGTGAGAGAGAAAATAGAGAGAGAAAAAATAGAGCACATGAGAGAGAAAATAGAGAGAGAGAGAAAATGGAGCACGTGAGAGAGAAAATAGAGCACATGAGAGAGAAAATAGAGAGAGAGAAAAAATAGGGCACGTGAGAGAGAAAATAGGGAGAGAGAAAAATAGAGCAAAGTGAGAGAGAAAATAGAGCACGTGAGAGAAAAAATAGAGAGAGAGAAAATAGAGCACGAGAGAGAAAATAGAGCACGTGAGAGAAAAAATAGAGAGAGAGAAAATAGAGCATATGAGAGAGAAAATATGGAGAGAGAGAAAACAGCATGTGAGAGGGAAAATAGAGCACTTGAGAGAGAAAATAGAGAGAGAGAAAAAATAGAGCACGTGAGAGAAAATAGAGAGAAAATAGAGCACGAGAGAGAAAATAGAGAGAGAAAATAGAGAAAGAGAGAAAATAGAGCACATGAGAGAAAAAATAGAGAGAGAAAGTAGAGCACGTGAGAGAGAAAATAGTGACAGAAAGAAAATAGAGACAGAGAGAAAATAGAGCATGTGAGAGAGAAAATAGAGAGAGAAAAAAAGAGCAAAGTGAGATAGACAATAGAGAGAGAAAATAGAGCACGTAAGAGAGAAAATAGGGGGAGAAAAAAATTGAGCAAAGTGAGAGAGAAAATAGAGACAGTAAGAAAATAGAGGATGTGAGAGAGAAAATAGAGCACGTGAGAGAGAAAATAGAGAAAGAGAGAGAAAATAGAGCGAGAAAATAGAGCACGTGAGAGAGAAAATAGAGCATATGAGAGAGAAAATAGAGCCCAGGTTTGTCATATATCCTCTGTGGATATAAGTAGCTGGATTGTAAGAGGCGGCAACAAAGTAATAGTTTGTGAGCCAAAGAGGCCTCATTGAAAAAGACGGGAGCAAGACACAACTGGCTGGTTTACAAAGTAAAAATATCAATCAGGAATAGAAAACAGGAGAGATTGAAGAAGATACATTTCTCTTTGAAACTTCAATCGGCCATTATTTCTTAAGTTTACTACCAGTCCTAGAGATTCTGTATAACACAGTGCTTAGTCCAACAATGAGCCCTCTCTATGCTTTATTCTGCTATAGTTGGCCACAGCTAACACTACATAGAAGAAATATTACTCACATCATGTTAATGGGCAAAAGTGCCAGCATCAACCAGACATAGGTGAAAGGAATGTTAAAAAAGTTATTATGGGCAACACTTGACCTGAAGTGTTTTTATGTCAAATATAATGAACTATTCACAAGGTCATGTCATGGTTAGGAAGGGACCATAATGTTGGCTAACAACTTGGAAC
This sequence comes from Heptranchias perlo, assembly GCF_035084215.1. Lineage (NCBI taxonomy): Eukaryota > Metazoa > Chordata > Chondrichthyes > Hexanchiformes > Hexanchidae > Heptranchias > Heptranchias perlo. Next base: position 35,382,118 of record NC_090347.1, on the reverse strand, counting down.
AGCTTAACCTGTTACCTAATGATCTCACCAGTGGAACATTAGCCAAAGTATGGGCACATGAAATGAACTACCACTCAAAGGTGGCTTTAAAGTTTTGACCGCTACAAAAATTACATTTTAATTACAAAATAAAAGCTCTCTGGGAAGATCCCATGTTCGAACCTGCCAAAAACATTGGGACACTGTAACAATAACAGTGGATCTGCACTTCTATCCTGATCTTTAATATTAACTCCTAAATGTCCAGGCAACAGCATTGATAGTATCACGTTCCTTTGCAATATGCTCCCTTTAACAGAACTCCCACAAAGATCAAAATAATGCGATAAACTGATCCTATGCCAGTGGTGCTCAAAGTGCAGTCCAGGAGTTACTTGTGATACGACTGCTCTTCGCCTGTGACATTTGTCGACCTGGACCTCTATTCATGGCCCAGTATCCACAAATCAAACGGAGGTACCTTACTAAAACTGTAAGACCTAGAGCTTTGCCCCTCATTCCCGCTCCCCCCCCCCACCAATTTGAAATCAGAAGTTCACCATATGGCTCACCGCCCTATGGTACTAGGTGTTGAAATATTCTCATGGCCCCCTCGAGCAGCAGATTGGGAGCGAAACCGTGCTGGGTGATATTGGCATCTGAACACCTAACATGTTTGTGTGAACTTCCCTTGTCTGCAATTTTAGCAGAAGTCTTTATTTTAAATGGCTTAACACAACATTGAAATAACAGACAAAGGAATTTAATGCTAACGTGTTAAGTGTTCAGATGCTAATATCACATGGCATCATTTTATTCCGCCTGTTTGGAATTGCAACCCTCAACACCACTGTCCTGTGCTACAGTTGAATTTCTGTAATTTTGCAGCGGTAACAATAAATAATAGGTGTATGTAATGATTGCCCTAATCAATACATCCTTTGATTGTCAACTTTAAATAGTTCAAGTCGGCAACTAAATAACCCATTGGGGTAGATCTTGACTTGATAGTGGAAAATGGGTGATAACGAGTTGGCAGTCCGTTTTACATCTCTCCCAATTTTTATTTCCACTGACTTCAATTACATTAATATAACTCATTTCCAAATCCTTTCCATTGAAAAAAATCCCAAAACACAACAAGCAGCAACACACACACATTGGAACCCAGAGTTCATGAAGACAGAGTCAGAAGATAGAGGGGGGAGGTGTGGGGGCAAAAGTGAGTGTTCACAGGGTCAAGAGAGAAAATTTACCCCATTGTCTTTAAGAGCAGCCAATTGATATAATGAGCAGCTATTTCTCATGTTCTTTCTGCACTGTCTGCATACCTAGCATACAAGCTAGAAGTGTGGCTGACTAACTCCATCCCCAGTCTGAAGGCTCGTTTTGACCCATTATTGCATCTCTTAACAGCAAACACTAATCAATGACATTCCTGATAAAAGAGTTCTTTTTAAAACAAGAAAAACACATTTACGGCACAGAAAAACCACAGTTGGAAAGATATGATTTACACCTTTGGGGTTTAGTCCTAATGCAGGGGGTATTTTCTTACTGGTAATTTGAGATTGTTCTTGAGCTACATTCTCAGTTTGTTGTACCTAATGTGCCTCAGGGGAGCTGACATGGTAGAGAGTGTTGTTTCACTCATGTTGCCCACAGCGTGTAATGTGTTAGCTGTGGCTCAGTGGTAGCACTCTTGCCTTGTGAGTTAGAAGGTGGTGGATTCAAGTCCCCTTCCAGAGACTTGAGCACAAAATCTAGGCTGACACTTTGGTGTTGTCTTTTGGATGAGACGTTAAACCAAGCCCGAACTCCAACCCATGCTCCCTCACAGCGCAAACCTCCCCAGGAGAGTAGGAACCCAGGATTGTGGAATCACCCTATATATAAAATCTATTTTCTTTCAAATTAGAAAATTCTGTTCATTGCAAAACCAACCCGTCTATTGGATAAATACAATCTTTAGTACATATTTACAGCTCTTTTATATAAGTTCTCATTTTAACCACAAGCCAATTGCCAGTGAATGAGACTCCCAGAAAGATTGTATTCCATTCAATGCTACTGTGTCTTTCATTCTTTGCTTTTCTCACTATGGCTTTGCTCCTCTCATTCTTCCTGGTTGTCTCCCCTTCTTGCTTCCAAGTCTTGCTTTGTTGATGAATTGCTTCAGGTTTCCTGTAGCCAAGCATTTGGTGTCAGAATCCTGTCTGTGAATGTCACTGCACTGACCGCTGGATGTAATTAAACAGCAGGACTCTTCTCTTGCTGGAGAGATTGTGCTTTGGCCATCTTTGCCTTTGTTGTACCATCTGAGCAGTTCTTTCATTGCTCAAAACACCCTCTCCAAGTTTTATTGCCAGATTGAATTGTACTGAAACAACACATTCACTGAAAATAGATATTTTAACTTCATTAAATGCTTTAAGTACTATAATCTGAATTTAAATAAGACTTCAGTACTATCGGACACAGATTTTGTGAGTTTTATATATATATATTCATAAATAAGACATTGGGGGTAGTCTTGACTTTGTGCGATAGTATAAAAAATGTGATAGTGAATCGACAGCCTGTTTTACATCCCTCCCGATTTTTATTTCCATTGACTTTATTTTCCATTGATAATAAAGTTCATATTTTCTTGTGTTGAAACATGAATGCTATATATAAATCATAATAGAATACTGGAATCAGACCTCAGTGGGACATGGTCATCATTATTTTGCTGTACCCGGGCTGAACATTTGCTACTAATTTGACCATTTTTTTTTTCATTTCTGCATTGACCAACCACAAAACTGCTCAAAATGGCTTGAGAGAAAAGAGACGTTGGGGAGGCTGGAGTTGGGGTTGGGGGAGGGGGCGGGGGCAGGGGATAGAGAATATTGTTGTTCCCCTGATGTATGTATTGGGGGAAAAATCTAAATTTTGAAAAATTGATTGGCTTTTGTTTTTTTTAAAACAGGACCAAATTTCTTACCTCCACAGAGACTGGCCATGTTGGGTCTTGTTGCCTCTAGACCATTCTGGTAACATAACTACCAGGGAAGAGCCTCTTTCATCCCAGAGTGACTCCATTGTCTAAAATCGGAGCACTTGATTTTGGAGTTCGTTGGGAACAATCCGAATTCACCCATCCTAAGAAAACACACTATTGACCGTCTATTTTCCTGGGAACAGATAATTCTGGATTGACTCCCAGCCAGATTGCAATGCTCGCCTCATTTGCAGTCATTAAAGTCTCTCCAGGGCACAAGGGGCTCCTCCCTGACAGTGGCTTTAATGGAGCAGTGTAGAAGCAAGGAGAAATGATCTAGCAGATCTCTGTGGAAATTAGATGTTATTTTTAATAAGTCTGTATTTTATGTCTATAAAATATCTGTATGTATATATGTGTATATATATGCCCCAATTTTAAAATTTGCATCCTTTTGTTCAAATCCCTTCATGGCCATGACCCTCCGAGATCTCTGCACTTCGCCAATTCTGGCCTTTTGCGCATCCCTGATTTTTTTCGCTTCACCATTGGCAGCTGTGCCCTCAACTGCCTAGGCCCTAAGCTCTGGAATTCTCTCCCTAAATCTCTCCACCTCTCTACCTCTCTCTCCTCTTTTAAGCTGCTCCTTAAAACCTACCTCTTTGACCAAGCTTTTGGTCACCTGTCCTAATACTCCTTATGTGGCTTGGTGTCAAATTTTGTTTGATAACACTGCTGTGAAGCACCTTGAGACGTTTTATTATGTTAAAGGCGCTATCTAAATGCAAGTTGTTGATATTTTGAACAGGAAGTATTCCCCACACCATCCGCCTTTAAATAAAGAAGCAAACATTTAATATTATCTTATTACCAGAATTCAATATCCAGTTCTGGTATAAATAGAATACTCATTATTCATCCACTAAGTGTGGAATTGTGTGAGGGAGTCCATGCAATTCACATTCCACATCCAACAGCTAATCATCAAGTGTCACCTCTGTATCTCCGGCTGAATCTTGATAAAACCATTTGCTGTTGCTGTCTCGATAATTTGTAGTGACTTGGGAGGGAGAAACTGATTACAGACAGTAACACAGAGCACAGGTGTCCATGCTTTAAGCACTCTACTTAAAGGGAAGGAATGTTCCTGTTAGAAAAGATAAGCACTTCAGGCTAAGCTACCCAGAATTACAATGCTGGGGAGAAACCTTAACAGATGAAGAGAAGCTGAAACAAAGTTCTCTGTGAGATGAAGGTTTTTCTTTCAAATCAGTTAATCAGTTATCTGTAAAGTTGTTTGTGTTGTAATGCACTTTAAGTAAGAGAATGGTTGTGATTTTCCACTACTAGGGTGTGATATGAAGGACCTTATTCAAGAAATGGTTTGTTAGAGGGATACTCTTTTTAAAAGGCCATGGATCATATAGGAACTTAAGGACAGAGCACTCTTTTTGGGATGTGTGTGTATCTTTGTGTGTGTATCTGTGCATGTGTGTGTATTTGTGTGTGCATATATGTGTATATCTGTGTGTGTATCTGTCCATGCATCACTGTGCATGTGTGTATAACTGTGTATGTGTGTATCTGTATGTGTATTTGCATGTATCTGTGTGTATCTGCATGTATCTGTGTGTATCTGCATGTATCTATGCATGTGTGTTTCTGTGTGTGCATATCTATGTGCGTGTGTGCATATGCATGTGTGTGCATATGCATGTGTATCTGTGCATGTGTGTATCTGTGTGTGTATCTATGTGTGTGCATGTATCTGTGCATGTGTGTATCTGTGCATTGTGTATCCGTATGTGTACATATCTGTGTGCATGCACATGAGTATATTTATGTCTACATATAGAAGGGTTTTAAGGTTCAGCACAACATCTTCCAAAGACGATTAAGTTAAAATGTTATTTTCCTGTCTGTTGGGGCTATTATACTATAGTTTCTGCATTTGAATAATGCAGATTTCAACTCACAACTATGCACAAAGTGCAGTGCAACTGTGACTTGAAGTTGCAATTTGAGATCGGTCCAAATATTATGAGCTCATTTTGAAGATGCTGTCTCCTACTGTTTGGGCTTCACACCAAGAACTATAATAACTGCAATCAGGGTGAAGCTACCTTTTTAAATATTATTGTTTTAAAGTGATTGAACAGCTCAGCATTCTAACTTTAAAGATGTTTCCGACATTCAAGCATCAGGGAGTAGAGCACTAACTCAACGTTTGTGAGCTGCTCTTTATCTGAAGACAGAACAGTACATGCTCCAAAGCAGGTGCCAGTACCAGACTGATATCTGCAGTTTCTGTGGTTTGACTTCTTGTATGTGGCTTGTTCTTGTTTAAAATAGTAAACAAGTGCTGTTAAAATCAAGAGTTCAACTGTTGCTTTGAGCAACTCAAGCTTGGACCACTCAGGATGGGTTTAGCCTGAATCCGCCACAGGTGTTTTTACATGACAGGATTGTACCCGATGGTATTCAGAGAATGAGGAGAGGGGTTAAGAGTAATTCCTTTATGCAAAGGGCTGTGGGAGCATGGAATGCTTTGCCATGGAATGGTTGAGGCAAAGACCAGTGCTTCTTTTAAGGAGACATGGATAAATATTTGAAGCTGAGGAAGATACATGTCTATCGGAAAAGAACAGTGCATTAGGATTAGTTTTGGATCGCTCGAGCTAATAGCCAGCACAGACATGATGGGCCAAATGGCCTTCTTCTGTGCTGTAAACTTATATTGTTCTGTGATTCTATAGCATATGCACTGTCAATTCATTTCCATGTGATTTAAATATCACAAAGTGAAATTAGAATGAAGTTAATAATACAAGAGACATTTTTAATATTACATTATGAAATTTTGAGCAATTATTCACCACAGGCTTAATTTTAGTGTCCATAGAGAATCTGAATTGACACGGGAAACATATGTCTGTTTTTTTCTGCAGTAAAGTGCCCCATGCAATGCAAGACCGCCATCAAATGTACAGAACACTCACATACAATCATAGAATCATTACAGCACAGAAGGAGGCCATTCAGCTTATCGAGCCTGTGCCCGACATGACTGCATTGTATGAAGAATAAGAGAAACCTGCAGGTGCCTACGCAGCACTAATCTCTCCAGTCCTCGTGACATCTTAAACCATGAGAGTAAAATTCCAATGGCTTCTAACTGTCATCTAAAGCTTGAGATGGAATTTCAACATCTCCATGTTTCTCAGTTTTAACTCTGTGTCCTTTGGAGTGCGGCCAGTGATTTTATTTAGTTTTGGGTGATTTAGACGGCACAGGCTGTTATGGAAGATCAGTGTAGAATGATAGCCGCACTGACTGAGTAATAATCATTGCAAATTTATCGTCATAGTCAATGCTTGGTTACAAGCAAATAATACAGAAATCATAACTGTCAGTTTATGGATTATAATAAGATTTATCAAGGTGATTCCAATCCATATCTTTTCTGTTGCTTTAAAGCCAGGTCTCATCAGCTCATAGCTTGAATTCAATACGAGGGAGTCAGGTATACAACTCTCCACAGCAGAATCCCATGGCTTATCGTTTCATACATGACATATAGAAAGTAAGGTTCTAAGCTGTCTCCTGATGGCCTAGTGGGTAAAAACATCACCTGGTTAATGCTCAGTCATAAAGACCAGAAGGTTCCAGATTTGATTCCCAATCTGTGCCTAATTGCTGATTTTGGTGGGAGCTGGGGAGGGAGTGGCTCTAATTGGCCTCAGTACCCCTGGGCTAAGGGAGGATACTTCAGACATTTTCCCACTTCTGTTGCTCTCCAGCAGCCTCTGCTGGAAAATGCAAGTGTGTGCATGTCAGGTGAGGGTAGGGTTGAGCTCAGCTGCGAAGCCCCCACAATTAAATGGTCTTCCAACAGTCACTGGTCAAGGGCTCATCCATGAAGAATGGCTGTTGGGCTGTGGTGCAAAAAGACAGCTGGGACCTGTAGAAAGTACCTCAGCTTGAGCCAGCACCTTCTGGGGAGAAGGGGTAAAAATGATAAAGAAAGCTTGAAAGGATCCAAAGTATTTGGACTGACACAGCTTCCTTCCTGCAGTCCTCCAAAGGAAACATTTCAATGCACTCTGTGTATTCCATTTGCATCGGTTAATCAAATCCAAAAAGGCTTCTGTGATAGGGAGGGGGGAGGGAATCCTATTGGTTGTGAAAGAAAGTCCTCGTAAACTTGCACAGTTTGAGTGCCTCTTTTAAAAGACACAAGCCATTTTTAATGAGGGGGTGGAGGTGATAATCTACTTCAGCCTTTAAAGACCAGATATGTGATCCCTGACAGTGTTAATCTATCAACATACCGGTTGGTCAAGTTTTATTTAGTCTGCCTGGTGTGTCCATGTGTTTGCACTGTCTGGATGCTGCTATAATGGCTTTGGAGCTGACTGCTGAAGCACTGAAATGGGATGTGAGTTATTCCTTCATACTACATGTATCAAGAGAGACTAGTCTGACCACCTTAAGGAACAATACAGGGAGAAGCCTCTCTCTTACTTGTTAAAGGATAAAATTACTGCTACTGGATAAATCGGAAGTGACTGCATGTGATCTGTGGTAAATGGAGGTGTTTCAGGTGAATGTGCGAGGGGGATTTTTAAGACATGTTTACACTACATGAATGCAGCTGATAAAGGAAGGACGTGGTGAACTGCACCTCATGGTCTAAACAAGATGGGGGTCCCTTGTTCACAAAGCATTGCAGATGCTTGAAACTGGGGCTCTGTGATTAGCTGAGGCGAATAGCATAGATACGTTTAAGGGGAAGCTAGATAAGTACATGAGGGAGAAAGGAATAGAAGGATATGTTGATAGGGTTAGTTGAAGTAGGGTGGGAGGAGAGTCGTGTGGAGCATTTACACCGGCATGAACCTGTTAGGCTGAATGGCCTGTTTCTGTGTTGTAAATTCTATGTAATGCTTCTACAGTGGGATTAAGGGTGCTGATTTTAGCAATATAAACGCAAGGACCTGGGTCCCATGCATTTGTTCTCATTGGGGTGAGGGTGGGGGGGCAGGGGTGTTTATTAAAATGGAGCCCAGTTCACCGATCGATATCAGGTCATGGTTCGAGCAGCTCATAGAATGGTACACTAATGGAAAACTGTCTTTAGCGCTTATGTGACATGTTACCTCATTACAATAAGCTAGTCTTAAGATAATGAGTTAACTGACTTTTATTGAAATGAAGTTTATATTTAGTGTATTTTCTTTTCCAGTGGTTTACATGCACAGTTTAAAAGTTAGTGAGTATAAACTGAGAGAGCCTCCATAATGAAGGATTATGTTATGTCGCCCTCTTTGCAACCTGACAGAGTAACTCCCCTCAGAATGTCTGGCATTTTTATTGGTTTACTTAGCCCTGCTTTTAAAAGGTCCATCCATCAGTGATCTCAGAGAATGTATATTTTCTTTTTCCCATAAAATGGTTTTTGAAATATATGTGTCACTTAAGGGCAATGACAACCAATTAGTCTTTTGTTTAATTGTTAATGGTTTCCCAATCGTATCCTGTAACCCTCACTCTGCGGAAAGCTGACCAGACCTGCAGGTCTTCATCCCCTCTAGTTCTTTTTTCCCTATGCCAACTTGGTATTGGCACCTTATTTGGGCAAAGCTCCATGGGCATCAGTTGTCCTTTGGTGCCTCATCGAAGTAGGTGTTATTCATGTGTGAGCCTCAACAGCAAGCGTGGACAGGCAATTCAAAACACGAGGCAACCAAAGCTGAGGCTGATCCTGTCCTCATCCCAGGTCCACACATGTATTTCTAACAGATATCATTGCCTAGTGATCAGGAGCAGGAACGGTGGATGATATTCCCCTCCCTAACCCAAGAGCACTGGGGCTAATTATAGTGCTCCAATCACTGCCCAAGCATGGACCAGTTACTAGATATGGGGCCTCCCATGGGTATGTACGGTTCAGCAACTCAATGGAAAGCTCAATGAGCTCCATTGGGGGAGTCCTTCCTCTCCCGTTCTCAGAATTGATTTTCACATTCTTGTTACGGTCCAGTCTTTAAAAGCGCTTCTTTGTAAATAGGGCCCCTGTAATCCCTCTGATCTGGCTCAACCTCAGGGACTGTCGCAAAATTATCATGACTTACTCCTCCCCCTCCCACCCCCACCACCCCCCCAAAAAAGTGTGTGTTCACAGTGTGTACACAGCCATATTGACAACCCAAGTGTGTAAGAGTATCATACTGGAAGGACCATAAGACAGCACTGTACAGTGACTTCACAGAATGTAATGTATCCTCTTTTCTGAAGTGAAATAAAAGAGGATATGATGTATGAATATGAATTTTATTTCTGTGGATTTGGACCGTTTACCGATCCAAGAAGCACAACTATCTCTAAATAGCCGGGTAGGAAATATCACGGATAATTCGAGGCTTTGGAGCAGGAGGCAACGGCAGAGTAGGCTAAAACACATGCCAAAAAATTAGAAAATACCTCTCACCCTTCTTTCCCCACCCCCCCATCTCCACATTGGTTGCACCCAGGATTTATCCTGCTCTAATTATTTTACAGGCCCGTGTTGAGGAACTAGAAGAGGAGCTGGAGGCAGAACGAACTATGAGAGCCAAGGTTTGTGATGACATGTACTGCATGGGTTTTTTGTAATTACAAGTAATAAGAGTAAGATATCTTGTAAAAGATCTGTAAATTTACTTTTTTAAGTGGATGACAGTGGATATTCACTGCCCTGGAAAACAAACTTGCACCAATGGCTTACATAGAGCACTAGAACCTATTTCTGCAATAGAAACAATATCACATCAACAAAAATTCTTGGTTTTATGCCACATTAGAGCAGCCTTACCTAATGGCTTACTGACTAATTGAACTGTTTGGTTCCATACTGGGCCATACAGACCAGGAAGCCCCCCAGGTTCATCACAGTCTGCACTAAGTTAGCTGCTCTCAGCAGAGGCGATGGTAGGGACGTTACAATTGGCCTCAGAGCAGAGGAGAAATGAGATCTGCCCACTTTGCCTGCTATTGTAGGTTTGATGAAGATACGATCAGACTTGGCTCGATGCCCTTTGTGGTCATATAGCCTCTTGCCAATGGGCATCTAGGCTCCGATCTAAAGAATGGTCCCTTAGATTAAGTATAAGGGGACTGTTGGCTGTAGTAGAGTGGTACCTAGCATGAATCAATGCCTTCATGAAAGGTCCCAAAGTACTTCACATGCCATTTTGTCCCACACACAGCAATGAAATAAATGACCAATAGATCTATTTTTGCTGGTGTTGGTTGAAGGAAAAGTGTTGGCCAAGACAAGAAGAGAGCTTCCTGCCATGGGATCTTTAACGGTGAAGCAGGCGAGACCTCAGTTTTACATTTCATCTGAAGCATGGAACCTCCAACAATGCAGCACTCCCTCACTACTGCAGTGAAATGTCAGCCTAGGTTATGTGCTCAAAAAAAAACATTTATTTATATCGCACTTTTCATGACCTCAGAGCATCCCAAAACACTTCATAACCAATGAAGTGTAATCACTTCAATGCAGTACTGAGGGAGTGCTGCACTGTCAGAGGCACCGTTTTTCGGATGAGAGGTTAAACCAAGGCCCTGTCTGACCCCTCAAGTGGACGTAAAAGATCCCACTGCACTATTTGAAGAAGAGCAGCGGAGGTCTCCTCGGTGACCTGGCTAATATTGATCCCTCAACCAACGTCACTAAAACAGATTATCTAGTCTTTATCTCATTGCCGTTTGTTGAACTTTGCTATGTGCGAATTGGATGCAGCATTTCCTACATTACAACAGTGACTACACTTGAAAAGTATTTAATTGGCTATAAAGCACTTTGGGATGTCTTGATGTTGTGAAAGGTGCTATATAAATGCAAGTTGTTTCTTTCTTTATTATCTTTCCATTATGGGAGTGATAACTGCTATGTTGTTGCATACCTGGGACTGTTCTTCTAACCTGAAATACTGATACTGGAAGATTTTTTGTGTCCCTGGGCCACACTTGCATGTACATGAGGAAAGGTGATACCATCAGTTCATTTTGCAAAAAGTGATCATGATTTCCCTACATTACAACAGTGATTACATTTCAAAAGTACTTAATTGGCTGTGAAGAGCTTTGGGACATCCTGAGGCTGTGAAACGTGCTATATAAATGCAAGTCCTTTCTTTAGTGTTTCACTAGTGGTTCAATAGCTAAGAGAGATTGCTGGCCTCTGGCACCACTCTATTGAGGTGCTTGCCCAGTGGAATTAGGCAATCCAAAATGAAAACTGCTTTAGGATGTGTTTACAGTTGGAACTTTCACTGGAAGCATCTCCACAACGTCCCTAACACTGCTGCTGTTGTGAATTATTCCCATTTACATGGCGTGGCAGAATTCAGAGCAATTGTGGGAACACGGAAGCAACAACTTGGGATAACGCACGCTCAGTTGCTCATATTACCAACTTTTGGGGAAAGGTGCATACAGATGTGAAAAAACTGTATACGGGACAGCCAGACCAAAATGGCAGCTCAGGACATACAGCACCGCTGGCAGCACCTGGTTAGTTTTGCCGCAGGTACTGATTCACATCCAGCCAGGCGGGGAGAAATCACCCCTTGATGGGTCTCGATGGTGCTGTATGCGATAAAGGCACTTTGCTCCGGACTGCCTTTGGACCAATGCTGTAATTTAAATCCCAAGAAGACCATCACGTATCTGACCCTTATTAAACCATTCAAGGCCTCTGATAATGAACAGAACAAGCTGCAATCATACCTGATAATTCTTAATGAAAACAGATTACATTTATATAAAATTTGCAGGAAGAATTTTGTTTGTATTATTACATAGAATTACATCGAATTTACAGCACAGGAAAAGGCCATTCAGCCCAACTGGTCTATGCCAAGGTGCTTATGCTCCACACTAACCTCCTCCCACTCTACTTCATCTAACCCTATCAGCATATGCTTCTATTCCTTGCTCCCTCATGTACTTATTCTCTCTATGAAACCAATACGCTGTTGAAAATAAGTGAATGCTCATTGAAGGCAGTTCTAACATAACAGTTGCATTTATCACATCAAAACATCTCAAAGTACTTCACAAGTGAATTATTTTTCAACTACATTAACTGGTATGAAAGCAAAACAGCAACATCTAACAAGTCATTAAAAAATCTTACAGGAGAGGGTACACAAGGCAGTTAATGAATTCCACCCTCCATAAATACTCTAATTTTGAGGTTTCGTTGCTGTTGCTTTCGAGATCCGATTACTAGGCAATCATCAAGCTCCGAAGGTTTATCTGAATCAAGAGTTAACCTGACCTGGGTACACGTTATGGCATGTATTATATAGCAGAGTAACTCCCACTGGATGTAGTTGCACAATATGATGAGGCTGCTGGTGTTCCAGATTTGCCCCATTTATATTGTGGAAGTGGATCCAGTACACTGGCAGCAACACTGGGCTAGTTGCGCATGCAGGAGATTTGGGCACGTGGAGTCGTCCAAAACTTGCGATTGCAACTTCAAAGTGATCACACGTGTACAACTGTTCAGAAGTCACATTCGTGGTGTGAACTTTCTGGCTGCAGACCTTCTCCGGTATTGGGAGAAGGTTTGTACAAGTCAGAAATGTGGCTTTTATGATGCTGACCTGTATGAGAGGCCGGAGAGTGCAGTCTGCCTGTGTCCCCAGGCATAACCATTTACATTTGCCATCTGTTGTGCTTCGCCTAATGAGGCAGGGAGTAAATTTATCTTGTCCCGTGCCTCCTGGGACACTGCAACCACATGGTTTCTATAGCGACACAGCATTTGGAGGCAGTGTGTAATATAAATTGGTCTGTGCTGATGTTTCTGAATGTGCAAAATTTAAGTTCCTTTGAATTGTTTCAGTTGTGTATGGAAAAGCAGGAGTTCTGAATCTTAATTCCACATTTAGACTTTCATTCACACAACACGACTCAACTATGTCAGATATTTACTTCAAAAGAAGCCAAAAAATGGACAGGTTTCTAAAAGATCTTGATAGATGCGCAGTTCATGCAGATTGAAGCAATGTTGACTCCTTCTTTGGTAAGTAGTGTGCAAAGTGTATCTTTATTCAATCCAGAAAGTGGAGTTAATTGGAAATGAATTCCTCACTATCTCATCTCTTTGCCTTTGATTTCTGGTGAGAGGCATCTCCAGCACATTCCACAGCTTAATTACAACAATCGATCAGCGCATCTGACAGTCCTGCCCTCTTAGGTGAGCTTGGGCATAGACAGGAGATTTTTATCACCTAAAGTGCTACTTGAGAAGGTACGCTCGGCCCATCTCTACCCTAGAGCTAAAATAAAATCAAGGCCTCTTTCATGTTGCTCAATTTGTCATAGTGCAAGTGATTTTTTTTAATCTTCTGGCATAGTGCTGAGGTGAGATAACGTAGGATTTGACAGGGCAGAAACTACCCAAGATATATTTGTTACACTTCTAACAGGTGTTCATATAAGAGATAGAATCTCTATTACTCCTTCTTTATTAGTTCCTAAAGTTTACGATTGTTTTAAGTGGTAAATCACATTCCTGTAAAACCTCTTTATAAAAAATTGCATCAAAACCACCTTCTCCTCTCAGTGGGAGATACTGGGCACAAGGTTACCAGCTTATTGCCAAATCTGAAATCAAGCAGTTCTGCGAGAAAATGTATTTCAACTGACTGAACCATAAATTCATAATTAACTTAAAAGTGAACTAATTCCACTGTGGTTATATTGCAAATTGCCTGAATGTTGCTTGTCACTTGTATCGTACAAAGAACCTTCGCTGATGGACAAATGTTAAAACGTGTATTAGTTGCGTGCAGTCACTTGACCAGAATCCTTCTGGAGTTGGAGAGGAATTCCCAGGGTTTTCCTGAAACTAGCCACAGGTTTTCTTTTGCCTCCCCTGAAGTTAGCACTACTAGCAGTGTTGGAGGGACGTGCACACGATGACATCACCTAAATAGATAGGGCGAGTGTTGCTGGGCCCAGTGGCACCTTCTTGCTTTTTCATATAAAAAAGGAAGAAAGACTTGGATTTATATAGCTCTTTTCATAACTTAAGGACGTCCCAAAGAGCTTTACAGCCAATGAAGTGCAGTCATGATTGTAATGTGGGAATTACGCACAGCAAGGTGCCACAAACAGCAATGGGATAATGACCAGATAATCCGTTTTTAGTGGTGTTGGTTGAGGGATCAATATTGGTGAGAGGTGAGAGTGCTACCACTGAGCCAAAGCTAACATTTCATATATACTCATATGTTTGACAAAAATCTTCTGAGTTTCAATTTTTATGGCAAGTTCTTAAGTATTGTAAACACATATTATAGTTATTACAAAATGAAGACGGCCTCTAGTTTTGCCCTGTTTTCTACCGTTCCCTCCCCCAAAACACTGACAGTAGTCTGATTTATGGATTGACAGTGCCCTGAGTTTTATAGGAAAGTCAGAGCTGGTCTAAAGCCACCAATAGGAACAAGGATCTCAGACGAGCCTCCCAATACCATATGGTACAGTGGTTGTTCGGAGTTATAGCTTGCCGTAGGCCCTCTGCAGAGACATTTCCATTGCAGTTTGAACTGTACGAGATTTCTAAACCTTGGTGGAATGGTGGGTCTTTTAAATGCTTGATGATCCCCTCAATGCAGGCCATTTGAGCATTGTCACTACTGTATGCTGTACAAAAAGGACCATTTTTTGGATCAGATTTCTATGACTTTATTTTCAAATTAAGATCCTGTCACCATCATGGGAATTGTCTCCACTCATCCAGTTTTGGATTGGACAGTTTGTTTATTGTGTGAGATCTTTAGACATTTCTAAAATTTAAACTGGACAATTAAAGATCTGGTTTTAAAGTAGAAGTCGTCTGTGTCTTACGACGTGGGGACGTTAGTTATTTACGTTATTCAGGTTTCCAATGCATCATCATTGAAATCATAAGCAACAAAACTTAAGATCTGATCTCACCCTCTCCGCTTCCTAAAACCTGCCTTGTGTTTGATTTGGGACTTGCCAAAAGACGGTAGTCTTAATGTCCTGAAATTCTGGGCGTCAGAAAAATGGAGAGTGGGGGCTCAATACCCACCGGGGGCTAGAGTTTGGGGCAGAGCCTGTTTCTGCCAGGAGAGCTGGCATGAGTACTGTTGAGGGTTCTGTAAAGGCCCGAGGACTGTCCCAGACTAAGGTAATCGATGCAAAGGGAACTGATTATACTTACTAAGCTTGGCACCCAGCACTCTTTGGACCATTTTAACAATTCTCCCTTCCTTGCCTTCGGCGCTTACTTGGTCTCCAATCCACCAGTGGAGCATCATGGCACCGCTCTGATTTTCCTGGCCGCATTCAGGGCGGGCACTTTTGATGTGCCCCCAGTACTTCATTTAGCTGCTAAATAACCCCATAACCACAGTTTGGAATGGGGTCTAGGCTGGGATCCAAGAATGAATGGGAATTGTGCTCTGCCTCATTTCCACCAGCAGGGTGGAACTATCAGAATTTCAGCACCAGAGTGTCTTCCACGTAAACCAGAGTTTTCTACAAATTCAATTGGAATTTTCAGGAAAATATGAGGAAGTTGGTTAAAACGTTTGTTATAAGTGCTTATCTCCATACTTTGGCCTGTTGTCGGGATTGCTTCATGCTCTCTGGTCAGCTGAAGTCTGGGGGTAGGCCACAGCAAAAGGGTTTATGCCCCTGCATTGGTACATCAAGCTGACAATCCATCAGGCAACTGAGGTGGGAGGCCAGGAACACATCCGTCCACCTCATTTACATGGCTCCAACTGGCTTGCCCCTATCACAGGCACAGGTCCAGCTTCGTCCTCTGCAGGAAAGCAGACCTAGGTTGACGTGAAAGGGACAGAGATCCAGGTCTCTGCATCATTTTCCTGATGTTTACGCCCAGGGAACTGGACATTTTCAAGGGGCAGGAAATTTGGTCGATTGAATTGCTCTTTGAGATGATCGATGAGAAGGACAAATCCAAAGAACTCTCAGCATTGATTTCAGGACTCAGCTGTTCGCCAGATTCTGGGGTTGCTGATTGGTATCCATCTCTGAGAGGGGGCTCAAGATTAGTTTGGTTTCCACATGCCCTAGATATTCCGTTATTGCTTGCAGGCATGTGGACATCTATAACACATGTTTAAAGAGCTAAGCTTTTTCTATTTTCTCATCTAACATGATCCTGACCCCTGTATAGGAAACATAGGAACAGGAGTAGGCCATTCAGCCCCTCATGCCTGCTTCGCCATTTGATAAGATCATGGCTGATCTGTGATCTAACTCCATATACCCACCTTTGGTCCATATCCCTTAATACCTTTGATTGCCAAAAAGCTATCTATCTCAGATTTAAATTTAGCCTCCCTGATGTTTTGTTTGGGAGCTCGTCTCTTGAAGTTTGCAGGAAGTCTCAGCGTCCTATTGCTTCTGATCCTTCTAATTTTTCCAGTAAGAGAGAGTGGGAGAGAGTGAGTTAGAAATTGCTATTAGGAGTTAGGGCTGTCAGCCACACTAGCACTACCAAAAACATGCAGCATCTTACTAGTCCACATATAACTTTCTTCTTCACTGCTCCTCTTCATAGTCGTAAAAGGGCCCTCTGTTACTATACTGAAAAGTCTAGGAATGTATGCCTAAATGATTTGTGTCTGAGGGAAGCAAACATCTGAAAGTCTTGTGCACAGACAAGCCATTAGTTCGTTGACTGTGCCCTACTTTGCTAGCAGCAAGATTACTTCTGACAGGGTCAGGGGTCACTTTACATGAAAAGTACCTTCTACCTTGTGTAGCTTCCAGCAAGTAGAGCTGAGAGATGCTGTTAAAGCAACTGACTGACGTACCAGCACCAAGCACTACTGCTCAGATCTGAATGCAAAGAGAGATCAGACGTTTGGCAGAGCAGTGTCCAAATCTGTCCTGGATCCCAGGGAGAATGGACCGTTCCTTCTCCCATGTGAGACAGTACTCGGAGAGAACTACCAGTACGATGTGGAGTATATTGAACTGAGAAAAAAGATAGGTGTAGTTATCAAAATTCATCAAATTAAAGTATATTCTAGGTCCCAGCTTTCCCATTCTCCTCCCCATACACCTACCTTTGGTGATTCTGGTGCAGTTCCTTGAGTGTCAGTTCTCAGATGTGCCTTTCTATATAGTTGTACATCAATCTGTACAGGCATTGTCACGTTTTCCTGTCTGAATGCTCTACATTCTCTGGAGGTCATTTTGACCATGTGCAGTAGTGTAAAATGAGTGATAGCGAGTCGCTTTACACTATCGCACAAAGTCAAAATCTGCCCTTCGAAGTCCACTATGCCTCTGCTTTCTAACTGGTTAAGAAACAAGGGGGGGTGAAATTGTCTTTGGGCAGTAGTGCAAAACAGGCGATAGTGAATCAGTACCCCGTTTAGTACCTCGCCCGATTCTCTTTATTGAAAACGGGCGGGGTATAAAAAGGGATGTCCATTCGCTATCGCCCGATTTGCACTACTTTCCGAGACCAATTTCACCCCCAAGGTATCAAAATTGGTACATTGCACTCAGGCTCTCGTACTTGTAGATATTTGATGTTCATGAAGGGTAATCTTTGTTTCCCGGGCTAGTTTTCCTCACCACCTCCTGGCTGCCATTGAAGAAATGGGAACGCACAGTCTCAAATCTTTTACTGAGATGTTTTCTCTAGTCAAAAGAGCTCAAGATGGGTGAAGCAGGACATCATAGAAGGAAGGTTCACATGGGTTCCATTTGGCACTTTCACACTATATAGGAGTGCACCCGACTGTAAACATGCACATTTTTCTTAATCAGCTGCATCCCATAATGTAAGCGAGCCCAGGTTCTAGGAACCTGCACTAAAATATGGGTCTATGATTCTGCTGTTGGGCTAAAGGAGGCGGTTTTATTTCTATAAACGTAGGGTGTGGTTTATCTATGAAATCAGAGCCCAATGCACTTACAAAGACAGGCCTCCCAGTCTGAGTGTTTAAATGGGAATACAGCACTTGGAGCTTGATCTCCTGAAACAGGAAGCAGCTTGTAGTGGAGGTATAAAAATGCCTTCAAGGGATCAAACAGCTCTCAGATTTTTCTCGGTTGCATGACTTACCTAATTTGTGGTTTGAGGAATGTATTCTGTACCCAATAGTAAACAATTATATGTCGGCTACAGTTTAGGGGGATAGAATATAAAAACAGGGAGGTATTGCTGCAGTAATATAAGGTATTGGTGAGACCGCACCTGGAATACTGCATACAGTTTTGGTGTCCATAATTAAGAAAAGACATACTTGCTCTCGAGGCAGTACAAAGAAGGTTCACTCGGTTAATCCCGGGGATGAGGGGGTAGATTGGGACTCTACTCATTGGAGTTCAGAAGAATGAGAGGCGATCTTATTGAAACATATAAGATTGTGAAGGGGCTTGATCGGGTGGATGCGGTAAGGATGTTCCCAAGGATGGGTGAAACTAGAACTAGGGGGCATAATCTTAGAATAAGGGGCTGCTCTTTCAAAACTGAGATGAGGAGAAACTTCTTCACTCAGAGGGTAGTAGGTCTGTGGAATTTGCTGCCCCAGGAAGCTGTGGATGCTACATCATTAAATAAATTTAAAACAGAAATAGACAGTTTCCTAGAAGTAAAGGGAATTAGGGGTTACGGGGAGCGGGCAGGAAATTGGACATGAATTTAGAATTTAGGTTAGGATCAGATCAGCCATGATCTTATTGAATGGCGGAGCAGGCTCGAGGGGCCGATTGGCCTACTCCTGCTCCTATTTCTTATGTTCTTATGTTAGCTGTACCCATTGTTTGTAGTTGGTCATTATTTGTGGGGGGTTGTAGTTTTAATTTAACTCCTTCCTCTCCAGAGATAGAGTTCTACCACTGCGGGATGCTCTGTGGTACCCTCCACCCCCCAACTCCCCCACATCATCATCATCTTGTGCAAGCCCAAACAAATGAGTGTTGGCATGGTCTTCAACCATTGGGAGGCATCAAAGTGGGGCTTGATCCTGTCCAATACTCAGCTGTGTGCACTTTCCAGTTCGGATAACTGGATAGTGATCAGGACCAAAGCACGGACTAAGATTTTCCCTCCCATAGCCCAGGAGTACTGGAGTCATTTTTAGCAGCCCAATTGCCATTCTAGATGAACAGCAGCCAACTCGGCCCAAACAGGTGATTGATCACAGTTTGTAAGGCTGAGCACCTCACGGTGTGGTACATTGATTCACAGAGCAATCAGGGGAGCTGATTAATGTATTAGATCACTGGCAATTGAAGAAACCATATTTTTGACAGGAACGTGATGTTTAGGAAAAGGAAAGAAAGCTACAGTTTGAGGAATGCATGAATGTGCAGCAGAAGGAAAGTATCGCTTCAGGATACGTTCTGGCACGTATTTCTTCCTGCTGAAAATAGTTAAGCAATCCGGTTTAATTTCCTACAATTTGAGTCCTTTTTCAAAATAATATGTTTAGCAAATTAGCCTGAGGTTACGTCAGGAAGTGTTCTGTTTCTGTAATTAGTCACCCAGCAACAACACATCATTCATCAGATAATCTGAATGTAAAGTGACAGCCAGTGTCTGCTCATGACGTGGGAGGTAAGTTTCCAAGTGCACACTGGTGGAGAGGAATCTTAAGAACCCCCACCCTGCCGATGTATCGAAAAATCACAAGGGTATGTTGCCCTCCATTTTCTAATATGTGTTGGGATGGTGAGGTTCTTCACTGCATACTTGGAAAATTTAGGCCATGGCTTCAGCCGATTACCAACGTGCGTCCGTATATCTTTACTTCATGGGGGGAAATACATGAAGGCTGGAAGAAATAGCTGTAAGGCGATCTCATCATTTGGTTTGAGGAAGAGTTTTTAAAATATCGGGTTGCCAGCGGTAGCTCGATGAACTGCTAGAGTAAACTGAAAAATCGCCAACACAGCAGGACGCTTTATGAGCAGCTATAATCATCTACATTTGTTGGCCGTTACTCAGATCTCTCTGTGTTAAATGTCTATAATCTTCCACTTGAGATTTTCTTCTCATTCATCACACAACAGCTTATAAAGCACTTATTGCATAACGCCCAGAAATTTGAGCGTTTTGGGGCATGCGGGAGGCGCGGTGTATATTCCCTCTTTCAGCCATGGGCACTGCACGCCGAATTCTTGGCCTCCGCCAACATGTCGGGCGGTGCATTTCCAGCTGTTAATGAGCGTGTGCTTCCTGCCTGCCATGGTGGCAGCATAGGGGGCCGTTTAGCGCCTGAAAAACAGGCCGAATTTCTAGGGCCATATATTTGTAAACCAAACTGGCTGTTGAAGTGCATGACAAGTTGGCGTAATGATGGTCAGCTTTCAGTTCTACCTCCTAGTTCCTGGAACTGCTAACAAGCATAAATTGAGGTGGAATGCATTGAGCATCTGGGAAGTAGATATTTGTCTAGGTTGATATTTTAACCAGTATCCTTTTTGTATCTTAAATGAGTATCTGGAGTAAATACAGCAAAAAGGAATTGAGCCCACATGCCAAGCTGTAGCTGTTGCTGACTCAGCATTGACATCACAGGTTTATGTTCCTCTGAAGCAAATCATCATTCTCGGCAGAGCCAGAATACAGTGTCATAGGATGTGCTCAGTGTCACTGCACCCACTGTACTTGTTCCCACTGGTATTTATCTTGGATGATATATTTTATCTCCTCTTGCCTGCTGTCACCCTACCTTTCCTCTCCACAAGGGAAGTGGGGATATGGTCCCTCCAAAGGTCCAGGAACCTTGGCAGGCCTTATGAATTGACAGGCCTCATGAGTTACATGGCCCTATGCACTGTAATTGCAGAGCAAAATATCATGCAGCTTAGGTTCACCTTATTAAGTCAGGGTCATTTTAAGGGTGTTGAATTTTACCCAGTTACGATGTTAAGTGCTATTGCTGTAAAAGTTTTATGTCAATGAAATAAGATAGCTGCAGTTTAAGAAAATGAATGTTGTTGGTAAATGTCAACCATAGGACTAATTCCCTGATCAGGAGCTGGATGGAAAACCAGAGGCTATGTGCCAGTGACTTTTATGACCGGTGCTCCCTGACTGCTAGGAACGTCCTTGAGTTTTTCAATTTAAAAGCAAATGACAGATTCCCTACAAGTGCCTAAAAAGCCCTGACCTATGAATCCTGAATGATACAAATGTGGTATTGAACTAAAATTTGCCTGTGTCCACAGGTAGAGAAGCAGCGAGCTGACCTTACCAGGGAATTAGAGGATCTGACTGATAGACTGGAGGAAGCAGGTGGAGCAACTGCATCCCAGGTAGTAATTCAGTGTTACTTTTCATTAGATGCTCGATATATCATTTAATGTTGATTTTTATTTTTAAGCAGTGCGTATTCAGAGCGATACACTTATAGGAACCCTGCCCAGACACACTGAGGGAAGGATTACTCTTGTGTCTAATGTAGAGGCATCATAAACATGTTGATGAAGAGTTGCTCTCTTGGACATTGCTTGTGAAATCATAAACAGTTTCTTTATGACTAGATTAATGACTTTTCTAGAATTGGCAAAAAGGGAAATCGCCATGCTGTTTACGATGTCACTGATACATTGCGACTGGACAAAATATTTTCTCATGCAATATACCATGGTCCCCAATGTAATGGTTCTCTCATTACTAGAAAAAACAATACAAAAACCCCTCTCGATAACGCACTTCCTCACCATAATTATCTTTTCATATGCTTCCTCAAAGCCAATGTTATTCTCTCAAATTGCAACTTTCTTCCAGGAAGTTAGAATAACCTCTTAGGGTCAAAGGTAAAGGAATGTTCTGGTGTGTTGAATGAAATGCAACACCTGACTGCATCTGTGCCTTTATCACTGACCCTCACAGGCCAGTCTGACTAGAAAGCATCCAATAAAATTTTTAGTGTTTTTAAACTTTTCTCCAGCAGAAAGTTCAATGTAGGTCAAACAAAGTTCCTTCAGTTTGTGGTTAATCAGTATTTATCATGTCTACAGTTTTATGTGCTTGTCAGTGATGCTTCATGAAACACCCAGGTGGCTCAGTGAGTAAATGCATCAAATATTTGGTACCGAACCACACAGACCAGGAAAGTCCCTGATTCGTTCCTTGGTCCTTGTTGAATTGGTTGATTTCAACCAATGTATCGCGTTCAGTGTCCCTGTGATGGAGAGGAGGGAAAAAATCACCCCAAGTTCCTGCTCCTGATGTTATCCAGTGACTCTCTGCTGAAAGGTGCACATCAGTGTTCCAGCTACGATCCTCGATCAGTTAGTCTCCCGAAATACACTGAGATGAGCTTCCAACCATAAATCCACTCCATCACCAAGACCTTCCTGGTCTGTGTGGTTCGGTACCAAATATTTGATGCATTTACTCACTGAGCCACCTGGGTGTTTCATGAAGCATCACTGACAAGCACATAAAACTGTAGACATGATAAATACTGATTAACCACAAACTGAAGGAACTTTGTTTGACCTACATTGAACTTTCTGCTGGAGAAAAGTTTAAAAACACTAAAAATTTTATTGGATGCTTTCTAGTCAGACTGGCCTGTGAGGGTCAATGATAAAGGCACAGATGCAGTCAGGTGTTGCATTTCATTCAACACACCAGAACATTCCTTTACCTTTGACCATAAGAGGTTATTCTAACTTCCTGGAAGAAAGTTGCAATTTGAGAGAATAACATTGGCTTTGAGGAAGCATATGAAAAGATAATTATGGTGAGGAAGTGCGTTATCGAGAGGGGTTTTTGTAATGTCACCTGTCTCCACCCACCTCAGCTCACCTATTGCTGAAATCCTCATCCAAGCCTTTGTCACCTCCAGACTCGATTATTCCAATGCCCTCCCATCTTCCACCCTCCATAAACTTGAGCTCATCCAAAACTCTGCTATCTGTATCCTAACTCACAACAAGTCCCGTTCACCCATCACCCCTGTGCTTGCTAAACTACATTGGCTCCCAGTCCAGGAACGCCTCGATTTTAAAATTCTCATCCTTGTTTTCAAATCTCTCCACAGCCTCGCCCCTCCCTATCTCTGCAACCTGCTCCAACCCTACAACCCTCTGAGATCTCTGTACTCCTCCAACTCTTGCACACGCCCGATTTTAATCTCTCCACCATTGGCGGCCGTGCCTTCAGCTGCCTAGGCCATAAGGTCTGGAATTTCCTCCCTAAACCTCTCCACCTCTCTACCTCTACCTGAGGGACAGGAGGATGTGACTGATTATCATGCAAGTAAGAGGTGGAGGAGCCTCAGCCTTTGCCCTTGTCCAACAGGTACAAGGTACTTGCTACCTGTATGGATAAGAACAAAGACTGCAGGGAGGATAGGCAAATTGACATGGCATCGTGGTATAGGAGGGCATTCAAGTGGGGGGAGGGAAAAGGAATGTGTTCGTGTTAGGGGATAGTATAGTCAGGGGGATAGATATTGTTCTCTGCAGCCCTGACCGGGCATCCTGAAGGCTGTGTTGCTTGCCCGGTGCCAGGGTTAAGGACATCTCCTTGCGGCTGGAGAAGAACTTGAAGCAGGAGGGGGAGGATCCAGTTGTCATGGTCCATGTAGAAACCAGCAACATAGGTAGAACTAGGAATGAGGTTCTGCTGAGGGAGTTTGAGGAGCTACGGTCCAAATTAAAAAGCAGAACATCAAAGGTAATAATCTCTGGATTGCTACCAGAGCCACGGGCAAATTGGCACAGGGATTAGATGGTTAAATGCATGGCTGAAATAGTGGTGTGGGAAACAGGGGTTTCAATTCATGGGGCACTGGCACCAGTACTGGGGGAAAAGGGAGCTGTTCTGTTGGGACGGGCTCCACTTAAACCGGGCTGGGACCAGTGTCCTGGCAAATCGAATAATTAGGGCGATAGATGGAACTTTAAACTAATAAGAGGGCGGAAGGTTCAGGGAAGGGTAAATTTAAAAGTCTAAAGAGAAAAGTCAAGGTTGTAGAACAGAGTAGCGATTTGGGTAAAAACAAGCAGAGTGTGTCAGGGAGGGATAGAGTTCAACAAAGGTAATAGGGCATTAGTGAGTAAGGTCACTTTAGGGAAAAATAGTAAAATGTTAAAATTAAAGGCACTATATCTGAACGCATGAAGCATTCGTAACAAGATTGATGAATTAATGGCACAAACAGAGGTAAATGGATCTGATGTAGCCATTACTGAGGCATAGTTGAAGGGTGACCAAAGTTGGGAACTCAATATTCCAGGATACTTGACTTTTAGAAAAGATAGGAAATATGGAAAAGGAGAGGGGGAGGGTGGTAGCCCCGATAATAAAGGATGAGATAAAGACAGGGTTGTGAATCTTTGGAATTCTCTAATCCAGAGGGCCGTGGATGCTCAGTGGTTGAGTATATTCAAGGCTGTGATTGATAGATTTTTGGACACTAAGGGAATCAAGGGATATGACGATAGGGCGGGAAAGTGGAGTTGATGTAAAAGATCAGCCATGATCTCATTGAATGGTGGAGCAGGCTCAAGGGGCCGTATGGCCTACTCGTGCTCCTATTTCTTATGTTCTTATATTCCTCCTTTAAGACGCTCCTTCAAACCTAACTCTTTAACCAAGCTTTTGGCCACTTGTCCTAATATCTCCTTATGTGGCTCAGAGTCAAATTTTGTTTGAAAACGCTCCTGTGAAGCGCCTTGGGACGTTTTACTACGTTAAAGACGCAATATAAATGGAAGTTGTTGTTAGGCTGATGCATGAAGACTGGCCATTCGGTCGGAAGGCCTGTGGAATCATATCTTCCCCCCCCCACCCACCCCAAAGAATCTACACCTTCAGGTGTGGGGGGAAATGGATTGTTATGGGATTCAAGACAATTGTGGAGACAGTCCTGAAAATAGAGGGATGAATGGGGCCCACAGTCAGTAATTTGTATAATTTGTGTGAGTCTTTTGCTGAAATTCCCAATAGGCTGCGAGTTTGAAGCACTTTGAGCAGGTTCCAGTGAGATGGTGGGAGCGGGAGATCACATTCTGACTTAAGTTTAAAAATTGACGACCCACTTCATTGAATAGAGTTGTTCTTTTAGTCATTAAGTTGCATAAATTAATTTCTATTGCTTGGGTATCTGCGAGAAATCATAATGCAAAATAATAGGGAGGGAAATAAAGTTGTTTCTCTCTCTCTCACTCTCTGGACTCTCTGACCGATCGTACTCTCATCTTCATGAAAGGATATTTGGCATTATTTTTTGCTTATAAAGAAAATGATGTAAGTGATACTGGGGGTAATTTTGACTTTGTGCAACAGTGTAAAATGATGATAGCGAGTCGGTAACCTGTTTGACATCTCTTCCGATTTTTATTTCCATTGAAGTAAAAAGAGTTTTAATAAAGTAAATAGGGAGGAACTGTTTCCATAGGCAGGAGAGTCGGTAACCACAGCACACATATTTAAGATAAATGGCAAAAGAACCAGGAGAGAGAGGAGGAGAAATTTTTTTATGCAGCGAGTTGTTATGATCTGGAATGCACTGCCTGAAAGGATGATGGAATCAGATTCAATTGAAACTTTCAAAAGGGAATTGGATAAATACTTGAAAAAGAAAAATTTGAAGGGCAAATGGGGAAAGAGCGGGGGAGTAGGACTAATTGGATAGCTCTTTCAAAGAACTGGCACAGGCGCAATGGGCCGAATGGCCTCCTGTGCTGAAAGATTCTATGATTAATAGCATCTGAGTCGAAGACGGGAGGCTTCAGTAAGTATGGATCTACAGACCTCTACCGATGTAAACAGATTTATACCACTTGTGCAGCAGCAGAAACTGTTGGGTAGATCCTGTGGGCGACTTAGGTTAAAATTACCCCCCTAAGATTCTATGAAGACTTTGGAAACAAAAATCAGGAGAGATGTAAAACGAGCTGCCAACTCGCTATCACCCGTTAGACACTATCGCATCTTATCTACGATGTTGGACCTGCGTCTTTTACTAAAAAGTCAGAATATACCCCCATTGGCTCTTGAGATTGCCATCGCTGTTAGAAAAATGTTGCACGTCTCCCTCTCCAAACAACAACAACCTGAATTTATATAGTGCCTTTAACACAGTAAAATGTCCCAAGACAACTCACAGGAGCATTATCAAACAGGTGGAGGTCACCGAACAGTGAGGTTGTGAAGACAGTGTCACTTTAAGGCCCAGACGTCATTCCTCACATTTAAAATTAATTTAAAAAAAAATCTTTCTTGTCGAGATTGAGATGAATAAGAAGCGGGAGTCGGAGCTGCTGCGACTGCGGCGTGAGCTGGAGGAGGCCACCCTGCAGTCGGAGACCACGGCTGCAGCCCTTCGCAAGAAGCACGGGGACACGGTGGTGGAAATAACCGAGCAGTACGAGAACCTGCAGAGGATACGAGTGAAAACGGAGAAGGAAAAGCAAAGCATGAAACTGGAACTAGATAATGTGACCCTCACTATCGACAGCCTTCAAAAGGCCAAGGTATTGCAGTAATTTATATAAAATTGGTTGAACATTTTAACTTCAAATACATTCTTTTTTTATTGGTCGTAAACAGTATAACTGACCTGCACTGACCACTCAGAATTAGCCATTGTTTCTTCGGAGAGAGTATTGACACCACTGTGTCGGAGGCGGAGAGGGACTTTCAGCATTACTCAGCAAGCACTGTCTATTTAAACAGAGTCTCTATGAACTACAGCAAACAGAGTCTCCCGATAAAAGCAGGATTATTTTTCCAGCAAAATGCAATGGGTGAATGATAGTTACATAAAACAAACTATGTGCGTAAAATCAATCCCAGTCACTTACAGCATTGTGGTCTCCAGGTGTGATTAATGGGGGAATTACCCAATCATCTCCATTCTAGCCGTGACTTGTGGTGTCACTATATGCAGTCTTGTTTTTTTATATAGAATGATGGACGGCTGGGAGAATAAGACAACATAGTCTTAAAATTAGAGCTATGCCATTCAGGAGTGAAATCAGGAAGAACTTTTTCACACAAAGGGTAGTGGAAATCTAGAACTCACTCCCCACCCAAAAGGCTGCGAATGCTAGGTCAATTGAAATTTTCAAGACTGAGATCATAAAATGATACAGCACAGAAGGAGGCCATTCGGTCCACTGTGCCTGTGCCAGCTCTTTGAAAGAGCTATCCAATTAATCCCACTCCCTGCCCTTTTCCCCATAGCCCTGCAAATTTTTCCCCTTCAAATATTTATTCAATTCCCTTTTAAAAGTTCTTATTGAATCTACTTTCACCACCCTTTCAGGCAGTGCATTCCAGGTCATAACCACTCACTGCATAAAAACATTTCTCCTTATCTCACCTCTGGTTCTTTTGCCAATTACCTTAAATCTGTGTCGTCTGGTTACCGAACTTTCTGCCACTGGAAACGGTTTCTCGTTATTTACTCTATCAAAACCCTTCATGATTTTGAACACCTCTATTAAATCTCTCCTTAACCTTCTCTGCTCTAAGCTTCTTGTCTCTCCACATGACTGAAGCCCTGCATCCCTGGTACCATTCTAGGAAATCTCCTCTACACTCTTTCCAAGGCTTTGATATCCTTCCTAAATGTGATGCCCAGAATTGGACACAATACTCTAGCTGAAGCTTAACTTAGTGATTTTTGGAGGTTTAGCATAACTTCCTTGCTTTTGTACTCTTTGCCTCTGTTTATAAAACCAAGGATCCCATATCGTTTTTTAACAGCCTTCTCAACTTGTCCTGCCATCTTCAAAGATTTGTGTACGTTCATCCCCAGGCCTCTCTGTTCCTGTACCCTCTTTAAAATTGTACCATTTAGATCTCTAGATTTTTGTTGGGTAAAGGTATCTACAGATATGGAATAAAAGTGGAGAAATGGAGTTGAGATAGAGGGCAGAACAGGCTCGAGGGGCTGAATGTCCTACTCCTGGTCCTATGAATGACTGCAAGGCAGTAATATAATAGTGAAGTTCAAATGACATTATAAAAGTCAGTAAGAAATTGTTAGCGGTTTGTATCTGTCAGCTTTAGATTAATGCTTTCAAGTTGCTCCAGGGTATCAGTTTTTTTTAAAAGTAACATATGCAGGTAATAGTATTCCTTGTTACACGCAATTAAATGAAACCTGGTATCCCTGCATTGCAAATCAAATAGTATGAAAACAGTTCACTTAAAATCTTATGATTCAAGGCTCTCACCGATGGCTCTGAATAAATAGACTGTGCGGCATGGAACTGAGTTTTGTAACCAGGGAGGTCTCAGGTTGGTTCGTTTTAGCCAGTGTGAGTTACATCCTTCAGGATAGGAAGAGAGAAAATCAGAGTGAAAGAAAAGTATACGTGGTGTATGGGAAAACTAAAAGGAGGGGATGGAAATGTAAACATTTATTGTATGGAAGGGAGGGAGCTATTTTTTTTTAAAAACTGTTCAAGACAACGTCTTGTTCCGCATCACTCAAGTCATAAGAACATAAGAAATAGGAGCAGGTGTAGGCCATACGGCCCCTCGAGCCTGCTCCACCATTCAATCAGATCATGGCTGATCTTCGACCTCAACTCCTGCCCGATCCCCATATCCCTTGATTCACCTAGAGTCCAAAAATCTATCCATCTCAGCCTTGAATATATTCAATGACTCAGCATCCACAGCCCTCTGGGGTAGAGAATTCCAAAGATTCACAAGCCTCTGTGTGAAGAAATTCCTCCTCATCTCAGTCTTGAATGGCCGACCCCATATCCTACGACTATGCTCCCTAGTTCTAGACTCTCTAGCCAGGAGAAATAACCTCTCAGCATCTACTCTGTCAAGCCCCCTCAGAATCTTCGATGTTTCAATGAGACCATCTCTCATTCTTCTAAACTCCAGAGTATAGGCCCATTCTACTCATCCTCTCTTCATAGGACAACCCTCTCATCCCAGGAATTAATCTAATGAACCTTTGTTGCACCGCTTCCAAGTCAAGCTTATCCTTCCTTAGACAAGAAGACCAAAACTGTATGCAGTACTCCAGGTGAGGTCTCACTAAAGCCCTGTACAACTGTAGTAAGACTTCCTTACTCTTCTACTCCAGCCCCCTTGCAATAAAGGCCAACATGCCATTTGCTTTCCTAATTGCCTGCTGTACCTGCACACCAACTTGTTGTGTTTCTTGTAGGATGACACCCAAGTATTTCTGAACACCAACATTTAATAGTTTCTCACCATTTAAAAAATATTCTGTTTTTCTATTCTACCTATCAAAGTGAATAACCTCACATTTCCCCACATTATACTCCATCTGCCACCTTCTTGCCCACTCACTTAATCTGTCTACATCCCTTTGCAAACTCTTTGTGTCCTCCTCACAGCTTACTTTCCCACTTAGCTTTGTATCGTCAGCAAACTTGGATATATTACACTCGGTCCCTTCAGCTAAGCCATTAATATAGATTGTAAATAGCTGAGGCCCAAGCACCAATCCTTGCGGCACCCCACTAGTTACAGCCTGCCAAGCTGATAATGACTCGTTTATCCCTACTGTCTGTTTTCTGTCCTTTAACCAATCCTCTATTAGAGCTAATATATTACCCCTAACCACGTGAGCCCTTACCTTGTGTAACAACTTTTATGTGGCACCTTATCGAATGCCTTTTGAAAATCCAAATATACTACATCCACCGGTTCCCCTTTATATACCCTGCTAGTTACATCCTCAAAAAACTCTAATAAATTTGTCAAACACGATTTCCCTTTCATAAAACCATGTTGACTCTGCCTAATCATATTATGATTTTCTAAGTGCCCTGTTATCACTTCCTTAATAATGGGTTCCAGTGTTTTCTCGACGACCGATGTCAGGCTAACTGGCCTGTAGTTTGGAAGATCAAAAAGTCAAAACTGGTAATTACCACATTTCTAACAATTAGCCCCAGGTCAATCCTTTTCAGCTCATCTACTGAGGCCAAGGAAATCCGTGGGGGTGCAATCCTGTCAGTGCAGGATCGTCCCCATCACAGAGCTCCCCTGTCCCCCACCATGAGTCCCCTAACATGGAGCTCCCCGGCCCCCCACCTCGGAGCTCCCCGGCCCCCCACCTCGGAGCTCCCCGGCCCCCCACCTCGGAGCTACCCGGCCCCCCACCTCGGAGCTCCCCGGCCCCCCACCTCGGAGCTCCCCGGCCCCCCACCTCGGAGCTCCCCGGCCCCCCACCTCGGAGCTCCCCGGCCCCCCACCTCGGAGCTCCCCGGCCCCCCACCTCGGAGCTCCCCGGCCCCCCACCTCGGAGCTCCCCAGCCGGCCCCACCAATGTTCGCATGATCAAGAGGAAGGGACACCACGAGTCGATCTCTGGTGTTGCTGCCCCTGCTCCTGCCCCTGAGGACCCCAGAAACACAACTCACCGATTGGATGGGGGGAGGAGTCAGGATGCCCCCACTCCAGAAGAGGAGTTCTGGCTGTGTCAGGGGGCCGCCTTAAAATGTTTTAAAAAAAGATACCCTGATCTTTGGGAGTTCATGCTCTGATCCCAGCCTGAACCTTCAGGTGGGTCCCACTTCCTTTGTTATCGGCCAGGTGTACAAGCGCTGATCATACACCGGGTCCCAATGGAGGGAGCAGGAACTCCCAATTTAGTGGGTTTCTGCCCCCGCCTCCACTCCCCTTAGTTCAATGGTATTGTAGGAGTGGGCAGGGGCTCTGCTCCCACCAGGCCACATAGGAAGTGTACACTCGAGGTGGGACCTGACTTGTCTGGGTCCTTGGCTGAGTTTGAGCTGACACAGCTGATTCCACCAGAAAACGTCACAATTGGGAGGCCTGAGTTTTTAATCACGTACAAGCTTAAATTAGCTGGAAGTAGACATATGAGGATTGATTCATTGATCGGTCACTTCCAGAGAGGAGCTGCACTCCGAGAATGCCGGTCAGGAAAGAACGATTTTCCATCCGTTAAAATTACGATTCACACGAATGAAGTAAAGGTGCTGTTTTTAGATAAGATTTCAAACCCGTTGTTGGGCAAAAGCAAAATACTGCAGGTATTGGAAATCTGAAATTAAAACAGAAAATACTGGAAAAGCTCAGCCAGTCAGGCAGCAGCTGTGGAGAGAGAAACAGAGTTTTTGTTTCAGGTTGACGACCTTTCATCAGAACTGTTGGGCTTTTGAATATTCTGTACCAGATCCTGGAGGATTGACACTGAGTACTCAAGTTGGAAGAGTGTTCTTCCCTCAGCACTGACATTTCTCACTTCGGTGCAAAAATTCACTCGAAATATCAATGTGGATGTCTTCTTTTTATCTTCATTCCTGTCTCGAATATTATATGATATATTCTGTGTGGTGGTATCAGCCACTTTGGGTCCTGCACGCTAATTATACCCGATTCCTGAGACTTTGTGGTTGTCTTCTGCAACCAGGTGGCCAGTGATACACAGATCCGAAAGCTCGAAGACCTGCTGTCGGAAGCCACTTCCAGAAATGAAGAGATGCAGCGCTCACTCACTGAGCAGAGCCTTAGCAAAACAAGACTGACAGGTATGGAAGAAGGAAGCATTGCAGCGGATACAGAGTTCATTCTGTATGGGCCGTGTTCAGAGGACAAGTTAACGGTCTGACCTTTTTGCTTTTGCTTCACCGTATTAAGCCAATTAAATATTTCCTCTTAGTCAGTTCCAGATACAATTTTAAATGATTGACAAATTGAATGGTGGGTACAGGAGCTATGAATCTGACTGCTCACCTCTTCATTTTGTCTCAACATCTCCGCGATCTCCTCCAGCCCCACAACCCTCCTCCAATTCTTGCCTCTTGCGCATCCCCGATTTTAATTGCTCCACCATTGGCGGTAGTGCCTTCAGCTGCCTAGGCCTTAAGCTCGGGAATTCTCTCCCTAAACCTCTCCGCCTCTTTACTTCTCTCTCCTCCTTTAAGATGCTCCTTAAAACCTACTTCTTTGGCCATGCTTTTGGTCACCTGTCCTAATATCTCCTTATGTGGCTCGATGTCAAATTTTGTTTGATAACGCTCCTATGAAGCACCTTGGGGCATTTTACTACATTAAAGTCACTATATAAACACAAGTTGTTATTGTTGACATGCCTATTATAATGGACTTTTCTCAGCTTGCTGTGTTAATTAGCTGCCCAGTCTCCATCTGGGTTCATCTTTTGCTAAGTCTTGGCCTAGGCTTATAGGATTTGCTGTTGCGTTTTCATCAGCACTTTGTTTCATTTGGAGTTGACTCTTGGCCTGAATATATATTTGCTACTGGCCCTCAGCCTGAGACCAAAGAACAGTAATGGGCAATATCATGTTTTTGTTTGGGGAGCAATTTTAATATTTGAAATTCAAGGTGATTTTAAACCCCAAGAACGGGTGGGTTGGGGGCGGGTGGGAGTTGAAAGTAATTCTTTTTTGGGTTGCGACCGCAACCCAGCTTCATTTCCGGGAATGCGGACGCGACCCAAAAAAACAACTGTTTTCAACTCCCACCTGCCCCCAACCCACCCTGTTCTTGGGGTTTAAAATCACCCCCCATATGTCAGAAATGAAACTACAAATCACAGACATATAAATTTTGGTTGTACTTTATTCCATGTCGTAATGTTTGATGGGCCTACTTGGGTATAATATGCATCTGCGGTTGTCCTTAGCTCCAATATATCCAGAATATACTGGAAATACACAGCGGGCCAGTCAGCATCTGAAAAGAGAAAAGACAAGTTAACGTTTCAAGTACGTACCCCTCGTCAGAACTGGAAACTAAAAAGTGAGCGAGCGATTGGAAAAAATAGACAAAAGTGTGGGGAAAGAAACAACTAAGTCGCCAATCATGGAGACGGAATTCATGGGTTGAATGACCTACAAATTGCTTAATAGAAAACTGTGAAGATGATATAAAAGATCATCTAAGTGAGGCAATGGAAAGGACGAAACAATGTGCGAATAGCTACAGTGGGGATGGGACATGGGAGAGGCCCAGACAAATGAAAAAAGGCAAGAAAATGGAGGAATTTGAAGAAGAGGAGGAAACAAATCCTACATACGCCAGAGGGAATTCATTAACTGAATTTGTGTTCTTTTGATTGTAATTCTAGATAATATTTATTGTTTCAGCTGAAAATAATGACTTGAATCGCCAGCTGGAGGAGGCGGAAAGTAAAGTAGGTCAACTCAGCAGGTCAAAGATCATCCTGACGTCACAAGTTGAAGACTTGAAAAAGCAGATTGATGAAGAATCAAAGGTAATTTATGGATTATGTGAGTAATGTATAGTTTTCAGGTGTTTGAAAATCACTGTTTATTCCTATATCTCTATTCTTGATCAAATCAGTGATCACAATCAACTTTTTCTTCTATTTCTGGATGATTCTTCCCTGTGTTCTTCCATTCTGTTCCCAGGAGTGTGAAAATAAATAGAAGTGTGGAAGCAGTGACGTTTCGGTGAGATTCTGCTTAGTACTAAAGTGGACAATAATTCTACTAGAGTTAAGATCATAATCCCTAAGTGCCACTTCCACATAACGCCCTAAACATTGAAAATTACTACTTTGGTAAGAACTGGTTGCATCTACAACGGAGGATGCAGACGTTTCTGCTCTAGGTTTGACACATCCCATAATGTTATAATTTAAGAGTCAATGCAACCTGCTTGACTTGTGTTACTAATGAGGCAAGATAACACATTCTCTGTTATATCTCCCGGCAGATTACCATTTTTTGTAATCTTTTCCCTTTTTTGTACATCAGCAATGTTCCATGTAAAGTGCAGGAATTCTAACAACTATGGTAGTGCTATATTTAAAAACAGCATTTTCAGAGCAAGCGTGATATTTTTCAGGTCTCATTGCAGACTCTTGGAGGAAGTTTTGTCCAGTTAGTGCTCAACGGGTATTAGTCGTGGGCTATGAATTGAGAATGTCTAAAGTTATGTTACTTGAGGCCTCGAATCTCTCGTTTATAGTATAGAGTCCCTTTGGAAAGTGGCTGTGATTGGGGGATCCATGGAAGAATTAGCTAGATGAGCTGAATGTCCTCCCTTATCTGTACTGATCTTTGTGGTCTCTGCACATTGGGTTTTGTCCCGATGCTGATCACTCTCTTCATACTGCAGTGGATGAAACCCAAATTATGAAGAAAGGATTTAATTCCATAATCTCGTACTCCCAGTGCGAAAGCCACGCCCAAAGGGACAACATTGCAGCCTTGATTTTCTGCTTTTCACTGTTGCCCTTGTTCTTCTCCAAGCTGCTCACACCCTCCATTCTTCTCACTCTGGATAACTGCTTGTATTGCACTCCACCCTCGGAGGCCAATTATTCAGTAACTACATCTCAATCTCCTGGAGTTCTCTCCCAAAACCACTTTGCCTCAATAACTGCCTTCAGAAACCTCCTTAAAAACTCTTCTGTTTGACCGTGCTTTTGGTCTCTTCCCCCGTCACTCTTTTACATTGTCATCCTTTTACCTGTTCAGTGTTCACCTTTTCCTCCATGTTAAGCGCTCTAATACATCAGCCCTGATTGCCTATACAGATGCGTCAATCCTCTGGCCTCTGGATTATTTGACTGTTTCCAGTAGGCACCCTGGCCTCTTGGAAGGAGTCTGCCATTATACATGGGGTAGACAGAGATTTGCTGTGGCGAACAGTGCTGTGAAGCCAGAGGCCTCTGAGCTGCTGGCACCAAATTTTTTTAAACTGTTAAATGTTGTGCCAGGCTTACCAGTTTAAGAATTTAAATCCCCCTCAGTCACCAAAGCACGCTGGCTGCCAGAGACCAATAGGAATCCAGGGCATTCAGTGTTACTATGAACCATGGCTGAAAATACCTTGGATGAATTACTTCATTCCTTTGAATATAATTTCAATATACCCGCCCATATATGGGTGACAAGTATTGATTACCACCAATCACTGCCAGTGGAAAATCCAATGGGTGTGAAAATAGGCGGGGACATGGTGCAACGTATTCCCGTCCCAATTTCCGCCATTGCCTGTACCAGTTCTGGCCAGAAATTATCAGGGGTGAGAAAGCTCCCAGCAACTTTCAGATCTATGAAGAGTGTTAAAGAGTGAGAGCCTGAATTTGTTAGCGCCCCAAACCGGACGCGATTCCGCCGGGGCTCAGCGATGGTGCATCAGAACGGAAAGGCCCAAGGACCTTACTAAATTCATCCTCGGACCTCATCAGAATAATCCAGGCGAGGTTTGGACACCAATCGGGCGCCCTGATACAGTCCACCTGACAGGACCTTAACTATTTTGCCATGTGCCGAGGTCCACAGATAATTCCGGGGTGGGGGGGGGGGTGAAGGTGATCGGGAAGAGGAGGGGAAGTAGATCGGGAGGGGGTGAGGGCAGGCCTGCAGCGGCCCACAGTAGTTTTGTGGAGCCAGAAGAAGCACCCATTCCACATGCCTGGAAGATTAGGGGCCTTTTTCTGAATGGCCTCCAGCACCTCCTGCTGATTACCACTACCGCCCTCCCTCAGCTGATGAATCAGTCCTCCTCCATGTTGAGCACCACTTGGAGGAAGCACTGAGGGTAGCAAGGGCAGAGAATGTACTCTGGGTGGGGGACTTCAATGTCCATCACCAAGAGTGGCTCGGTAGCACCACTACTGACCAAGCTGGCTGAGTCCTGAAGGACATAGCTGCCAGACTGGGCTTGCGGCAGGTGGTGAGCGAACCAACACGAGGGAAGAACCTACTTGACCTCGTCCTCATCAATCTACCTGTCGCAGAATGCATCTGTCCATGACAGTATTGGTATAAGTGACCACCGCACAGTCCTCATGGAGATGAAGTCCCGTCGTCGCACTGAGGATCGCATCCAATGTGTTGTGTGGCACTATCACCATGCTAAATGGGATGCTAGCAGCTCAAAACCTGGCATCCATGAGGTGCTGTGGACCATCATCAGCAGCAGAATTGTATTCCAGCACAATCTGTAACCTCATGGCCCGGCATGTTCCTCACTCTAGCATTACCAACAAGCCAGGGGATCAACCATGGTTCAATGAGGAGTGTAGAAGAGCATGCCAGGAGCAACACCAGGCGGGCGTACCTAAAAATGAGGGGCCAGCCTGGTGGAGCTACAACTCAGGATTACATGCATGCTAAACAGCAGAAGCAACATGCTATAGACAGAGCTAAGCGATTCCACAACCAACGGATCAGATCAAAGCTCTGCAGTCCTGCCACATCCTGTCGTGAATGGTGGTGGAACAACTAACGGGAGGAGGAGGCTCTGTAAACATCCCCATCCTCAGTGATGGCAGAGTCCAGCACGTGAGTGCAGAAGACAAGGCTGAAGCGTTTGCAACCATCTTCAGCCAGAAGTGCCGAGTGGATAATCCATCTCAGCCTCCTCCCGATATCCCGACCATCACTGAAGCCAGTCTTCAGCCAATTCGATTCACTCCACGTGAGATCAAGAAACGGCTGAGTGCACTGGATACAGCAAAGGCTATGGGTCCCGACAACATCCCGGCTGTAGTGCTGAAGACTTGTGCTCCAGAACTAGCTGCGCCTCTAGCCAAACTGTACCAGTACAACTACAACACTGGCATCTACCCGACAATGTGGAAAATTGCCCAGGTATGTCCCGTCCACAAAAAGCAGGACAAATCCAATCCGGCCAATTACCGCCCCATCAGTCTACTCTCAATCATCAGCAAAGTGATGGAAGGTGTCGTCGACAGTGCTATCAAGCGGCACTTACTCACCAATAACCTGCTCACCGATGCTCAGTTTGGGTTCCGCCAGGACCACTCGGCTCCAAACCTCATTACAGCCTTGGTCCAAACGTGGACAAAAGAGCTGAATTCCAGAGGTGAGGTGAGAGTGACTGCCCTTGACATCAAGGCAGCATTTGACCGAGTGTGGCACCAAGGAGCCCTAGTAAAATTGAAGTCAATGGGAATCCGGGGAAAAACTCTTCAGTGGCTGGAGTCATACCTAGCACAAGGAAAGATGGTAGTGGTTGTTGGAGGCCAATTATCTCAGCCCCAGGACATTGCTGCAGGAGTTCCTCAGGGCAGTGTCCGAGGCCCAACCATCGTCAGCTGTTTCATCAATGACCTTCCCTCCATCATAAGGTCAGAAATGGGAATGTTCGCTGATGATTGCCCAGAGTTCAGTTCCATTCGCAACCCCTCAGATAATGAAGCAGTCCGAGCCCGCATGCAGCAAGACCTGGACAACATCCAGGCTTGGGCTCATAAGTGGCAAATAACATTCGCGCCAGACAAGTGCCAGGCAATGACCATCTCCAACAAGAGAGAGTCTAACCACCTCCTCTTAACATTCAACGGCATTACCATCGCCGAATCCCCCACCATCAACATCCTGCGAGTCACTATTGACCAGAAACTTAACTGGACCAGCCACATAAATACTGTGGCTACAACAGCAGGTCAGAGGCTGGGTATTCTGCGACGAGTGACTCACCTCCTGACTCCCTAAAGCCTTTCCACCATCTACAAAGCACAGGTCAGGAGTGTGATGGAATACTCTCCACTTGCCTGGATGAGTGCAGCTCCAACAACACTCAAGAAGCTCAACACCATCCAGGACAAAGCAGCCCGCTTGATTGGCACCCCATCCACCACACTAAACATTCACTCTCTTCACCACCGGCGCACTGTGGCTGCAGTGTGTACCATCCACAGGCTGCACTGCAGCAACTCGCCAAGGCTTCTTCGACAGCACCTCCCAAACCCGCGTCCTCTACCACCTAGAAGGTCAAGGGCAGCAGGCACATGGGAACAACACCACCTGCACGTTCCCTTCCAAGTCACACACCATCCCGACTTGGAAATATATCGCCGTTCCTTCATCGTCGCTGGGTCAAAATCCTGGAACTCCCTTCCTAACAGCACTGTGGGAGAACCTTCACCACACGGACTGCAGCGGTTCAAGAAGGCGGCTCACCACCACCTTCTCAAGGGCAATTAGGGATGGGCAATAAATGCTGGCCTCACCAGCGACGCCCACATCCCATGAATGAATAACAAAAAAACAGGGCCGGTTTAAAAACGGCCCGACCAATTTAGCAGTGGCCTGAATGCCTGTGCTGACGTAGGCTTCTGCCCTGCTACATTGCTTATCATTGCGCCCATTTTAGGCCCATTAAATCGGCGCGACAAGGTTAAATTTAAATGCTGTGGTTCATAGTGATGCAAAAGCAAAGTCAGAATTATGTTGTCTGCTGCTGATATTTAGAAAGCCCTTTGATTTAAGACACGTTGGGGTAAATGTTAATTTTTAGCACTCTGGTGCAGTGCTTCACATGCTAGGAATGTGTATCAGGAATTCAGGCATGAACCCCCCATTATTTACCATCATTAATTTTAATGGATGGAAAATAATGGGGGGGGCGAAGGAGTGCAGTCTGAAATTCTCAATGTGTGATCCAGTGCCTGAAGCATCGAGAGCACCAAAGTCTGAACTTTACCGCAATGTTTATTGCAGCAAATTGGAGCCAAATGTCATGTTGGTTACGACTCGTTTCTTTTTAATAACAATGTATTAAAGTCTTCAGAGAGACAAACTTTTATTCCGTGTGCCTGGTCCAAGTTTAAATCCAGTTCCCACAAATGAAAGGATTGCATTCCAATGTACTTTACTAAGCAGCTGAAGAGGTTAGAGGTAAAAGAGTTGAGGATTGGACCTACCAGGTGGAGACAATGGAACTCATACTTAAAAGGATAGAAATTGCAAGGCTCTGCTCTGCTGCTAGCATAGATCCTTGCTGGACATGAACACAAAGCACAGAATTGGGGCTACAGTATTGTAGCCCTATGGTCCGACCTATGTTCTAGCTGGTAGCGAAGCCTTAGAATTTCTGTCCTGAATTTGCTACAAGCTCTGATTATGCTATCGTGTTCCTTTTTGATTCCAACATTTTTTTAAACATCAACAAATCATTTCCTTCAAGTAATCAAAGTTATTTAATCAGTGTTTGTATTCTATTGTGGCTAATACGGTGGAGCCTAAATCATTACTAAACTATATCATTCTCACACTTATGCATTATCTTCAAAAGCTACACATTAGAGTTATTTGTGATTGTAAAAGTCGAACCCACAGTGCATTGTGAAAATATAATGTACACCTTCTTTGTGCAAGTATTTGATCTTAATATTGTTTCTCATTGTTTCAGTTGAAGAGCACAATGGCTATAAGTCTCTCAAGTGTCAAGCATGACAATGAGCTACTAAAGGAGCAAATTGAGGAGGAGCAGGAGAGTAAATCTGAACTGCAGAGGCTCATTTCCAAACTAAACAGTGAGGTCACCCACTGGCGGACACGCTATGAAACTGACGCTATTCAGAGAACCGACGAACTCGAAGAGGCCAAGTAAGCAATGTGCTTTGTTATCAGAACCCTGAAAGGAGCTTAGCCTAAGGGGCAGATTTTACATTATCTTGTGGCATAGAGTAATAAAAGACAATCAGTAAAATTAAATGTGTCCTTAACAACACCGTTATTGACAACAATCTCCTTGTTTGGAAAAAAAACAAACTTGTCTCAAAATTGTCCATCTCAACTGTTCAGTTCCTATAATCTGGTGCTCACGAAAGCATTGTTTTCTTGCAGGATTCACCTAGCTATATCTTAAAATGTGCACCATTTGCATTGTTTTAAATAGCTTATCATCTTTTGCTGCCATTTCTGCCCACCAGGACAGATGCTAATAGATTTATTGGAGCTATATATCACAAATGCAGTCTAACTAACACCTTTTGAACTGGAGGAAATCCAAGAATGATTATTATTGGTATTTTTTAACAGAGGAATCCATTTTTCCCACAGTGACTTTATAAGTAGTGTCTTTTAAGACTTAGATTTTTGTGTTATACTAAGTTCATGATCATGGGACAGCTTGGGTATTTGGAGAACTAACTCCGAAATGGTGGGCTCAATTTTCCTCGGAAATTGCGGGTGCGTTGGGGGCAGGGGGACTCCGAAAATTGAGGAAATCCCGATCGGGTTCGGAACCTGGCTCCAACCCGCAGACTTCCGGGTTCCCCACTGACGTATCTGGGTGCGCGCGCGCCTCCCGAATACGGAAGTCCCACCAGCAATTAAAGCCGGCGGGCTGATACTTTACAATGTTGTTGAGATAGTTTTATTAGTTGAACTACATAATTTTCTCCACTTTGAGGCAGGAATGCAATTTCGAAGCATCCTCAGCGTGTTTCCCGTGCTGTGGGAAACACTCCATGTTGTAACAGATGTGTTTCAGCCAGCAGCCAGTGGGAGATTCAAATGCTTGTCGGGGAGAAAAGGTCACTTATTGCAGCAGGGCACTCAGTTCTTTCAGACAAAATTTTGGCTGCAAGATCTTTGTGTTTTCACTGAAAATTCTTACTTTCCACTCAAAATTCTTCTGTTCAAACATATTTAACGACTTTGCGGACGCTGTCAAACTCACACCGTCAGGATTGGGGGGCGCCATGGCTGTATTAATCACTACATCTTGAGGACGAGCAACATCACCAGCCTCGCCAAGCATGGCGTCCACCTCCGCCACTTGGAGCTCCACAACACAGTGCTGCGCCACAGGCACCTGCACAAGAGTACAGATGGCAACAACAGAGAGAGTGACGTCTCAGGAGGCACTACCCTAGCCACAGGGTCTACAGACCGAGACTCAGCTTCGTGGACCTCTCTGAGAAGCAGTGCATACGGAGGCTCAGAGTCAGTCTCCAGGTAGCTGCAGACATCTGCAGCCTCCTTCATGCCGAGCTGCTCCCAGTTGGGCCGAGCAGCATTTCCTTACCTGTCGGTGTCAAAGTCACCACTGCCCTCAACTTCTTCGCCTCCGGATCATTCCAGGGTTCCACCGGGAACATGGCCGAGGTCTCTCGGTCATCTGCACACAAGTGCATCAGGCAGGTCACCAACGGCTTGTTTCGCAGGGCCTCGCAGTACGTCAACTTCCCCATGGACGACCTCAGCCAGACGGAGAGGGAGGTCGGATTCCACTCTGTGGCTGGCTTCCCTTTTAGCAATACGAGCACCTCCACACGAACCAGGACTGTTCATCAACAGAAAGGGGTACCACTCCATTAACGTTCAGCTCATCTGTGACCACCGCAAAAGAGTCCTTCACGTGTGCGCCAGATTCCCTGGCAGCTGCCATGATTCCTTCATTCTGAGGGAATCCAACATCCCGCCCCTCTTCCACGCACCGAACACCCTTAAGGGCTGGCTCCTCGGGATCAAGGGATACCCCCTGCACACGTGGCTCATGACACCACCACTGAGCAACAGCGTCGATATAATGACAGCCACATTGGCACAAGGTCTACAATTGAGCATGCTATAGGGCTGCTCAAGATGCGATTTAGCCGCCTTGATCGTTCTGGTGGAACGTTTCAATACGCACCAGACAGAGTGGGACACATTATAGTAGTGTGTTGTGCCCGGCACAACGTGGCACAACAGAGAGGGGTGCTGCTTGAGGAGGCCCCATCCACATCTGCCATCCACCTTGAGGAGGCGGAGGTGGAGGAGGAGGAGGTGGAGCAGGAGGAACCCATGAGCAGAGCAGCGGCTCACCTGGCTGCTCGTGAGGCCAGGGAGTCACTGATATGTGAACGGTTCTCCTAACATCAGAAAGTGTGAAGAGTCCAGTCGCCACACCACCTGGAAAGAGCAGCGCCCACACCAGCAACCCCCCAACCCTCCCTGCACAAAACAGTCCTGCAACAATACATACACCCACTGCAAAGGGACCCAACGGGTGGCATCAAGTGTCATGGTTCATGGTGAACCTCATGAAAGGGCCCTATCACAAAAGCCAGTCAAGAATGGCCAAGACATGGCAATAGTGGTGACAGTCATAATATTTAATGTGAGTTGAACAAGAAGCTAATATAAATGAAAAACATGACCAACTGTCAAACACCCTTGTGCATCCCCTTCGTGCTCACAAAACCTTCGCCTTTTTCTTCCGATTACTTCTATGTGGTGCATCCGTTGTGGCTGCAGCAGAGGTAGTGGCAGGTTGCTCTTGTTCATGCCCTGACTGCTTAGATGCTTTAGGCCTACGGCGTCTGGGTTTTGGAGCCCACGAGGGCCCCTCCAAAGACTGCTCCACCTGCACCTGTGCAGGGGCAGACTCGGCCACCTGGGGAGGAGGCAGCATTACGGGTACTGGTTGAGGGGGGGGCAAAGGGTGAGACGTGGGAGCGCTTTGAGTGTCGTCCAAACTTCCATGTCCCCTTTCGCCATCACCCCTCCCCTGGGCCAGGCCCACATTACTCCTACCACTCTGCTGGACAACAGTTTGGAGGACATGTGTGAAGCCTTGTAAGGCCAGTGCTAGTATATCTGCCTGCCGTTGTCAGGGCCTGAATGGACTCATTTGTGAGCCGTGCTTGAAGCTCAAGCCTTCTCTCCATTGCAGACATTCCCGCACTTGCCCATGACAGTAACTCAGAGAGTTGCTCACATCCCTGCGACACTATCTCAGAGATTCCCTCCTGTACCTGTGCCACCATTCCACTCATGCAGGAATTGGACTCCTCCATCCTCTGCGCGATTGTGGAGAGTACGTGTGGCACCTGTTCCAGCACCTCACAAATGTGCTGCTCCCCCTCGATCATTCTCCTTTTAAAGGTTGGCCCCCAGGGTTTAGCATCTGCGTCCAGCTGAGCAGAGCCTGGAGAGGAGTGCTCCCACCAATGCAGACTCTCTGCAGCTGCCTCTGCCACCAGTGTTTGCTCATGCTCACATGTGTGGTAACTCACCAGGTGCCAACCCAACTAACTGACTACTAGGACCCACTGAGGTGTGAGTATCTGCGCTGGTGGTTGGCTCACTATGATGTGACGGTGCACCCTCAGAGGCCAGCAGGTCCTCTGAGGAATCGCCCTCTGCCGTCTCAGCAATCGCTGAAGTCCCTGTAAGAGAACAGAAGGCAATATCAAGCATCATCACAGATGTGTCATGTTGTGATGAACATACTGAGATGCTGAAGGTGGCAAGGCATGTTAACATCAATTCATATTGTGTGTGATGAATGTTAAAGTTATGTCACCAGATGTTTGTCAGGTGCCAGTCTCGGCATCCCTGATGGACAGGCACTCGAGGGTTCGGCTCAGCTCCGGCGCCTCCTGCTCTGCCTCTGTGAGGATGACGATTTGTTGCGGCCCCCCTACGGTCCTCGCCCTCTCTCGTGCAATCTGAGCTCTCTTCTATAAGGGGAGAAAGTACAGCTGCATGAGTGAGTGATGGTGACGTGGCCAACCGATGAATGCATTGGTTTGGGTGCGGCTGACCATGAAAGAGATGCATTAGAGGGTGAGTATGAGACAGAGTCATGACATTATATGAGGTTGAGTGGTAGTGGTGGGGTGAGTAATGGGGAGCTGAGGAAGAGCTGAGGAAGTGCAGGTAAGTTGAGGATGAGCCTTAAGTGGGTGTGAGGAGTGATGTGATCGAGTAGTGATGGCAGTGCAGGATGAGTTGGGGGGTGGGGGCGGTGATGTGGAAGACGGAATGCAGGAGAATCAGTAAGTGTACTCACTTTGGCTGACCTAGTTAGGTCAATGAAGCGTTTCCTGCACTGGATCCAGGTGCGGGAGATGTTGCTGCTGCTGGTGACCTCCTCCGAGCCAGGCCTTCTTGGTGGCAGAGGCAGGCCACTTTCTCCCGTCTGCCGGGTAAAACAGATCCCTCCTCTTCCTCACCCCATCTAGTAGCACCTGGAGTGAGGCATCGCTGAATCTTGGAGCAGCCTTGCCCCTGTGCTGCTCCATTGTGGTGTTTGGGTGTTTGCTCCGGGAAAAGCCATTGGAGGACTGCCCCTTTAAATAGAGCTCTTCCACCTGACAGCCTGTGATGCGGGTGTGCAGTCCACCTGCTGGTCAGCTTTCAGACGGCAAACTCGGAAGCCACATTAAGTGGCACTAATTGACTCACGATCGCATGCAAAACTGACATTTTTTATTGGGTGGGTTACCCACGCTCCCAGTCACTCGCCCCCCTCCCCCGCTGCCATCTCACCTCCACTCTAATATCAGGGCCAGTGTATCTAGAAATGTTGAGGGAAGAACAGATGAATAAACTCAGTTTTGTAATGATCACTGAAGCTTTAAGAATTTTATTTATGCAGTCAGTACTCAATGTTAATCTTTTGGAACACATGTCGGGGGCATTTAACCCATTCAAATTGATGATCAGTGGATAAGATAGTCTTAATTAATTAAATCTTAGATTCCAATGCAACTTTTGATTCGAGTGTCATCTTGACGCTGTGGCCCATATATCCTGAGGTGGCACAGCAAGAAACGGCAGCATTTGAACCCTAAGAATCATAATGTGATGACAAGTTGTCATTTAAGAGCTGGAGAACAACAGTGTTAAGGCCACTCATTGATTATTTTTGGTTTCCTATCAGTTTGCAGTAGAACATTATAAAATATACACCGAAACCTGATGGTCACAAATTCCTGTGTTTTCAGCAAAGTAGTGCAATTTATCAGCGGTTAATCTTATTGAGCTTTGTGCTGCTCCATTGATGCGATAAGAGTTTTAGCTAAATATGGGGGAAAGATTGCTCTAACGATAGTTTTAATGGGTTTATAGAAAAGTTTTTAGCACGTAAAGCAGTACAGGAAATTCTGATTTAATGTCCCCTCAATATATAATGATATACTTGAATTTATATGGTGACTTTCACATGGAAACACCTCAAAGAGCTTCATGCCATGAATTAATGTCTCTAAAATATAAATCCTTACCCAAATTGCCAAGAAAATTAAAATAAATGTACATTTGAACTCTGCATAGGTGTACATCAAAGGAGGTTTGATTAAAGTTATGATTGTAAGGTTGACTGCTGTACTGACAACTTGGAG
This sequence comes from Heptranchias perlo, assembly GCF_035084215.1. NCBI lineage: Eukaryota > Metazoa > Chordata > Chondrichthyes > Hexanchiformes > Hexanchidae > Heptranchias > Heptranchias perlo. The sequence goes on along the minus strand of NC_090347.1, from coordinate 35,337,259 downwards.
ATCTAAGAAACTTTCAAGAGACGTGCATATGGTGCATGGGCCTTTAGTATTAGAATGTTGCTTAGGCTGAAGAGTTATATTTCAACAGAGCTACATAGGATTAAATCTGGGCCTTTTATTATTAGATGACAAATTGATGCATTAAGTATTGAGATGCATAGATGTTGTTGGGTTAAAAAAGACTTAGCTACCCAGTCTTCTGTTTAAAAAGTTGACTGGAGTTGATGGTGTTGGACCACTGGCAGAGAAGTAGGCTGTGCTTTTAAGAGCTGCCATTTCTCACGGTTATGTTCTATACAATGAAGTGGTGATATTTAATTTGACAATAAACTGTGTCTGAGGCGGAAGTTTATCAATCAATGCCACGTGTGCAGTTCATCTACACCTAAGCCACCTCACGAGTTATTACAATTGGTGAAAACTCAAAGTGCCACTAGGATAATAGGAGATCAGAAATGGGGAGGCATTTAGTCTGAACTATTAATTGCTAAGGATTAGTGTGAGATTTACTGCTTTATATAGAGCTGACCTTCTTGGGTCAGATGCTAATAACTGCATCCTTTGCTAAGCTTTCTTCCAGACACAGTTAACCATTTGATTAAAATTAACAGAAAAACATTTAAAGAAACCTCAAACACTATGTTCGCTGATTTAACTAATGGCATCTCCTTAAACCACGTGATGATCTGTGGATCATTTGAAGTCATTTTTGCCAATGAAAATCTATCAAATTTACAGAAATGGGAACAGAGGATTTGAGATCATTTTATTCCTAAACATTAACTTTATGTCACTAACAAAATCAAATCTGAAAGAATTAAATACCTTAGAGAATGACAGCGTGTGTTACACAGTTTGGACAGAGTCTCGAGGTTTTTGTTGATTTTCATTTTTGATACAGCCACCAGGGCCTTAAGATTATATTGTGTGTTTCCCAGCTTGTTTCTACTTTTTTAATAGCACTAGTAGACCTGCTGTGGCATTGCTCACAGAGAGTTCCAGGATGAAGGATAAGTTAAGTATATCTGTTCAGTACATGTTCTACATAGAAGTTCAGAGAGATCAAAGTTAGCATATAGACCTGGGATTTAGAAAGAATTTTGTGAGGGGTGTGCTCAGAGAAAGTGAAGTAAGTCTTAAAGTACTTTTTGATTGGAAATTTCAGCCAAAATATGTGACATTTTGTTAAGCTACGGGCACATTTAAAGCATCGTGTACACCTCACATTAGACTTTTAATATATCGCACATTTATGATAAGTTTAACATGCACCAAATTCAGTCTGAGTACATGAAGCTGCCTTTTGTATCTCTGGTTTACCAAAAAAATAAGACTCTGTTCTTTAGGAGCTTTCTGTCTGGATTGTATGCAAATTAAGTGAGTTTGGGCAGTCTCAGTCCAGTTCCCAGTTGGGAAAAAATAAAATAAAATGTACACTTAAACACGCATATTTTTAAAAGCCTTGTGCCTGTGAGTGAAGTGTCGTGTCTTTAAGGCCCTTGTCTTTCACCAATCAAATCACAAAATCAGATATCACTGTTCCTTCAACCAACCCCTTACCAGAAACTTAACCAACCAGATCTCACAAATGTCCCTTAAACCTGTCTTTTCAACCTATCAGCTTCCTGAACCACATTACCAGGGTCCAGTCAAGTCCCAGAATCACCACCAACAACAACAACTGGCATTGTATAGCACCTTTAACATAGAAAAATGTTCCAAGGCTCTTCACAGAGGCATGAGAAAAATAAACGCCAAGCTAAAGAAGGAGAGATTAGGAGCGGTGACAAAAAGTTTGGTCAAAGATGTGGATTTTAAGCAAGATCTTAGAAAGAGGAGAGGAAGGTGTTTAGTGAGGTAATTCCTGAGAGTGGGACCTAGGCAGCTGATGGCATGGTCGGAACTGTTGGGGTGAAAGGAGGGCGGACACTGAAGTCAGAGGAACAGAGAGTTCAGCGGGGGAGGCGTTGTAGGGCTGGAGGAGGTTACAGAGATAGGGAGGGTGAGACCATGGATGGATTTAAAGACAAGGACGAGAATTTTAAATTCGAAGCAATGGGGGCCTGGAGCCAGTCTAGGTCAGTCTGAATGGGAGTGATGGGTGAGTGGGACTTGATGCAGGATAAGAGATCAGAGATTTGGATGAGCTAGGGTTTATGGAGAATGGACAATGGGAGGCTGGTAAGGAGAGCAATGGAGTATTCGAGTCTGGAGCATACAAAAGCATGTATGAGGGTGTCAGTGGAAAATGGGGTGGTGTAGAGGCAGGAAATGTATTGGAAGTGAAAGTAGGCGGTCTTTGTCATAGGGAGGATATGGTCAGAAATTCAGCTCGAGGTCAAACAGGAAGCAAAAATTGTAAACAGTCTGAGCTATCCTCGTAGTGTCTTTCTGATTAGTTCAATTACATACAACCACAGTGACAGTCCCTCATGCACCCACTATATATCCTAAAATTGTTAACACGTTAAAAAAGAAAGTCCCAAAGTTCCCCATCACAGCTTCATCCCCATGACATCATCCTTCCCCAGGCCACTGCCAAATCAAAATCAATAACCTTGTCCCTAGGTACATCCTCCTTCTATTCCTCCTGAGGGCAGCTGCCAGGACAGGCCAGTTCTTTTCCTCTCCCTTCCTTCTTAGCTAATGGATGGCATGGCCTAGTGCAGGAAAACTGGAGAAAACAGAAGGCTGGAAAGTGCAAAATAATGACCACAAAAAATACAACCAAATTGGCCCAAAATTGTATGATTCTTTGCCCTGAATCATTTCCAAACATCCCAATACAGATTTAATGAATAAAACCCTTCCAGGTACATCCTCAGGAATGAATGCCAGATGCGTTGATGATCAAGAATACTTGTTGGAAACACAGCAGTTCCTTGAAGAATGGAGTTTTAAGAGATTACTTTATTCATGTTTTCACACAGTGCCACTGCTAACTCCCTCAATGGTCCTAGGTCTACTCACTGGAATTCTCTCCCTAAACACCTTTCTCTCCTCCTTTAAGAATGGCATTGAGATGGCAGTTTTCATTGATGGCGATCAGAATATTCCTAATGCCATTCCCCCATGAACTGCAGTCAGAACAAGCCCTGAGAGCTTCCTTGAGCACAGTTGTGGCTCAGCTGATTATTCCATTACACCATCTGCTCTTAGTCATGTCTTTCAGATTATACTGTGTGTATCACTAAGGCATCTCCTGAGATCAAAGCAGTCGATTGTGCTGACTGTCAGTTGTTAGGATCAGACATCTCGCAGATTGTTCTGGTTTTCATGATCAAAGAAAAATGCAGAACAAAACTTGGCTGCCTTCCACAACATACTGGAGAAATCCTCTCAAAGGACATTTTTGCACATGCATTGTACATCTTTTTTCCTTCAAATCGCACCACATTTTACAATGCAGACATTTATAGTTTTGGATGATATTTTTATTTTTCTAGTAGATTTATCCCAAAAGGAACATAATGTGTTGAGCGCAAAAGATATATCCTTTTGATCAGTACATCCCTCCAGTACGTTTAGTACTTCAGTCTTGGGTAAGATGTACAACATGAAGCAGAGGCTCTGTGCACAATAGGGGCCTACATTCAGCCTCATTTGTTAAAAGGATAAATTACTTTGGATATGTAGGGGATACCACATCAGGAGACCCCCAATACTAATAAAAAAGGAACACAGGATCAATAATAAATGGCAACACAAGAATGACATACAAGCATGGGTGAGTACAGGACCGGAAAAGAAACACTGCAGTCCACCTGGTTGGTCTTATCACTCAATTGCCCATTCCCTCGAATATCCATCCATTTGAAAATTTGTCCACACTATCTGCCTCCCTAGATAGTCTGTTCCACATGTTTATCGCCTGTTGTAGAAAACAGTTAATTCTAAACGGTCTGTGCACCTTCCCTGTTCTAAGCTTGAGCCCGTGTCCCCTGGTTTTTTTAATCATTCATGGGATGTGGGCGTCACTGGTAAGGCTTGCATTTATTGCCCATCCCTAATTGCTCTTGAGAAGGTGGTGGTGAGCCGCCTTCTTGAACCGCTGCAGTCCATGTAGTGAAGATTCTCCCACAGTGCTGTTAGGTAGGGAGTTCCAGGATTTTGACCCAGCGACAATGAAGGAACGGCGATATATTTCCAAGTCGGGATGGTGTGTGACTTGGAGGGGAACTTGCAGGTGGTGTTGTTCCCATGTGCCTGCTGCCCTTGTCCTTCTAGGTGGTAGAGGTCGTGGGTTTGGGAGGTGCTGTAGAACAAGCCTTGTTGAGTTGCTGCAGTGCATCCTGTGGATGGTACACACTGCAGCCACAGTGTGCCGGTGGTGAAGGGAGTGAATGTTTAGGGTTATAGAGTTTGTGACAATCTTGCGTATATTATCAGGTTCAATTTGTCTGTTCCGTTCAGGATCTTGAATTCTTCAATAATATCTCCCTTGAGTCTTCTCTTCTTCAGAGTAAACATTCCCAGGTTCTTCAACCTCTTCTCATAAGTCAAATGCTGTCACTTCTCTGTCCACCCCTTTTCTGCACTCCCTTCATAGCCTGGATATCCTTGCTGTGATATGGCCACCAGAATTGCACACAGTACTCCAGGTGTAGCCTGTAGAGGATATAATGAAACACCTAGATTGGTATGGGCCGGTAAGAGAGAGTCAGCATGGATTTATGGAGGGTGGTCATGCCCAACAAATTTGTTGGAGTTCTTTAAGGAAATGATGGACCTCGAGGTCAATGCCAGGAGCATAGCGCCAAGAACATGGATGCAGTTCAGGGAGAAGTTCAATGATTTAACATGAGCTGTCAAGGTGAGTGAGTTCAAGTTTCAAGTGGCACACCCTATCAACTGCTCCACTAGCCTCATCCACTACTCAATGCACTACACCCCCCATCACCCATCTACCAAAAATCACTTTCAATCAGTACTCAACCGTTCAAATCAGATGCTTCATCTCGCCCTCACATGATACCACTGTTGCAGGCCGCACACCCACAACTCACAGGTCACACACACTGGCAGCTATTCAACCATTACAGCCACATCACCCAAACATCTTGCAGGACACTGACTGACACACTTCCCTTTATCTTACAGGAGAAGGTGGTGCATAACAGTCGGCAGCAAGAAAGAACTGGAGGAGGACAAGCACGTCTACATGTCCTAACTCCCATGGAGGAGACAGTGCTGGCCATCATTGGAAGGGCCATCGCTGAAGCCGTGGCCACTGGCGGTGCTGGAGGTATCGATGATGAGGGTCTCTCTATACCTAATCCTCCTTCTCTCTTCCCACTTCTCCCTCATCCCACAACGTTTTCTGACTCACGTGCTGCAGATGGTGTCAGCACGCACTTTTTACTTTCTCCTCCCCCCTCACCACAACTCAACCCGTGTCCCTTTGTCATTTCAGATACCCAAGAGCTGGAACCTGCCCAGTCAGAGGAGGCAGAGGAAAATGACAGTGATGGTGAAGAGACACCGTCACTCAATCTTACACTCGCAATCACCAGCTCCGAGACTGATACTGCGCGTAGTTTAGAGGCTAGGATAGAGGAGGGTATTGCACGTGGTGAGACATCGGGCACAAATGCGCAGGAGCCGGGGTGGGGGGAACGGATACCACAGGTGCCAGCTTGCAAGCGGGCGAGGTTGCAAACTAGTTCTGCTGCAGAGAAGTCAGATGAGGACTTCGATGGGCCAGGCTACAGAAGATGGCAGATGGGCATACAGAACCAAAGGCTTGGTGCACTGGAAATCCTGCACACAATGTCAAGGAACATGGAGGAGTCCAGCACCAGCTTAGCACAGGGCTTTGCGCAGAGCTTGTAGCCCATCCTATCCCACATGGAATGGGTCGTCTCTTCCATCAGCACACCTGTGGAACCCACCATGATGCAGCGTCTGATGATCGATGTCACAGCTTCCATTCTGCACAAACATCTGCCATCCAAGGTCAGACTGCTGCCTTGGAAGTTCTCACTGCTGCTATCATGACTCTGGGTACCACTGTTGAAAGGGGCTTCCAGAGCATCACAGCAGTCCAGCAATCTGTTCTCCAGCAGATCAACAGTATTGCTGAGGTGTCACCCCGGGAGAATGGCAGTGGCGCCATAGAAGACGAACCTGCTGTCCTCTCTCCGGACGACAGCATTCCTACTCCCACCTCTGCCATTCCACCAGTATCCTTGCAGTTTCCTGCCTGTCAGCCAGCCAGCCCAGACTGCTGCAGCCCAGGCCGAGATGGTGCAGTCTGGAGCCGAGCCCTTTCAGCCCAGAGCTGCTCGAGGTCGTCCTCCAAGGCCATCTGCACTCTCCTCAATTGAAGGTCAGCAGCCTTCTACCACCCATGCTCCAGCCACTGGAGATGCACCTCGTAGGAGCACTAGGAAAGGCAAAGGCACATGAAAGAAGGAACTAAGGGAATGCACAAGGATGAATATTCTCATTTTGTTTGCATTATTACATGTGTTCATGTATAAGTGTGGATTTGAATTTGCATTTGGTATTGGATTTTATTTCTGCGATGAGCTGAGGCAGGAAGCAATATGTAATCATAATGAGGATGATTTGATGGTCATGTGAGAGAGGAAAGGTAAGGAGTGTAGGACTGTTGGTGAATGGGGAGGTGTCATTGAGATTACTGGTATCACTCATTAATCAACTGATCACGCAGAGCACTGGCAGACAGGGCCTGTCCACATTGTAGCATCCCTGCTTCTTCCTCTACTTCCTGCTGCACTTTCTCTACATCCTCCTCCATCTCTTCCTCCTCCGCCTCCGCCTCCGCCTCTTCCTCCTCTTCCTCTGGCTCAGTTTCTCGCCAGATTGGCGGTGGCAAGGGCTGTTCCCTCATAATGGCGAGGTTGTGCAGCATGCAGCGTACAATGACAAATCTTGATACCCGCTCAGCTGAGTACTGCAGGGCTCCTCCAGAGCGGTCCAGGCAGTGGAAGTGTTGCTTGAGGACACCTATGGTGTGCTTGATGATATTCCGTGTGGCAGCATGGCTCTCATTGTATGCCTGCTGTGCACGTGTGCGTGCCTTCCTAATCAGAGTCATGGGCCATTTTATGAGGGGATACCCCTTGTCGCCCAGAAGCCAGCCTTTGACTTGCCATGCTGGTTGAAATATAGGTGGAACAGAGGACTGTTGCAGGGTGAAGAAATCATGACTGCCGCCAGGATAGCAGGCATTCATCTGTATGATGCGCTGCATGTGGTCGCACATCAGCTGCATGTTGAGGGAATGGAATCCCTTTCTGTTCATGAATATGGCTGAGTTCAGATGTGGAGCATGCATGGCAATATGCGTGCAGTCAATGACATCTTGGAAAGCCTGCAGTGCGAGCAAACTCTTGTGCTCGCTCCTCCTGCTTGTCTCTGGCAAGAGGGAATGAGATGAATCTGCTTCTCAGTGCATACAGAGCCTCCGTGACCTCCCATGTACAGCAGTGCACTGCAAACTGCGAGATGTTGCTTACATCTCCAGCAGCAGCCTGAAAGGAGCCAGAGCTGTAAAAAAGTAAGCGCCATGGTTACCTTGACAGCCCACAGGCAATGCTGCTCTTACCCTGCTCTGTGGCTGCAGCAGTTGACAAATTTCAGTCACGACCTCTTTAGTGAACCGCAGACATCTGATGCACTGGCCACCGCTGAAGTTGAGGTAAGAGAATTGGTCCCTGAAGACCGTCCTGGGATATGGCCTCCTGCTGAATGCCCTGCTCCTCCTCCTCTTCCAATCTCTTCTAGCAGCTTGTCCTGCTCTGCGTGGCCTCTCTTCATTCTCCCAGTCATGTTCAATTCCCAGGGGAAGCCCTTGCAGGCCACCCATGTCTGGAAGCAACTTTTTTCAACTCTAAGACCAGCCAGACCACTCTCTATAGAATATTGAAATTTAGCCAAGTATAGGAACCATCCAAAAACACATACAATTACTCCAGCAGCCAGAAGAAATAATCCAGTCACTAACCTGTAAGTACTTCATGACCCCTTTAAATAGCGCTGGTGGGGATTCTTCATGCCGTTTAAGTCCTGTTCAGCTGTGCGAGGTTAGCTGGAGGAATTCCAAAATTTCACTGGCTGCTTCAAATCAGCGTTGCACACTGATTCGCGTCATAATCTCCCTACTCTACATGCTGCCGGCGGTCGTTAGGTGCGCACGCACAAACCCCTTTACCAAGATGGCGTCCTGCGCACTTCACGTCGGAAGTGTGCGCGCGCATCTCGGACGCCATTTTCGGGACTTAGGTGTCTGCGTAGCGCCTACAAAACGGGCATTACATGGGCCAATTTCGCCCCACTATCTCTTTGTTAGCTGATATCAGGTCATGTTTTAGATCTTTTAATGGTCCCACTGTTTCATTTTCACTTTTTATTGATGTGGCCTTTTCTAGTGAAGACTCTTTTCAGTTTAGAAAAAAATTGAAGAGAAAGCCATTTACAGACTACCTTTTTCTTATTCCTGTTTTCAATAAAAGATGTGGACCATTCAATCACAGGCTGGTGGACAGAGGTAAGATACAGGTCAGCCATGATCTAATTGCATGGCGGAACAGGCTCGAGGGGCTGAATGGCTTGCTCCAGTTCTTATGTTGCAAAGCTAGAAATACGAGTTAATGAACTCGATAATACCAGTCCAAAAGCAAAATACTGCGGATGCTGGAAATCTGAAATAAAAACAGAAAATGGAAGGAAAGCTGAGCAAGTCAGGTAGCATCCGTGGAGAAAGAAACAGAGTTAACGTTTCAGGTCGAAGACCTTTCGTCACGAAAGGTCTTCGACCTGAAACGTTAACTCTGTTTCTTTCTCCACAGATGCTGCCTGACTTGCTGAGCTTCTCCAGCATTTTCTGCAGATAACACCAGTGCTGTCATATTGAGAGCAGGAAATGTTTAAAGTGAAGTCACTGAGCCGCTCACAAAGAGAGAATGTGGTGGTGTTAAGATAACATTTTCCAGAGGATATGCCAGTGAGGAGCCGCATTAACGAATTGCTTTGGCCAACCTTGTTTTCTTAACATCCTTTCCCCTAATTTCCTGTCTTGGCTTTGGTCCTTTAGTCAGGAACATGCAGTTGTCAGGCCCCAGATGTTTCTATAGATAAACATAACACTTCTGCGGAGCCAAGATGGGCTCTGCCAGTTTTTATTTTCTCTCTCTTCCACCCCCTTCCCTATCTTCCCAGGGGCAGGAAGAGCTCCATCTGGTACCTGGTAAAGAATTTACAAAACAGGCATGGAGGTTAGATAAGCTGGAATGTCAGTCAAGACCCGGATACCATCGCTTAAGTAGAGCTGTGACTTACATTTTTTGGATTTCCTAAGTTCTTTATTTTGTAATTCTTTCCCTTGTGCAGTACCTGAGCTTTTGAGCTGCAAGACAACACACTGTGTTTTATTTTCATCAAAGAAAAAATTTACACTTATCTAGCATGTTTCACATCCTCAAGATGTTCTGAAGCACACACAGCCAATGAATTATTTTGATATCTACTCACACAGCAGTCAATTGGCACACAGCATGATTCAACAAACAGCACTGAGCTGAATGACCAGTTAATCTGTCTTTGTGGTGGTGTTGGTTGAGGGATAATTGTTGGCCAGGATACTGAGAGAACTCCTCTGCTCTTCTTTGAAAAGTGCCGTGGGATCTTTTATAGAACAGAACAGGCAGACGGGGCCTCAGTTTACTGTCTCGTCTGAAAGACAGCTCTTCCGACAATGCAGCACTGTACTCAAGTGTCAGCCTAGATTATGTGCTGCAGCTGCTCAAATGTCAGTAGTCTTATTATTTGTCTTAATTAAAAGTTCTTGTTGTTTTCATATCTTCACACTCTTCCATTGGAGAATAGTGTGAAGATTCACAGGCCAATTTAGCAGTCTGACAGGCTGGGACGCTCCTTCCATGGCTGTAACCATCTTTATACCAGTGGATAGGTTGTTTAGTCCAATATAGCGGAAGAGTTTTCTGGGCTCCCACAAACCATACGATAAGAGCAGGGGCTACTCACACCCACCGGACACGAGTATCCCACTGGATGTCAACACAGAATTCAGAGCCAGAGCTCCGGGCTGCACTCGCTGGGATTGTCTGGAGCAGGGTGCAGAAGTAGGAATGCTCCCACTGAGCCAAAAGCTCGCTCCTTAAATAAAGTGACAAAAATAAACTCCTAAAGCACAATTTTCAAGAAAGAACTTACATTTATATAGCTTCTATCAGATTTCTCAAGACATCCCCAAGCGCTTCACATCCACTGAACTACTTCTTGAAGTGCATTCACTGTTATGTAGATAAATGCAGCAGTCAGTTTGCACATAGTAAGGTCCCACAAACAGCAAATGAGATGAATGACCAGTCAATGTGCTTCTGGTGGTATTGATTGAGGGAGCAATGTTAGCTAGCACGCTGGAAGAACTCCACACTCTCCTTTGAATAGTGCCAATGGGATCTATTGGAACACAGCCTTAGTTTAACATTTCCACCCATTTTTAAAAAGCGAGACAGAGCTAATCCAGATAATTACAGGCCAGTTAGCTCAACATTTGTGGTAGGGGAAGTTTTAGCGCCTTTGTTCTTGACAAGCCTCATAGAATTCTTTGAGGTAATAACATACATGGTAGATGAGGAATTGCAATGCATGTACAGTACTCAACTTTAGGGAGTAGGTACCACATGAGAGATCCCTAGAATTAGGGGGAGAATAGCAAACTGGTTAAAAGTTGGTTAGAAGTGGAAAAAACCCAGAGTATGAGTTAAGCACAGTTTTCAGAGTTGTTAGAAGTGGGAAATGGGCTCCCACAGGGTTCACTTCTGGGGCCACTTATGTTCACTGTGTTATATCAACGATTTGGGATATAGGGCTAGAGGGAAAGGTGTTGAAATTTGTAGATACTGAGATAGGAGGTATTGTTAATTCTTTAGAAGATCAAAGGAAGCTGCAAAGCTGATAAGATGGGGAAAATAGGATAAAAAGTGGCAAATGGAATTCAGTGTCAGTAAGTGTGAGGGGAGGCATTTTGGTGAAACAAACAATAGCAGTAATTATACCCTAAATGGAAGTAGGCTCGCTGCTGTGGAAGAGCAGAGGGATTTTAGAGGCACAGGTTCACAGGACATTAATGGCAGCACCTCAGGTTGATAAAACTGTAGAAAAAGCTAATGGAATTCTTGGTTGTATTTTGAAAGGTATGAAATATAAAAGCCAAGAGGGTAATGATATGTTTATATAATATCTTAACAAGACCTCAGTATCGTGTGTAGTTTGGGTTGCACGCTATAGGAGAGAGTACACCACAGATTCGCCAGGATGCTGCCTGGTAAGTGGAAATATAAATACGAAGAAAGACTGAAAAACTGTCTTTTCTCATTAGAACAAAATGGATTATGGGGCAATATGATAGAAGTGTTTAAAATTATGAAAAGATGGGACAGGGTAGATGTAAGCAAACTGTTTCCAGTAGTTTAGGGGGTCAAGAACGAGGGGTCATAGACACAAGATTAAATATAAGAGATTTAGAACAGAGGGCCAGAGAAACATCTTTACACAGAGGGTTGTGAGGCTGTGGAATTCACTTCCAGGATTAGTGGCTGAGGCAGAAACTATGTCAACATTCAAGATTAGATTGGATAGGTGGATGAAGGAAAAGGGATTGATAGGCTATGGGAACAGGGTGGGTAAATGTAATTAGAGCTATTTGCTTGCGTGGAGGGTAAACACCAACAAGGATTGGATGGGCCGAATGGTTGTTTCCATGTTGCATCTTCTAATTATTTCTCTTCCGAAGTACAGCACACCTAGCAATGCAGCTTTCTTCATTATGGTACTGAAGTGTCAGCCCAACATGTGTGCTCAAGTCCTACAACGGGACTTGAACTCACAACTTTCTGACTCAGGCATGAGTGCTACTACTTCAAATGCAAATAAGAAATATTAAGCACTTCAATAGTCTTTTTAAGCATGGGGTGCTGATTATCTCATGGTTAATTGTATTGGAAGAATTAGTGAGCCAGATAAAGAAGAACCAACATTCATATTTGAGTGAAAAGCGTTCTGTCTTATATTATAGTTCACCTTATTATCTTGTTTCCAATATGTTCTTCTTCCCCAGCCTCCTTCCAATTTTTGTTATTTAAACTTGAATTGTGCTCTTCTTCGATCAAACTTACCAGAATCTATCTATCTTAACCTTTTTCTGTTTTCAAAAGTAACTTTAAAACCTTTAATTTACCTTTTTTTATTCCACCTTGTCCCATTTTAGAGGTGGTAGTCGGTTTCAAAAACTGGGTTTTCATTGGTGGAAGCCAGACTTAACAGTTTTCCAGCCAGTCAAGCCTTGGGTCTTACAGAGAATTGACCCAGCATCCACGGTCTTTAGGGGGAGAGAATTCCACACCTCCACTGCCCTTTGTGTGAATAAGTGCTTCCTGATTTCTTCCTGAATGACCTGGCTCTTATTTTAAGTTTATGCTCCCTTGTTCTGGATTCCCCCACCAGGGGAAATAGCTTATCTGTATCTACCCTATTAAACCTTTTATAATTTGAAACACCTTAATTATATCACCCCTCAACCTTCTAAACCCAAGGGAATATAACCCACGTAAATGCAACCTGTCCTCATAATTTAACCTTTTAAGCTCTGGTAATCATTTTGGTGAATACAGTCAACATACTGATGTCATAAATGTTATCAAGGTAATCTCTGACACGTAAAAACATGTCAAAACAGAAAGAGACTCTTACCGAATTAGTAAACCTGTCAGTGGCCCAAGTGCCTAACAGTAAATTCGTTGACAGTACTTTATCAAGAAAAGTTTGCCAGTTCCCACACTGCCATTAATTTCAATGGATCGCAGGCTGTGGAACATAGGAAGGAACATAGGAACAGGAGTAGGACATTCAGCCCCTCGAGCCTATTCTACCATTCAATTAGATCATGGCTGATCTCTATCTCAACTCCATTTACCGCCTTTGGTTCCGTAACCCTTAATATCCTTGCCTAACAACAATCTATCAATTTCAGCTTTGAAATTTTCAATTGACCCCAGCTTTTTGGGGGAGAGAGTTCCAGATTTGCACTACCCTTTTTTGAAGAAGTGGTTCCTGAACGTCCTAGCTTTAATTTTAAGGTTATACCCCCTTATTCTGGACACCCCCGCCAGAGGAAATAGTTTCTCTCTAGCTACCCTTTCAAATCCTTTAATCATCTTAAACACCTCAATTAGATCACCCCTTAATCTTCTATACTCAACAACAACAACTTGCATTTATGTAGCACCTTATAACATAGTAAAACATCCCAAGGAGCTCAAGGGAATACAAGCCTAGTCTATGCAACTCTCCTCATAATTTAACCCTTTTAGCCCCGGCATCATTCTAGTGAATCTGTGCTGCACCCCCTCCAGTGCACCCATAATTACCATATGAGCTGGCTGTCTGTGAGGCGTCTTCTTGCAATGCACAAAATTTACCCTCAACTGCTAGCAGTTCTAAAAAGAGGATTTGTCATTCGGGCATTCTTTGTTTTGTTAAAACTACGAGCGCTGACAATATAAATGGGGCAAGCGGCTTGGAACAGTTACTGAGCCTCTACTGAGTGCAGAAGCAGACTTAACATTAGTAGAAATGCGTTAATATAAACCAGAATACTCTAGCATTCAAGTGTGCATTTTAGTTCCTGACCCTCACACTATCTGGCTAACTAACCCTCTCGAGACGATTCCCTTGACAGTGCACTCAGCATCCTCAAATTATTGAGAATAGCAGCAGATGAACAGGTTACTGATAATGTATAATGGGCTAGATGTTTCTCAGACACTTAACTGCTGGGTTCCTGCTGGCTTTAATTTTAAAGACTCCAAAATCCTGGTGCTATGTTTGACAAATTGAGATAAACTATGTTCTAGATTAACATTTCCACATGTAGCAATCATGCCATTTTTAAGACTACCATTTATAGACATCTCGAATGAAAACGTTTTCCATCAGCAGGGTTAATGCATGCACTTAATTCAATTATTTTACTGAACTGCTAGAAAACCTCAAGAAAAAAATCCTTCAAGGTTTGACAAAGCTGATTAAAGAGAGACTTCCATTTTCCACTTTAATAAGCTTGTAGAAAATCAAATGTTAACAGATCTAACAAAATATTTCAATCTTCAGATATTTAATGGAGGGGGGGGAGGGGAATCCATTTTGAATATTTAATTGACGATTATTAAGTTGTGCTGCACCATTTTTCTTACTGAGAACAGTGAAGGGCCAAGACCCAAGAGTAACGGTCAGACGATGCCAAGTTTGATTGTTAAAAGAGCGCAGATTGTAGGAAGAAGGAAGGGAAGACTGAGGGAGGTTTAGAGTTCGATAGTTTTACGGTCCTGGGATAGAAATAAATAGAGTAGGAGATAGTGTGATATCGCTGGCATAGTCCAGTATTAATTTTGTTCATAATAACACAAGTATCCTGAAGAATGTGTGGGACACATTGAGTTACCGGGGCCCACAAAAAAAATGCTTGAGGCTGTATTTCCAAACTAGAAAACTTTACTTACAAGGGCCTTTGCTGCCTCAGGCATTGCTTCCCATCTGGTGCTAAGACTAGTGCAATGTATATAAATAGTTACAGGAGGGTTGCCAACCCACCAGAATTGCCCTGGAATTTCCATGAATTAAATATTAATCTCCTGGACACTGCTGCAAGCAACCCAGGAGGAAAAAAATCAAAAGGGCATTAAAAAAATGGTATGATTTTTAAATTTTCTTTGAACACTTTTCTTTATTAGTTATAAAAAATATTGGAAATGGGGGGTGGGTGGTGGGGGGGGGGGAAGCTGTTTGACTGGGTGGGGCGGTTGGAGGCGGGAGTTCATGTGTTGAAACCTCCAGGAATACGTCCAACCTGAGTTAGCAACCCTAGTTACAGGCTATACACCAGATGGGGCTGTTCTAGGAATTTAATATAAGATGGTTGTTAGCTACTTCAGCATAGTAATTCCTCTTCCCTGAAAAGAGATACTAACCTAGGGATTTCTGATCCTGCACCAATCAGTTTCCATGACTACACTCAAATGAGTGTTTCCTCCCAATATTCAGGACTTGTATACCTTGTATATTCCTTGTGAGCCCCCGGCCAGACAGAGTGCCGCTTAATGAAGCCTAGTCATGAGTTCAACAGCTGAGGTCAACTTAATTCACTCGTCTAAACTACAGCATTCTGAGCTGAGACAGAGGGAAGGGGTTTGTGCCAGAAAGTTCCTCTAATGATTTAATGATACTGGCCCTAACTGGTGCTGCAGGACATCAGTGAAAGGAGTCTTGTCCTCTTGGATTCTGGAGGGCACTGTTCCAAATTCTGTCCTGCTGTAGATACCTTCTCAGGTTCAGTGGTGTCATTTGTTCCCATAAGCAGTCTGAGCATCTTTTATGGGGGTTGACTCACACTGCCCTATATCTACTTGCATGGTAACATAACCTGCCGGGGGGGGGGGGGGGGGGAGGGGCTGGGAATGGGGTGTAACATTAATACTCCCTGAATGTTCACGTCTTTTGCACATGTTATTCTTCAATATTTCCAAAGACAGACCGAGTTAACAATTGGTGAGGTGAGGCTTGATACAAATTGTTTTATTTCACCATGAACATATAGAGCAATAATTATGATCAGATTCACAAAGTTCAGTCAGTACATAAGAACATAAGAACATAAGAACATAAGAAATTGGAGCAGGAGTAGGCCAATCGGCCCCTCGAGCCTGCTCCGCCATTTAATAAGATCATGGCTGATCTGATCCCAACCACAAATCTAAAGAACACAAGAAGTCGGAGCAGGACCCGGCCACATAGCCCCTGGGCCCTCTCCGCCACCCACAGGGCATTGACCGATCCGAACTCAGCTTCATGTCCAATTTCCTGCCCGCTCCCCATAACCCCTAATTCCCTTTACTTCGAGGAAACTGTCTATTTCTGTTTTAAATTTATCTAATGATGTAGCTTCCACAGCTTCCTGGGGCAGCATATTCCACAGACCTACCACCCTCTGAGTGAAGAAGTTTCTCCTCATCTCAGTTTTGAAAGAGCAGCCCCTTATTCTAAGATTATGCCCCCTAGTTCTAGTTTCACCCATCTTTGGGAACATCCTTACTGCATCCACCCGATCAAGACCCCTCACAATCTTATATGTTTCAATAAGATCGCCTCTCATTCTTCTGAACTCCAATGAGTAGAGTCCCAATCTACTCAACCTCTCCTCATATGTGCGCCCCCTCATCCCCGGGATTAACCGAGTGAACCTTCTTTGTACTGCCTCGAGAGCAAGTATGTCTTTTCTTAAGTATGGAGACCAAAACTGTATGCAGTATTCCAGGTGCGGTCTCACCAATACCTTATATAACTGCAGCAATACCTCCCTGTTTTTATATTCTATCCCCCTAGCAATAAAAGCCAACATTCCGTTGGCTTTCTTGATCACCTGCTGCACCTGCATACCAACTTTTTGATTTTCTTGCACTAGGACCCCCAGATCCCTTTGTACTGCAGTACTTTCCAGTCTCTCGCCATTAAGAAAATAACTTGCTCTCTGATTTTTCCTGCCAAAGTGCATAACCTCACATTTTCCAATATTATATTGCATCTGCCAAATCTCCGCCCACTCACCCAGCCTGTCTATATCCCCTTGCAGGTTTTTTATGTCCTCCTCACTCTCTACTTTCCCTCCCATCTTTGTATCATCTGCAAATTTTGATATGTTGCACTCGGTCCCCTCCTCCAAATCGTTAATATAGATTGTAAAGAGTTGGGGACCCAGCACCGACCCCTGTGGAACACCACTGGTTACTGGTTGCCAGTCCGAAAATGAACCATTTATCCCAACTCTCTGCTTCCTGTTTGATAACCAATCCTCCACCCATGCCAGAATATTACCCCCAATCCCGTGATTTTTTATCTTAAGTAATAATCTTTCATGTGGCACCTTGTCGAATGCCTTCTGGAAGTCTAAATACACTACGTCCACTGGTTCCCCTTTATCCACCCTATACGTTATATCCTCGAAGAACTCAAGCAAATTTGTCAGACATGACTTCCCCTTCATGAAGCCATGCTGACTTTGTCCTATTAAATTATGCTTATCTAAATGTTCCGTTACTGTCTCCTTAATAATAGACTCCAAAATTTTACCCACCACAGATGTTAAGCTAACTGGCCTATAATTTCCAGCCTTCTGCCTACTACCCTTTTTAAATAACGGTGTTACATTAGCAGTTTTCCAATCTGCCGGGACCTCTCCTGAGTCCAGGGAATTTTGGAAAACTATCACCAAAGCATCCACAATCCCTACTGCCACTTCCCTCAAGACCCTAGGATGGAAGCCATCAGGTCCAGGGGATTTATCCGCCTTGAGTCCCATTATTTTACTGAGTACCATCTCCTGAGTGATTTTAATCGTATTTAGCTCCTCCCCCCCGAGAGTCCCCTGTTTGTCCAGTGTTGGGATATTCTTAGTGTCCTCTACTGTAAAGACTGAAACAAAATATTTGTTCAGCATTTTTGCCATCTCCATGTTTCCCACCATTAATTTCCCGGTCTCATCCTCTAAGGGACCTATGTTTGCCTTAGCCACCCTTTTTCTTTTTATATAACTATAGAAACTCTTGCTATCTGTTTTTATATTTTTTGCTAATTTCTTTTCATAATCTAACTTCCCTTTCTTAATCAATCCTTTAGTTACTTTTTGCTGTCTTTTGAAGAATTCCCAATCTTCTATCCTCCCACTAAGTTTGGCTACCTTATATGTCCTTGTTTTTAGTCGGATACTATCCTTGATTTCTTTACTTAGCCACGGGTGGCTGTCATTTCTTTTACACCCTTTTTTCCTCAGTGGAATATATTTATTTTGAAAGTTGTAAAATAACTCCCTAAATGAACACCACTGCTCATGTACCGTCTTACCCTTTAATCTATTTTCCCAGTCCACTTTAATCAATTCCGCTCTCATACCATCATAGTCTCCTTTATTCAAGCTCAGTACGCTTGTTTGAGAATCAACCTTCTCACCCTCACTTACACGCAACCATACATCATGATACAAAATAAGGAAACTGCCACACTTCCCCACATCAGTGGGTCATCTTGCTTGACTTAAACATGAAGTCTTCAGCATTTCTGACTTTCTCAGCCTCCCTAAACCTTTCACAGCTCTCTGTTTAAAAGCCTGACTGCACCCTTAAGCCTTTTTTTTAAAAAAAGCCCGTATGTTGCATGTTAATTTATTGATACACAAGATGAGCAGGTTGATCACATTTACTTGCAACATCTGAAGACTACTTATTTACTTTCAGGACAAAACAGAATTTTAAAAATGAACACAACTGGACTGGAAGAGAACCCAGATATTGCAAACCCTTGACTTCTATTGAGGAAGCCATGCTGGATGTCATTGACTATGAGACTATCAAGGTGAAGCCAGAGCTTCCCCCGAGCTCATGGCTAGTACATACTGTTCTCATCAAACCTTGTCCCCCTACTCACTCACTTACACGCAACCATACATCAATGTTGCAATGTATGCAACGTTTGAAGTTGTGATTTGAATCATAGAATGTTACACGCAAATAAGCTGGCCATTGATCCCATTAAGTCTGTGCTAATGTTTTGCTCTGCGTGAACTAGCTAGTCTACTCCCAAAGTCCTGCTGTCTCCCGAGACCTTTTAATATTGCTCTTTTTCAAGCAACTATCTAATTCCCTATTAAAAGAATTTATGGACTCTGCTTCAACAGTGGTTCGGGGCAGAAATTCTAATCATGCTCCATGTGGAGATTTTTATTAACTTTCCCTTTAAATCTTTTTGTGATTATCTTAAATTTATGCCCTCGTGTTACTGACTTGCCGACTAAAGGAAACAATCTATCACTATTTACCTTATTATAACCCTCTGTAATCTATCACTATTTACCTTATTATAACCCTCTGTAATCTATCACTATTTACCTTATTATAACCCTCTGTAATCTATCACTATTTACCTTATTATAACCCTCTGTAATCTATCACTATTTACCTTATTATAACCCTCTGTAATCTATCACTATTTACCTTATTATAACCCTCTGTAATCTATCACTATTTACCTTATTATAACCCTCTGTAATCTATCACTATTTACCTTATTATAACCCTCTGTAATCTATCACTATTTACCTTATAACCCTCTCAATATTCTTTCAGACAACCCTTGATCTTCTTGGGCCGAGTGAAAAAAGCCCTAATTTCTCATTTCTCTCTTCATAACCGTAACCTTTCATCAATGGTAACGTCCTAGTGAATCTATACTGCACCTTTTTCCATTGCTTCTGTATCCTTCACATAATGGGGACTCTAAAACTCTGCGCAGCACCGCAACTGCAGTTCAATTAAGGTCTTGTACAAGTTCAACTAAGTTCAACGTCACCCGCTTGCTTTTGTATTCTGTACTTCTGGATACAAAACCAAGAATTCCGTTTGCCTTTTTACGGCCTTATCTATTTGTGCTGCCACCTTTAATGACCTGTCATTAAGATCCCTCTGCTCCTTTGCTCCTATTAAAATCCAAACCATTTAACGCGTATTTCCTTTCTCTATTTTAATTTCCAAAATGTATTACTTCCCATTTTTCTACATTGAACAGCATCTGTCCATCCTCCAACCCAACTATGTCCTACTGAAGTCTTTCCCAATTCTTGTTACAATTTGCCATATCCCACCCCCATTTTGGTGCCATCAGCAAATTTCAATATTGTTCCCTAGGTCCAGATCATTCAGTCTATAGAGTAAATAAGTTCAGCCCCAAAACAGTCTTGTGGGACACCACTCACCATGTCTTTCCAGTTTGAGAAACTTCCTTTTACCCCTGCCCTTTGCCTTCTGCCCTCCAACCATCTCTATCACATGGTCACATTCCCCTTAATTCCTTGTGCCGTTATCTTTCCCCTTAATCTTTTAACTGGTACCCAAATGCTGTTTAAAAAACAGATAAACCAAATCCACCGCATTTCCTTTATCTGTCTTCTCTGCTGTTTCTTCAAAGAATTCTAGAAGATTGGCCAAGCATGAGCTGCCTGTTAGAAATCTGTGCTGCCTGACCTTGATTAACTCCTGTTTCTTGAAATTGCCTGTTTAGCAATTTTATCCCGGTGGCAGCATTATAACATACATTCTGCTTCTGTATTTTGTAAGGAATCTTACAACACCAGGTTATAGTCCAACAGTTTTATTTGAAAATCACAAGCTTTCGGAGGTTATCTCCTTCGTCAGGTGAGTGAGTGAAAGGTTCTCAAATCGCATATCTTATATTAGGCTGGGACACGATCACACCAATCAAAGGTGTCGTTGGTGTTCAGACAGGTTAGCCACGAAAAACAGTACATTCCCAGTATACTGAATACACAATAGGTCAGATTACACAGACAAAGAGAGAAAGAGACCCGAAAGGCAGAGAGAGAGAGAGAGAGAGAATGTCCAGTTGTATTAAAAACAGATAACTTTTTTTTCCTGCTGGTGGGGTTACATGTAGCGTGACATGAACCCAAGATCCCAGTTGAGGCCGTCCTCATTGGTGCGGAACTTGGCTATCAATTTCTGCTCGACGATTTTGCGTTGTCGTGTGTCTCGAAGGCCGCCTTGGAGAACGCTTACCTGAAGATCAGTGGCTGAATGTCCTTAACTGCTAAAGTGTTCCCCGGCTGGGAGGGAACCCTCCTGTCTGGCGATTGTTGTGCGGTGTCCATTCATCCGTTGTCGCAATATCTGCATGGTCTCGCCAATGTACCATGCTCCGGGGCATCCTTTCCTGCAACGTATGAGGTAGACAACGTTGGCCGAGTCACAGGAGTATGAACCATGTAGCTGGTGGGTGGTGTCCTCTCGTGTGATGCTGGTATCTGTGTCGATGATCTGGCATGTCTTGCAGAGGTTACCGTGGCAGGGTTGTGTGGTATTGTGGACGCTGTTCTCCTGAAAGCTGGGTAATTTGCTGCGAACGATGGTCTGTTTGAGGTTGGGTGGCTGTTTGAAGGCGAGTAGTGGAGGCGTGGGGATGGCCTTAGCGAGGTGTTCGTCGTCATCGATGACATGTTGAAGGCTGCGGAGAACATGGCGTAGTTTCTCCGCTCCGGGGAAGTACTGGACGACGAAGGGTACTCTGTTGGTTGCGTCCCGTGTTAGTCTTCTGAGGAGGTCTATGCGATTTTTCGCTGTGGCCCGTCGGAACTGTCGATCGACAAGTCGAGCGTCATATCCCATTCTTACGAGGGCGTCTTTCAGCGTCTGTCGGTGTCCATCGCGTTCCTCCTCGTCTGAGCAGATCCTGTGTATTCGCAGGGCCTGTCCATAGGGGATGGCCTCTTTAACGTGGTTAGGGTGGAAGCTAGAAAAGTGGAGCATCGTGAGGTTGTCCATGTATTTTGTAGGCTTGGAAAAACAGTCTTTCCAGCAGAGCCAGTAGCCCTAAGCAAGCCAGCATGTGACAGCACTCTGTATCACTCTTACCATATGTTATAAGCACCAGCACTGCTACACATCCCTAGGAGGATGTGCATAGTGAGCTTGAGAAGGGTGCACTGAGTGGGGTGGTGGCAAAGGAGGAAGGGAACTGAAGCATGCTACGTTCCATCCTCAGTGCCAATGATACGGATTCAGACCTCATGGAGCCTGCATATGAAAGGAGATTGTCATCTGTGTCGACCATGGCACACTGGGAGCACTCTCACCTCTGAGTTAGAAGATCATGAGTTCAAGTCTCACTCCAGAGACTTGAGCACAAAATCTAGGCTGACACTCCCAGTGCAGTATTGAGGGAGTACTGCATTGTCAGAGATGCCGTCTTTTGGAAGAGACGTTAAACCGGTGGACATAAAAGATCCCATGACACTATGAAGAAGAGCAGAAGAGTTCTCCTGATGTCCTGGCTAATATCCCTCAACCAACATCACTAAAACAGATTATCTGGTCATTATCACATTGCTGTTTGTGGGGCCTTGCTGTATGCAAATTGGCTGCCACATTTTCTACTTTACAACAGTGACTGCAAAGTGTATTGCGTTGTCCTGAGGTCATGAAAGGTGCTATCTAAATGCAAGTTCTGTCTTTGTTTCTTTGCCTTCAAATAAGTCCAGTACAGATGATTGTCTTAAAGGTTAAAGCATCATGGCTGCTGTCTGGAAAGCAGGCACTAACTTGAATGATATGGTGTTGTTGACTAATGACTAGCTGCACATTGATGGAGTAGAATCACTTTCTGTTCATGTAAGCCATTGCATTGTGCCTAGGGGCCTGGATGGCTACATGGGTACTATCAGTGATCCTCCGGACTTTGGGAAATCAAGCACTACAGTGAGGCAAAGCAGCCCAGCCATGCTATGTCAGGCAGAAAGGCAATGAAAACGCTGCTCCTGCTCAACAGTACATCAATCACCTGTTTGATACGTCTGGAAATCAATGCCTGAAAGGGTGGTGAAAGCAGATTCAATAGTAACTTTCAAAAGGGAATTGGATATAAAAAATTACATAGAATGTACAGCACAGAAACAGGCCATTCAGCCCAACTGGTCTATGCTGATGTTTATGCTCCACATGATCCTCTCTTTATCTAACCCTATCAACATATCCTTCTATTCCTTTCTCAGAAAAATAAAAAAATGCAGGGTTGTGGAGAAAGCAGGGGAGTGGGACTAATTGGCTAGCCCTTTCAAAGGGCTGGCCGAATGGCTTCCTTCTGTGCTGTATCATTCTACGATTCTATCTATGGATAGCAGGTTGGCTGAACCTCCAAGCTAGCCTGGAAGGAACTGAAGGTATAAAAGGTGAGGGCCGTAGTCACCTTGACTGTCACTGGCAGTGCTGTCCCTGCGGTAGAGAGTGGCCGTTGGTCTCTTTAAAACAAACAACTCTGTGACTTGCCTGTCAGCTGAACCTAAGGCTGCAGACGTACTGTCCCCAGCTGTGCCTGACTCTGTAGATACAATCCATGGCATATTGGCAGCTGTGGCCAATTTACCTCTGATGACACTTGATATCCCCGACCAGCCCTCCTTTCTTCAAGGGAGAAGGAAGCACTGAAAACAATCCACCTACTTTACAAGTATTCAGATCCAAAAAGAAATCAATGCGGCCGCTTTAAGGGATCAGTTCCTGGCACACGAGGACCTGGTTGGCTTTTAACGCCCATTTAGTTGATTATACACGCGGTGCCTGGGGACAGGAAAATTGTGGGCTCTCCCGCTAAGTGGGGAGGCATTAGCAGATTTTCATTGATAATGAGGTAAACTCCCATTCTGTGCAAGAACAGGGAAAGCATTACGGGAATTTACAACAGCGTAAATTTCAGCCGGCAGGAAGCGAATGAGTTCAGTAACTCACAAAATTGCTTCCCTCGCCTGCACATACACCCTCAGGAATTGCCAGGCTATTGTTTCTGAGTTATTCAATTATTAATTAATTTGATCTTTTATCCCTTTTATCTATTTCCTGAACTCCTGCATGGTACAATATAGGAATAAATAAATCCATTGGCTATGATAGCAGTTATAAACTTTGACTCTTTATAGAATTGATGGGTGTTGGCAGAATAGTACCTTTGTTTTTAATTATTTGTAGCTGAGAAACTCTTTGGGAACAAAAGTTTGGCCTTTTTCCAGAGTTTTGGAAGGTTTTAATGCAATGCTTCCCACATTCATTGGCCTGTAGGCGCCATCTAGTGTTGTCTTTTGGAGGAGCTTCAGTGAACTGGAAATAGTTAGAATGGCAGCACTGAAGAGGGAATCAGTATGGGCCGGATTTGCTGAAGTGGGGCATCTCACAGCATACGCCGTTAGTAAGACTTTGTCCTGCACCTTTCAGCTGGAAAGTTTTTGCGCCTTAACTTGCTGGAAGTGCGAGCTGATAACGGTGTGGCGAGGACAACAGGGCATCTGGGATCTTAGTGAAGGGCCGGACCAACAGTGCATCTCCTTAACCAGTGTGATTTAAGGATTGAGAAAGAAACAGAGGAACGACGGAGAAGGAGAGTGAATTAGAGTCAAATCACATACAGAAAGAGGAATAAAGAGAGGGAAAGAAAGATTGGATTAAGAGAGAGCGAAAAGAAAGAAAAAATGTAACTATTTAAAATTTGAATTTTTTTAGGTTTACTACCTGCAGGAATGAGATTGATCAGTTTAAATTGTTCCCATTCTGGGTTGATTGGCGTTGCATTAACAATTATCATATTGTTAAAAAAGATACTTACGCTGATAATTACCAGACTTAACTTCCTGCGGCGAGTTTAATCCGCAATTAATGTGCAAATCCAGCAAGTTCTTAAAAATGACAGGGAGGCTAAGGGCAAGATGCCGTTTTTGCGAAGCAAACAGCGGAGTGGCGTAAATCGACCAGCACGTTCTGGAGATTTGCATCTTACAGAGTATCTCTTCATCCCCTGAACTTGCTGGCCGATATTCACATTAATAACGGCGAGTGTCATTAACGTGCCATTCTTTTTCCAGCAAGATCCGGACCTGTGTGTCACTGAATAAGAAACTCATTGTGCTCAATCTCCTAATATAGTCCTGTATATTAAAAGGTAGACAGTTACCACAACACAACACAGCTGCCAGTGAAATGTAACCACCTGGAGTGTTTAAATGGCCTCTGTACTGTGCACAAAACAAGCCTGAAATGTAATTTTACAGAGTTCGTAGTTCATGAAGCAACCTATGCTTCTAACACAGTGTACTCAATACCAATGCGCCAGGTGAGGTATTGGACTTTTTATCATGTATACTTTTATTTATCTTTCCCTTCTCTCAGTGGCTTCTCTCTGCAGTTCCCAGCAGCGAGTATAGGCTGAGTGGCCTAGTGCAGGTCTCTACCAGTGTTGTTTGGTTCACGCTCTAAGGTGAATGAAGACAGTGCAAATTCAGTCAGTCTCTGATTTTTTTTTAACCTGTTTCCCAGTGCTGTCCTCTGCGGAAGGACCTCGCCAATCAGCACCTCCTCAGGTGGCTGAGACATGATCTGGAATCCACCATTTTGGGGTGAAATCTGGCTCTCTTTGGGCAGAGAAGTTTTGTACCAGTATGGTACAATCCTAAGCTGTTTATTCTGCTTGTACTATTATCACAAACAAAGTTTAAATTGACTTGAAGAGTTTTTTTAAAAATATATTGTAATGTTTGGATCATGACAGGAAGAAGCTGACATCTCGTTTACAGGAGGCTGAAGAGGCAGTGGAGGCAGCCCAGGCCAAATGCTCCAGTCTGGAGAAAACCAAACAACGGCTGCAAGTAGAGGTGGAGGAGCTGAGCATTGACCTAGAGAAAGTGAGTCTCCACCGTATAACTCGAGAATGATTGCTGGGAGCGATAACAAAGCAGCAATCTCAGCCAGCAGCTCGAATGATATCTATCAGACAGGCAAAAAATGAGTGGCTTATAATCATTGTTTAACCACTGGATGTTGCTTTGTACTCATTCCGATGCACCTGTTACTTTTTTTTATAGAAGTTGGAGTTAACAGGGTGTTTTGTTTCCTGCAGATCACTCCCCTCACCCTCTCCCAAAAATAGTCAGTAATGCTGGGGTACAGTTTCATGATTGTTTGTGGGGGTCTGGTACTGTGCCCCAGTGATTATTCTTCACTGGTGAGTGTTGGCAAATGGGCTAATCTAGCCTGACCCTATCCTGTCCCGACATCCATACAGATGTGCTCCCCCATGCCAAGGGTGGCAAAACAGAAATCCAGAGCGGAAAACGCTCAGTAGATTTATCTTTCTCCCTCCTTCCCAGCCCAAGTCCAGACATGAGCTCCTCTTAGCAGACTGTGAACTCCTCTCACAAAGGCCTCAGGTGGCAATCTGCTCCCTACATTCACCGACTTGCAGGTGCGCTCTGCATAACGTACGTGGGCTCTCAAACATTTGTTTGATATATTTCAGTTTTCACTAAGTCACTGAAATCAATAGGAGTTCATTTGCTAAATTTGCGGAGCAGGCTCGAGGGGCCGTATGGCCTACTCCTGCTCCTGTTTCTTCCGTAACTCGAAATTTGATGCTTGATTTTCCACAGCAGTCAATGTACTATCAGTTGAATTTTCTGTGAATTTTGACCGTAACTATTACTTACATTTCCCACAGTTTATGAAGCTTGTTGATGTGGCTCAGTGGTTGTGCTCTCACCTCTGAGTTAGAAGGTTGTGAGTTCAAGTCCCACTCCAGAGACTTGAGCTTATAATCTAGGCTGACACTTCAGTTCAGTACTGAGGGAGTGCTGCACTGTCTGAGGTGCCGTCTTTCAGATGTAAAAGATCCAACTGCACTATTTCAAAGAAGCGCAAGGGAGTTCTTCTGGTGTCCTGGCCAATATTTATCCCTCAACCAACATCACTAAAACATTGGCATTGCTGTTTGTGAGACCTTGCTGTGTGCAAATTGGCTGCTGTGTTTCCTACATTACAACAGTGATTATATTTCAAAAAGTACTTTGTTGGCTGTAAAGCATTTTGGGATGACCTGAGGTTATGAAAGGCGCTATATAAATACAAGTCTTTCCTTTTTTGATGAATTCCAAACCTGAGGTGATTTTAAATAGTATTATAAAATAGCTGAGTTCCGAAGCCACGTTAAAAAAAATCTGCCGCAAAATTAGTTATTAGTTAAAATCGTAAGAGAATGGCTGCAAAGGGAACAAGTTTTTAAAAACTGGGGTATTTATTGGTTGAAAACTGCCTTTAAAGGGTGATATTAGTGCACTGGTCATAGCTCTGACTAGCTTTTAATGCATTATATTAACAAGAGGGTTGGTAAATGAGTAGTGATCCCCGCCCCCCGAGCGTGACGGCAAACCAGCATTGGAAGGGTTAATACTTTCACCATTCGGTACCAGTACCAGTTCACAACTTTTGGATGGTTGCAAGTTTTCAACCATGCTCATGTTGGCTTAATGTACTCGACTACAGAACCTGGTGCAAGATTGTGGTTTCCCCATGGTAAGATCTAAATCCTAATCCGAACCGTTACCCTAACACAAACTGTGATCCAAACCGTTATCCTCTTCCAAGACATAACCTAAGCTATGGGTTATTTTTATTTAACGGAGATTTCAAAGGTACATTAAAAATGGAGATGACTTCAAGTCTCGGGGTGCCATGGATAAATAGAGATTAGGATCAAACTAAAGTTGAAGAAGAGGACGTATGGAAACTATAGGTATGATAAAAATAAGAGAGAATACAAGAAAATCGTGATAGACGTTAAGAGGGATAGGAGGGAGTATGAGGAGAGAATCTCAAAAAATATTGGAAAGAACAATAATGTATTACATAAGAACATAAGAAATAGGAGCAGGAGAAGGCCATATGGCCCCTCGAGCCTGCTCCGCCATTCAATCAGATCATGGCTGATCTTCGACCTCAGCTGCACTTTCCTGCCTGATCCCCATATCCCTTGATTCCCCTAGAGTTCAAAAATCTATCTATCTCAGCCTTGAATATATTCAATGACTCAGCATCCACAGCCCTCTGGGGTAGAGAATTCCAAAGATTCACAACCCTCTTAGTGAAGAAATTCCTCCTCATCTCAGTCTTAAATGGCCAACCCCTTATCCTGCAACTATGCCCCCTAGTTCAAGACTCTCCAGCCATGCGAAACAACCTCTCAGCATTTACCCTGTCAAGCCCTCTCATAATCTTTTATGATTCAATAAGATCACCTCTCATTCTTCTAAACTCCAGAGAGTATAGGCCCATTCTACTCAACCTCTCCTCCTAGGACAACCCTCTCATCCCAGGGATTAATCTAGTGAACCTTTGTTGCACTGCCTCTAAGGCAAGTATATCCTTAGATAAGGAGACCAAAACTGTGCGCAATACTCCAGGTGAGGTCTCACCAAAGCCCTGTACAACTGTAGTGAGACTTCCTTACTCCTGTACTCCAACCCCCTTGCAATAAAGGTCAACATTCCATTTGCTTTCCTAATTGCTTGCTGTACCTGCATGCTAACATTTTGTGTTTCTTATACCAGGACACCCAAGTCTCTCTGAACACCAACATTTAATAGTTTCTCACCATTTGAAAAATACTCTGTTTTTCTATTCTTCCTACCAAAGTGAATAACCTCACATTTCCCCAGATTATACTCCATCTGCCACCTTCTTGCCCACTCACTTAACCTGTCTATATCCCTTTGCAGACTCTTTGTGTCCTCCTCACAGCTTACTTTCCCACCTAGCTTTGTATCGTCAGCAATCTTGGATACATTACACTCGGTCCCTTCATCTAAGTCATTAATGTAGATTGTAAATAGCTAGGACCCAAGCACAGATCCCTGCGGCACCCCACTAGTTACAGCCTGGCGACCTGAAAATGACCCGTTTATCCCTACTCTCTGTTTTCTGTCTGTTAACCAATCCTCGATCCATGCTAATATATTTCCCCCAACCTCATGAGCCCGTATTCTATAAATATAGCAGTAAAAAGAGTATTGTTAAATGTGAAGTTGGACTCCTGAGAGCAGAGGATAAACAGAAATTGTCTGGGATATTTAACAAGTACTTTGCATCAATGTTTACAAAAGTGAAGGATATTTGGGAGGATGCAAATCCTGAATTGGTTAAAAGCAACCTGGGAGATATTATAATAAATAAAAGGAAAATATTAGAGGAGTTAGTTCCATCCTGATGGAAATGGGGGAAGAAATAGTAAAGGCTCTAGAAGTTATAACGCCGATTTTAGCCTAACCCGGCGGGGTGTAAAACGAGCATCGGACCCGAACCCACCCTGTTCTCACCGGGCTGATTAAGTTAAGATTGGGGCGTATATTTCAGGATTAAATTGAGATTGGATGTGTGCTGGTGTGGCCAATGTAATGCCTATTTTCAAAAAGACAATAGAGCTAACCTAGGTAATTACAGGCCAGTTAGTTTAACATCGGTGGTTGGGAAAATTTTGGAACCATTAATTAAAGATTAGGTTACAAATTATTACCAATAATTAGAAACAGCTAACATGGATTTCTGAAAGGAAGGCCAACCTTTAGAAACCTGATAGAGTTCTTTGAGGAGGTGACAGATATGATGAATGGGGAAATGCAGCAGATGTGGTGTACATGGACTTTCAAAGAAAGCCTTTGACAAGGAACCACACAGGAGGCTAATGGAGAAGATTACGCAGTATGGAATTGGTGGAAGGTAGCAGATTGGATTAAAAAGCCAGTAAGAATGGAGGAAACAAAGAGTAGGAGTTGCTCAGATTGACTTGAAGTGGGTGGCCGTGTCCCATAAGACTTTGATCTGGGGCCGCTTCTGTTCCCTGTGAACATCAATGATTTGGATATAGGGCTAGAGGGAGTCGTGTCCTAATTTGCAGACGATACTAAAATAGGAGGCATAATAATTAATTCTGAGGACCAGAAGAAGCTGCAAGGGGATATGGATAAGATGGTGGTATTGGCAAAAAAGAAGCAGATGGAATTCAATGTCAGTAAATGCGAGGTGGTAGGTTTTGATTTAAAAAAAGTAATAATTATACTTTGAATTGGGGAGGTTGGGTGATGTGGAAGAACAGAAGGAGATTAGGTTCACAAGACATTAAAAGCATCTCAAGTGGATAAGGTCATTGAACAAAACTAAAGGAATACTGGCTTTTATAACAAGAGATATAGAATATAAAAGTTGAGATGTAATGATGAGCCTAGTAAGACCACAGTTGGAGTACTTTGTACAGTTTTGGGCTCCAGAGCATAGACACCAAAGGAAGGATGTTGAGGCAATAGAGGGGGAACTGTGCAGATTCACTAAAATGCAGCCTAGTATGAGGAAATACAAATATGAACAAAGATTACAGGGTGAATTGATAGAGACATTTAAAACCATGAAGGGATGGGACGGAGTAGATAGAAACAGATTGAGTAGGTATAGATATAAGATTAAATGTATGAGAGATTTAGGACAGAAAGCAAGAGAAACTCTTTTCCAAGGAGTGGGGGAGGGGTGGGGGGGGCGCTTTGTTAGGCTGAGTGAAGCACAGACCATGACTACATTTAAGAAAAGGATAGCGGTTGAAGGAAAGATGGATAAAGGGATTATGGAAACACCATGGCTACGTGGGATTAGATCTACTGCTCGTGTGGAAGATAAACATTAACACAGGCTGTTTGAGCCAGACAGCCTGTTTCCATGTTGTAATTTCTATAACCTAAACCATTCCCTGACAACTCTTAACGAGAACTGATGCTGAACAGGTTAGAGAAACTAACCCATGTTCATGCACAGCTCTATGAAGCCTATTGCATATATCTGAACATAGAATTGATTTTAATTATCAAAACCGTTTTCCCACTTTCTTTGTCTTATAGGCCAATGCAGCAGGTGCGACCCTGGATAAGAAGCAGCGAATGATTGACAAGCAGATCTCAGACTGGCGTCAGAAGTGTGAGGAGATCCAGACAGAGCTGGAATCCTCGCAGAAAGAGTGCCGGCAGTACGCCACAGAGCTCTTCAAATTGAAGACATCCTACGAAGAGCTGATCGAGCAACTGGACTCACTTAAGCGGGAGAACAAAACACTCCAAGGTAAATATGTGAAAAACCAGGCACAGGTTATCTGAAATATCCAGGAATAAATACAAAATATTGGGGGTGAATTAACATAAATATCAGACAGGAGTGACTATAAAGGATAAACTCAGCAGTTGAGAAATGCATTAAGGAAAAGAAGACAAAGTTTGGGGTATTCAAAAGTACTATTAATGAACAAGATAAGGAGGCCTATATTGATAGGCTGAAAATGTCATTAAAAAACTGATGAGGGTTGTAAAGAGGGCACAGGAAGGAAATATAGCAGCAAGCTTAGAACTCAAAGGTCAAGGCTTCTTTAAGTACTTTATTAGCATGTGCAATTGTTTTGAAATTAATGTTCCTGGAGTTTCCCCCCACACCTCGTCACCCTCCTCACCAGCAACATGATTGGCAACAAGGAGCTTCTCAATGGGAATCCCTCCCCCTGACATGTTTGGAAGAAGAAGAGGAAGTATGGAGGGCTTGCAGATAGAGGTGAACATACCTCATGTTGGCAGACAATCAGTGCATGCAAAGGTTTCTATTCCCAAAGGAAGCCGGGATAGCAGATCATATGTAACACCACTAAGATATATGAGTACCTCACTAACTACTGTTGGACACTTCATTAGAACCACACCAATCACAGCATGTTGTAGATTCAGGGTACTGCACATCAGTGTGATCAGGAACCAGAATGGCCTGATTCACCACACACACGCCAAGATTCCACCAACCACTTCTTCAGGCCCTGGTGCACCTACCTGGCAATGGCTGTGGGGAACTGGCTTCACAAAGTCAAAGTCAGCATGGAGACAAATGTAGAGCTGTGCCATCTTCTGCAAAGACACCTATGGAAAGAAGGAACTTGCATTTATACAGCACCTTTCATGACCTTAGGATGTCTCAAAGCGCTTTACAACCAGTGAAGTACTATTGAAGTGCAGTCACTGTTCTAATGTAGGGAAATGCGGTTAGCCAATTTACACACAGCAAAGTCCCCGAAATAGCAATTAGATAAATGACCAGATAATCTTTTTTAAGTGTTGGTTGAGGGATAAATGTTGACCAGGAAACTGGGGAGAACTCCCATGCTCTTGGTTAGTAAACACCTTTCATGTCCTCAGGACAGCCCAAAGTGCTTTACAGCCAATTAAATACTTTTGAAGTGTGATCACTGTTGTAATGTAGGAAAATGCAGCAGCCAGTTTGTGCACAGCAAGGTCCCACAAACAGCATTGAGATAAAAGACCAATTAGAGGGATAAACATTGGCCAGTACATCAGGGGAACTCCTCTGCTCTTCTAATAGTGCCATGGTATCTTTTACCATGAGAGGGCAGACGGGACCTCGGTTCAACACCTCCTCTGAAAAATGGCACCTCCGATATTGCAGCACTCCCTCAGTACTGCACCAAAGTGTCAGCCAGGATTTTATGCTAAATTCCTGGAGTGAGACTTGAACCCACCATCCTTTGACTCAGAGGCAAGAGTACTACCACCGAGTCAAGGCTGATGCAGGCCATCATTCAGTATAAGACTGGTACTGATGGTAACGGTCGACTATGTCCTGAAACTTAACTCCACCTCTGCAGTCACGTTGCATTGTTGAACTATGGGGATGATGCTGTGGAGTGGCACAGAGGACCACCATCCTTATAGCCACCTCATGCAGCACCATCTGTATTTCAGCAGCCATCGAACAGCTCAGGTCTGCAGACTCGCATCTGCATCTTGGGTTTCTTTCCCCTTCATTTTGACCTGCCTCTTCGTAGTCCCCTGCCTTTAATGAATTGAGATGCCTTCTGATGCACTCCAAACACTTGCAGAATTTTTGACACCCTTTTGTGACACTCCCCTTGAGTTGTTCACATCCCTTTAAAGTTCAGTTACATGCAACTTTCCACTCCCCCCACTAGAGTGCTCCCTACACCTGTCCAAATCTGCATCAGTTGCTATGTTAATAAGCTAATCTAGGAAGAATTGGGTGCAAACATCACGCATCCACTTGAGTCTGTCTAAAACCCACCAATAAAGGATTATATAGTGTGAAATATCGGGATCATATTTGCAAATATCATTATATGAAGAGGAGATAGGAAGCGCAAAGGAGGTTGAGATCTGCAACTTATGGGCACTTTCCTAACGATAACCATTGTTCCCAGGCCAGCTAGAATATGTTCTACCCTAGAGAATAGGGTAGACTCCCTAGGCACCAAACAGGTGCACAGCATTGTTAGGAGTGCTTGGGGTTGCATTTCTAGCTGCTGCCATCGAGGCTTCCGGCAGATGCTGAGGAGCAACAGCCAGAGAGCGCTGAGGCCTTTAGCTCGGTCTTCAGAGGGGGGATGGGGAAGAGGAATAGGGATTGAAACTGCCCAAACTCATTTGAAGCACGACCTTTACAGTCATCGCAGACAATGAGGCGTTTGCTCCAATTATATTGCTCCTTCGTCTTGTGAATAACCGATCACACCTCACTGATGTTTCAGGAGGAAGCATCTGAGTTTTCACTCCTTTCCTGATTTGATTCCACAGAGGAGATTACTGACTTGACGGACCAGCTGGGCGAGGGCGGGAAGAGCGTCCACGAGCTGCAGAAATCCAAGAAGAAACTGGAGATGGAGAAAGAAGAGCTGCAGGGGACTCTCGAAGAGTCGGAGGCAGCACTGGAGGTGAACTGAAGCGAAACTCACTGGTCACTCCCGTTAGTTCCACAAACACAGCAATTCCTTTTGTACCTGTTGAAGGGGAATACCACATGATCAATAGGTGGCCTTTATTGTCCTGTTGAGGGGGAATACCGCACGATCAATAGGTGGCCTTTATTGTCCTGTTGAGGGGGAATACCGCAAGATCGATAGGTGGTCTTTATTGTCCTGTTGAAGGGGAATACCACACGATCAATAGGTGGCCTTTATTGTCCTGTTGCATGTACAGAGAACTTGTCTGAAATCTGCTCTCACCTGTCTTGACTTATTTTTGATAAGGGATACAGACCCTGAAGGGGCAGGAGGCCCTGTGCTTATTTTGTGCCTAAAGAGTATTACATTTATATTTTTGTAAACCAGGATGAAAGGCTGCTCGCTCTGAAGGCTGCTGATTGCTCTGATGTGTGTGCAATGCGGCCTCAAAGACAGAGCAGGGGCGTACGTAACCATTCGAATATTCACCAGTCAGAATGCATGTGGCTGTAGCAGGTGGGGATTTGTCATTATCGACTGACGGTGAAATTTAGCCGTGACTGGGTGGACTGAGGAGACGCAGAATATTGGAGCTTTAAATAAAATTCAGTATTGTGGTACACTGTCCTCTTGTCGATCTGAAGTGCTCAGAGGATCAATGCTCTTGGAGTAAAGGCCCTAGATTTATTTCTGCAGTAACATTGGTGGATCTTGATGCTCCAGTATTAAGTTGCTGTGTTGTGAGCTTCTATGTTATTGTTCTATGATGCATTTACCTCACAGTGCTGCGATTTCAGTGCCAGTGCTGTGAGGTTAATGAGTTGGTGCTGCTGCCTCTGGAGGGGCTAGGACCCACCTCAAGGGATGATGTTCACC
This sequence comes from Heptranchias perlo, assembly GCF_035084215.1. Classification (NCBI taxonomy): domain Eukaryota; kingdom Metazoa; phylum Chordata; class Chondrichthyes; order Hexanchiformes; family Hexanchidae; genus Heptranchias; species Heptranchias perlo. The sequence continues at coordinate 35,303,143 of NC_090347.1, read as the reverse complement.
GATGACTGAGGGGCAGCAGTACCATCTCAGAAACAACGCAAACTTTGCTTCCTGGTGGACACCATCTTCTGCAGCTGAGAAGCCAGCATTGTGGTGCCCATCGCTGGTCAGTTTGGATCTTTCCCACCTTCAGGGAAGGTACAATCACCAGAAAATAAAGTCATGACTGTCAAACAATACCCTTGTGCTGTGCAATCTTCCCTACCAATGGGACACAACACTGGGAGCCTAGGATATTGACAAAAACTTCTCCTTCAAACATCTGGAAATAAAAAGCTGGTATCAATAAAAGTGACCTTGATCCTGTCGGATTGTCATAAAAACCCAACTGGTCCACTAACATCCTTTAGGGAAGGAAACCAGCTGTCCTTACCCAGTCTGGCCTATATATGACTCCAGTCCCACACTCCCAACGTGGCTGACTCTTAACTGTCCTCTGAAGTGGCCTTGCGAGCCGCTACACTGCAGTGGTTCAAGAAGAAGGCCCACCACCATCTTCTCAAGGGCAGCTAGGAATGGGCAATAAATGCCGGCCTTGCCGGTGACACCCACATCCCGAGAATAAATTAAAAAAACAATTCTGTAATGTGAACCCAGTATTTAACCACGGCTATCACAAACAAACAACTGAATGGTGCTGCTTCCAGTAGTGTACTGGTCCACATCTCCCATTGTGACAGTAGAGAAAAGCCACCCATCGTGTATAAATCCCTTGCAGTTTAGTATACTCACAGTCTAATGTCACTGGAGCCTTTACTGGCAGTCTGTGACAGTAAAATTTTTAGGCATGTAATGAGATTAACTGTGGGAAAAACAGATGCAAGTCTTTTTTTTTAAAACCAAATGTCAATTAGCAATCTGCCAGTCACTTTTATTAAAATGATTTTTTTTAGTAGCCTGGCAGATGGCACATTTTAGTCTAGCAGATTTACAGAATGGAAGAGATATTATGAGCTCATTACTGTAACAATTACCAGCGGGGATCTTTAGGGACACCAGATAACTACTCCTGAGGGTAACCTCCCATTTGAGAGACTAACAGATACAAATGGGAACATGTTTCATGCAGTTTACTGAACAGGTTTGGAAAAAGTATAGTTTTTTAGGTGGTTTTTTGTCCAGTCATTTCCTTTGTTATGGCCCCCATCTTAAATCCCTCAAGTCCAAGGTGCACAGACTTGAGCTTATCTGGCTCACAACTGGTTTATGAATCCATCACCAGAACTGTCTGGACCACTTCGATGTGCTATCAGACCTCACTCTCCTCGGCCAAAAGTGCTCATTACTCCAGGATCATCCTGGTGGGCAAAAGTAACACCCGGCTACTTTTTAAAAATTCGTTCATGGGATGTGGGCGTCGCTGGCGAGGCCAGCATTTATTGCCCATCCCTAATTGCCCTTGAGAAGGTGGCGGTGAGCCGCCTTCTTGAACCGCTGCAGTCCGTGTGGTGAAGGTTCTCCCACAGTGCTGTTAGGAAGGGAGTTCCAGGATTTTGACCCAGTGACGATGAAGGAACGGCGATATACTTCCAAGTTGGGATGGTGTGTGACTTGGAGGGGAACGTGCAGGTGGTGTTGTTCCCGTGTGCCTGCTGCTCTTGTCCTTCTAGGTGGTAGAGGTCGCAGGTTTGGGAGGTGCTGTCGAAGAAGCCTTGGCGAGTTGCTGCAGTGTATCCTGTGGATGGTACACACTGCAGCCACGGTGCGCTGGTGGTGAAGGGAGTGAATGTTTCGGGTGGTGGATGGGGTGCCAATCAAGCGGGCTGCTTTGTCCTGGATGGTGTTGAGCTCCTTGAGTGTTATTGGAGCTACACTCATCCAGGCAAGTGGAGAGTATTCTATCACACTCCTGACCTGTGCCTTGTAGATGGTGGAAAGGCTTTGGGGAGTCAGGAGGTGAGTCACTCACCACAGAATACCCAGCCTCTGACCTGCTCTTGTAGCCACAGTATTTATGTGGCTGGTCCAGTTAAGTTTCTGGTCAATGGTGACCCCCAGGATGTTGATGGTGGAGGATTCGACGATGGTAATGCCGTTGAATATCAAGGGGAGGTGGTTAGACTCTCTCTTGTTGGAGATGGTCATTGCCTGGCACTTGTCTGGCATGAATGTTCTCCGTGACCAACCATCTCCTGAAACTCATTTTTCCTATTCCCTCCACCTTTGCCTCCAACAACAAGGAGTGTGAGGAGCTCACAAATGTCTTTGTCAGTGGCATTGAGACCATCAATTCAGCTGCATTTTCTGCTTCTTCCCTCTTCTTCTCCTTTCCCAAACCTCCCCCAAGGCTTCCCCCTGCCTTAGCCCTGAACTTGTGTCTTTCTCCAGTTTCTCTCCTTTCTCTCCTCATGCCAAGCTTATCTTGTCCATGAGGCCCCACTCCTGCTCCCTTGACATTATTCCCAGTAAATTGCTTACCACCCAACATCCCTTCCTTGCCCCCATGCTAGCTGATATTGTAAATGGTTCCCTCTCAGATCCTGTCCCTCTTCATGTCAAAATCATCATCGTCACCCCCCTCCTCATCAAAACCACCCTTGACTCCTCTGTCCTTGCAAACTACTGCCCCCATTGCCAACCTCACTTTCCTCTTCAAAGTCCTTGAAAGTTTTGTCACCTCCCAAATCCATAACCGTCTTTCCCACAGCCCCCTGTTTGAATCTCTCCAATCAGCTTTCCGTTCCTACACACAGCACGAAACACCTCTAATCAAGTAGCAAATGACATCCTCTGTGACTATAGTGCATTATCCTCCCTTGACCTCTCTGCAGCCTTTGAGAATTTAGCCACACCATCCTCCTTCAATACCTCTCCTTCATTGCCTTAACTCATTGATTCCCCTATTAGCTATCCAATCATAGCCAGAGCATCTCCAGCAATGGCTTTTCTTCCCACCGCTGTATCATTATGTCGGGAGTCCCCCAATGATCTATTCTTGGCCCCCCACTCCCTTCCTCATCTACATGCTGCCCCTTGGCAACATCATCTGAAGACATAGGGTTAGGTTCCACACGTACACTGACGGCACCAAGCTCTGCCTCTCCACTTCTCCACCACCTCTCTTGATTTCTTCACTGCCTTTGTGTTAATGGACTGCTTGCCCAACATCCAGTCTTGGATGAGCCACAAGTTCCTCCAGTTAAACATTGGGAAGACTGAAGCTATTGTCTTCGACCCCTGCCACAAACTCTGTACTTTTGCCACTCATTCAACTTATCACATTGGCTCAGTGTGCATCAGCTTAGTTCAGTTGGTGGCATTCTCACTTTTGAGTCAGAAGGTTATGGATTCAAGTCCTAAAGCAGAGCTTGAGTGCATAGCCTAGGCTGCCGCTCCAAACTGAGAGAATGCTGCATTGTCAGAGGTGCTGTTCATTGAATAAGACATTAGATCAAGGCCCTATCCAATGCTTTAGGTGGACTTTAAAGAGCCCATGGCTCTATTTGAAGAGGAGCAAGGACTTTTCCTAGTCTGCTGGTCTTCATTTGTCTTTCAACCAACACCATTAAAAAGGGTTAACGGGCGATTTATCTGATTGCTATTTGCCCGATCTTGTTCTGTAGAAACTAGCCGCTGCATTTACCTACAAAACAAGAGTCACCATACTTTAAAATAACTCACTGTGTTTTTTTGAGATATGATGGGCACTAATTGGCTGCTCCAAGCAGTTCTTTTTTAATTAACTTCCTACTATAATCTTATTAAATTGTAATTTTCTAAATGTTGATAGCTGGGATTGAGTATGTAGTTACATTATAAGAAGATGAAGGGGTTGACTTAATCTGATCAGCTCTACTGAGACTTCATTCCTCACCACTCTGAATGAATAAGTGAGGACACAGGGAGCAGCTGCTTTAGGCTTCCATTACATTTGTTTCTCAAGAATTGCAGTGTTGCACTCATTTTAATTTAGATTATCTCAGTGGAGTGCAGGTATTATTGAAAATGATTGAGCTTGTAAAGTGTCTGTGCGACAGTAATACTGTTAATCACAGCGTTCACTATTATTAGAAAGAAAGAGAGACTTGGGTTTATATAGCGTCTTTACTTAAATATATAATAGAAAAAGATCTGGAAACCGAAAATATAATAAAGAATAGTCAGCATGGATTTCAAAAGGGAAGGTCATGCTTGACCAACCTGATTGAATTCTTTGAAGAAGTAACAGAAGGAGTAGACATGGGTAATGTAGTGGATTTCATACACACAGACTTCAAAAGGTCTTCGATAAGGTACCACACAGTAGACTCATGACTAAGGTCAGAGCACGTGGAGTCGGGGGACAAGTAACAGAATGGATAGCAAATAGGCTGCAAAACAGAAAACAGATAGTAGGGGTTAACACTCAAACTGGCAAAAGGTGAGAAGTGGTGTTCCCCAGAGATCAGTGCTGGGACCACTGTTCACCATTTACATAAATGATTTGAACTCGGAAATAGGAAGCACAATATCAAAATTCGCATTTTGGTACATTTGCAGGGGTTGCTGTGTCTGAGTATTGGGGATACATTTACAGGGGTTGCTGTGTCTGAGTATTAGGGATACATTTACAGGGGTTGCTGTGTCTGAGTATTGGGGATACATTTACAGGGGTTGCTGTGTCTGAGTATTAGGGATACATTTACAGGGGTTGCTGTGTCTGAGTATTAGGGTTACATTTACAGGGGTTGCTGTGTCTGAGTATTAGGGATACATTTACAGGGGTTGCTGTGTCTGAGTATTAGGGATACATTTACAGGAGTTGCTGTGTCTGAGTATTAGGGATACATTTACAGGGGTTGCTGTGTCTGAGTATTAGGGATACATTTACAGGGGTTGCTGTGTCTGAGTATTAGGGATACATTTACTGGGGTTGCTGTGTCTGAGTATTGGGGATACATTTACAGGGGTTGCTGTGTCTGAGTATTAGGGATACATTTACAGGGGTTGCTGTGTCTGAGTATTAGGGATACATTTACAGGGGTTGCTGTGTCTGAGTATTAGGGATACATTTACAGGGGTTGCTGTGTCTGAGTATTAGGGATACATTTACTGGGGTTGCTGTGTCTGAGTATTAGGGATACATTTACAGGGGTTGCTGTGTCTGAGTATTAGGGATACATTTACAGGGGTTGCTGTGTCTGAGTATTAGGGATACATTTACAGGGGTTGCTGTGTCTGAGTATTAGGGATACATTTACAGGGGTTGCTGTGTCTGAGTATTGGGGATACATTTACAGGGGTTGCTGTGTTTGACTATTACGGTTACATGTACTGAACCATTGCTTGGCCAATTACTCACAGTGGACCACCATTTGGCTGACTGACTGCACTTTCCCTGGTTTCAGGCTGAAGAGAGTAAGGTGGTGAGGCTGCAGCTCGAGCTGACCCAAGTGAAGGCGGAGATTGATCGCAGAATCCAGGAGAAGGAAGAGGAGTTTGAGGCAACACGGTAATCTCATCTACTTAATGCAATATTTAATCAGTGGGGGACAGGGAGTTGCATTTTGTTAGAACAATGTCCTTTCACACTCTGGGATCTGAGATTCAATTCAGCCCAGATTGAGTGAAGAGGAGTACTTGCTGCTGCCTTTGAGAGAATCACATGTCAAATGATTTTGGGGGCACATTTAACCCATTCTTAGTAGGTGTGAGTCTACAGTACAGAATTGACCATAACTTCTCAACAAAAGTTCCCTGAAACTGAGATATGAAGTATAAATTTCACACTGGAGCAGTGAGGGGAGCTTCTGAAATGCTGAAATTAAGGTTAATTTTTGGTGCAGAGTTAAGGAAGCCTCTCTCACATGTACTTCATCTGACATTAGCCTGCACTACATCCAATCTTCCAGTGCTTGCTAAGGATGAGTAGAGGGAGATTTACACCCAATCGAAGCTCTAACTGACTCAGGAGGCCTCAACTGCAACACTGGGTGACAATACACTCGATTCCCTTAGCTTGATGTGCAATAAAGATATCGAGCCCCAAAATTCTATGGTGATTCCGGTGGCCTCCTGCCATGACTCTGGTGGAGGGAGCGGCTGAACCTCCCAGGAAAATGGCAGAGACCTGGTTTTATTGCATTCATGCCATTTCTTGGAGGTTCCTGGCTGGCAGCCGGGGGCGGAGCCAAATGCAAGGACTCCCTACTCTGGGGTTTCCGCTCCTCAGGCTGAACGGGGATCCCGTGTATCAGTGGAGTTCAGTACGGTGCGCGGGTTGAGGCCCAGCGACCTCTGTAAAGGTGTATGTGGGCCCCACCGGTGGGGTTCAGGTCTGACAATTTAGACACCGATCGTTGGCTGAGGAGATCGTGCCCTGGTTCAGGAGGAGGAGGAAAGGGTGGTCCCAACGTAACTCTCCCCCACCTCCCCCAAACGGCCAGTTTCATGCCAACCATGGGCAGGCAGATCCTGGAGAAGCATCCACCTGTCCCATGGTAATTAGGTGTCCTCCGACTGACCCCTCAAACTCCAGCGAGGTAAATTTTTTCCCTTCAAGTATTTATCCAATTCTCTTTTGAAAGTTATTATTGATTCTGTTTCACCACCTTTTCGGGCAGTGCATTCTGGATCATAAAAACTCGCTGCTTAAAAAAATGTTTCCTCATGTCACCTCTAGTTTTTTCGCCCATCACCTTAAATCTGTGCCCAGAGTTACTGACTCTTCTGCCACTGGAAACAGTTTCTCCTTATTTACTCTATCAAAACCCTTCATAATCTTGAACATCTCTATCAAATCTCCTCTTAACCTTCTCTGCTCTAAGGAGAACAACCTCAGCTTCTCCAGTCTCTCCATATAACTGAAGTCTCTCATCCCTGGTGCCATTCTAGTAAATCTCTTCTGCACCCTCTCTAAGGCCTTGAAATCCTTCCTAAAATGTGGTGCCCAGGATTGAACACAGTACTCCAGCTGAGGCCTGGCCAGTGTATTATAAAGGTTTAGCATAACTTCCTTGCTTTTGTACTCTATGCCTCTATTTATAAAGTCAAGAATCCCATATGCTTTTTTAACGACCTTCTCAACTTGTCCTGTCACCTTCAAAGATTTGTGTACGTTCACCCCCAGGTCTCTCTGTTCTTGCACTCCCTTTAAAAATTTCCCATTTAGTTTATATTGCCTCTCCTCGTTCTTCTAACCAAAATGTCTTATGATTGGTTTTTGAATGATTTTGCCAAGTTCTCGGCTGTTATGAAGGACTATGTTCTCCTAACCGTCCAGAAAGACCCACCTGGGCCTTGGGAATCTCTCCTGTGATCATTTTAACTATTGACTTCAAACTGCGCTCCAAATGGTGGATTGAGAGTTTAAATCACTGCTTCATCTCTCAGTTAACGTATACATTTTCTTTTTCTTATTTCTAAACAGTAAGCTGCAAATTGATTTAGACAAAATTACAAATGGAAACTTCTGTATAACGATGGAGAAAGGTCTTTAGTACAATTTTCTCTTCTCCTTTCCCCCTGTCCCATTTAATCCCTCCTGAAGATGCTGACACCTGCTGTGGAACAGTTCCACAGGCGCCAGCTACCCTCTTACCCAAGGCTGAACGTTACCCTCGACCATGGATGTTGGCGGGCTGTTCAACTTTGTGTGGCTTCACAACTGAGCCTGGTCCTGTCCTCACCTGCATACTTTCCAGCAGGAGACTACTGACTCAACTCACCATCAGGAGTGGGGAACCCTGACTATCTTTCCCCTTTCGTGGCCCAAGAAGGCTGAGGTAAATTATGACACCCCCACCGCCTGTCAGAGATCAGCTAATCCAACACGGACCAGGGATCAAACCTGGGGCCTATCCTGGTCTGTGTAGCTCACCTCCGCACCACAGAGTGCATTGAACAATGGAAGTCAATGGGGAGACAGTATGATGGACAGTCTTGATAAAGAAAGCAGATATGTGCGTGTTTGCTCAGATTAATATTTCACTGTCTCCAAGTTGTACAAGGCTATAATTTACTGTTTTCAGTAACTCCTCCACAATTAATTAACCTCTACTGTTCACTTACCAGTGAAATATCTGTTTCTAGTCTTTGCTCACGTTTCTCTCCTTCTCTTCTATCTTCCATAACCTCTGTCGAAAATCTGCTCCCTCCTATGGTAAGTCTGAAACATGCACTTTATTCCTTACAGTTTTCCTATCAAACAATTTAGAATGTTTCTGGTCCACAGCAATATCAAAAGATTTTCTGGACGTTGCTCATTTCTTTAGTGACCACCTTTGGATTGTGAATTCAGGTGGAAGGATCCATTTATCGTTGAGAAGCCAAGGTGGAGGGCCCTGCTTCACAGTGCAGGACAACGCCAAGGTACAAAAGAGTAGTGGAGAGGATGTGGGAAATCAAGGAACAGTAGTTGGATGACACCGAGATTAGGTTTTTAAAGCTTATAGATTGCAGGAGGATGGGAATATAAAAAGAAGGAAGCAGCGCTGCAATTTTAAAGCCCTGGGATAGAATAATTTGGAGGAGAATTTGAGCACAGTGAAAGTGCAGGAACAGCATTTTAGGAACTTGGGAGGACCAACAGTTGGGCACTGTACTCATAGGAACATAAGAAATAGGAGCAGGAGTAGACCATACGGCCCCTCGAGCTTGCTCCGCCATTCATTCAGATCATGGCTGATCTTCAACCTCAATTCGACTTTCCCGCCCGATCCCCATATCCCTTGATTCCCTTAGAGTTCATTCACTTAATCATTTTTAGAAGGGTAGAGATACCACTTCTCCCACTTTCCTTTTATCTCAGGCTTTATTGGGCCTCACCTCCTCGTGCCAAAGAATGGAGAGCTGGATGACCTGCTCCCAATCTTTCACCAATGGTGGTTGTCTTCCAGCTGCTGGGAGGTGACGTCTCTCACCTCAGGATGCCCTTCGTCTCGGTGCAGAAGTGCCCAGCTTTCACTTCCTGTCTCCCTTACGGCAGCACAGCTGAAATCAGGAAGACAATGCAGCCGAAACCAAACATATGCCACATCATTCCAAGGCACTACATGTTGGGGTACCGCCACACTTTAACAAGCCATTATAATGCCCATAATTTCCTGCAGTGGCTCCATCTACGTTTGTAGTTATACTGACAGCTATACGTACCTCACATTTCACAATTGCACAAAAGAGACAGTATAACTCAAGGGGCAAGTCCCAATCTGACCCCATGGTTGTCTTGCACTGCTTGGACTTAACATCACAATAACAATAACTTGCATTTATATAGCGCCATAATGTAGTAAAACGTCCCAAGGCACTGCACAAGAGGAATTTTCAAACAAAATTTAACACCGAGCCACATAAGGAGATATTAGGACAGGAGACAAAAAAGGTTGGTTAAAGAGGTAGGTTTTAAGGAGCGTCTTAAAGGTGGAGAGAGAGATAGAGAAGCAGAGAGGTTTAGGGAGCGAATTGCAGAGTTTAGGACCTAAAGAGCTGAAGGCACGGCTGCCAATGGTGGAGCAATTAAAATGAGGGATACGCAAGAGGCAAGAGTTGGAGGAGCGCAGAGATCTCGGAGGGTTGTAGGGCTGAAGGAGTTTATAGAGATAGGGAGGGGCGAGGCCACGGAGCGATTTGAAAACAGAGATAAGAATTTTAAAATCAAGGCATTCCCGGACCGGGAACCAATATAGGTCAGCGAGCACAGGGGTGATGAGAGAATGGGACTTGGCGCAAGTTAGGATACAGGCAGTGGACTTTTGGATGAACCGAAGTTTATAGAGGGTAGAAGATGGGAGGCCAGCCAGGAGAGCATTGGAATAGTCGAATCTAGAGGTAACAAAGGCATGGATGAGCTGAGACAGGGTCGGAGACGGGTGATGTTACGGAGGTGGAAGTAGGCGGTCTTGGTGATGGAGCGGATATGTGATCGGAAGCTCATCTCAGGGTCAAATAGGACGCCAAGATTGCGAACAGTCGGGTTCAGCCTCAGACAGTGGCCGGGGAGAGGGATGGAGTCAGTGGCTAGGAACAAATCTGTGGTGGGGACTGAAGACAATAGCTTCGGTCTTCCCAATATTTAGTTGGAGGAAATTTGTGCTCCGGACAAACAGTGTGACAAATCAGAGACAGTGGAGGGGTCGACGGAGGTGGTGGTGAGGTAGAGTTGGGTGTCGTCAGCATACATGTGGAACCTGATGTTGTGTTTTCGGATGATATTGCCGAGGAGCAGCATGTAGATGAGAAATAGGAGGGGGCCAAGGATAGATCCTTGGAGGACTCCAGAGGTAACGGTGCTGGAGCGGAAAGAGAAACCATTGCAGGTGATAGTCTGGCTACAACTAGATCGATAAGAGTGGAAGATGGCATCCAAAGTCACTGCAGTGTCAGGCTCGGATTAGAAAGTGCTCAGGGGTCCATTTCACATTCTTGACACTTTACACAAACTGGAGCAAGGGGAGGACACTCTCATCTGCACTCACAAAACACTCAAAATCTTAACGGTTGGGCCCAGAGCTCTGTGTGTGTGTGTGAAAGTGCGCATTTGTAGAGCTCTCTCCTGGCACCCAAAAGTATGCTTCACAGCCAGGGTCAGCCTGCAGTATAACACGGATATTGCCAGCTATGAATCCGAGTCTGCAGTTAACAACGTCAGTCTGATAGCACAGTATAACCGCAGCCTCATTCTCAGGTTTTCTCAGTAAGCATGTATAAAGCCTGTAATCAATGTAGTTGAAGATATTGTCCCTGTGGTCCTTCTCCATCACCAACAACTATAAATCACGGCCTGGCAGGTGTAATAAAATCAGTGGAAATCACTAACCATTTAAACTGACATCTATCAACATAAACTAGTCTTCTGAGTACATCTTGCTCAGTGAGATCTTAAGCTAGCTTAGCACAAGAAAAATCAGTTAAATATGTTCTCATCTTTCGACCTTAGGTCAGCTCCCGCTCCCCTCCCCTGAGCAACTCTGTGGATCTGATTTTTATAACTAATTAGATATAAATTTATAATGTGCTTCAATCACAACAACTTGCATTTATAGAGTGCCTTTATCGTAGTGAAACATCCCAAGGCACTTCACAGGAGTGTAATCAGACAAAAGTTGACACTGAGCGAAAGAAGCAGATATTAGGACAGGAGATCAAAAGCCTGGTCAAAGAGGTAAGTTTTAAGGAGTTTCTTAAAGAAACAGAGAGAGGTTTAGGAAGAGAATTCCAGAGCTTGAGGCCTAGACAGCTGAAGGCACGGGCACTAGTTGTGGGGCGAAGGAAATTAGGGATGCGCAAGAGACCAGAATTGGAGGAACACTAAGTTCTCGGAGGGTTGTAGGGCTGGAGGAGGTTACAGAGATAGGGAGGGGCGAGGCCATGGAGGGATTTGAACACAAGGATGAGAATTTTAAATTCAAGGCATTGGTGGACCGGGAGCCAATGTAGGTCAGTGAGCACAGAAGTGATGGGTGAATGGAACTTGGCAGCAGAATTTTGGATGAATTCAAGTTTACGGAGGGTGGAAGATGGGAGGCCGGCCAGGAGATTATTACTTTGAACATTTTTAGGAGTTTTTAGTTAATGTTGCTAGTTAACCCTCCTTTGTTATTTGGGAACAAGAGTAGCCATTTTATGCTCTTTGTGTTGCTGGTTGAAAGGATCTTGTAGTTGCCTCAGTCCTTTCTAATGACGGGGCCCTGTTTTACCTTTTAAGGAAAAACCACCAGCGGACCCTGGATTCATTGCAGGCCAGTCTCGATGCAGAGGTGAAAGGTCGCGCGGAGGCGCTGCGGATAAAGAAGAAGCTGGAGAGCGACCTGAATGAGCTGGAGATCCAGCTGGACCAGGGGAACAAGAACAACAGCGAGCTGGTGAAGCTACTCAAGAAGATGCAGCAACAGACAAAGGTGAGGCAAGAGCTGGAGGCTGCAGGAGCAACAGAGCCCACTGCCTGACGAGAATGGTCTATAATACAGCACAGAAAACACAATCACAGGGTGGATATCGATGAGAGAGGCCATTCAGCCCATCCTAACTCATCTTAACATTCCCTATTATGTCATCTACCTGTGTATGAATGAATTGCAGGTTTTTGCCTACACTAAAAGAAAGACTTGCATTTATATAGCGCCTTTCATGACCTCAGGAGGTCCCAAAGTGCTTTGCAGCCTATGAAATACTTTTGAAGTGTAGTCACTGTTGTAATGTAGGAAACACGGCGGCCAATTTGCGCACAGCAAGGTCCCACAAACAGCAATGAGATAATGACCAGATAATCTGGTCTACCCTATTTATAAGCCCATTCCGAGTATTGATCACTCTGTGTATGAAGAAATTTTTCCTGACATCTGCCCTAAACTTTCCTTTCACCAGTTTTAACCTATGCCCCCTTGTTCTGGTATTGTCACGTACTTTGAAGTAGCGCTCCAGATTAATCCTATCTAGAAAGAAAAAACTTGCATTTATATAGTGCCTTTCATGACATCAATACATCCAAAAGTGCTTTACAGCTGAAGGAGTACTTTTGAAGTGTAGTCGCTGTTGTAATGTAGGGAGATTATGCTGTTTAATATCCTGTATACTTTTATAAGTTCTCTCAGCCTCCTCCTTTCAAAGCTAAAGAGGCCAACTTTCTCCAGTCTATCCTCATAACTCAGTCCTTTAACACTACCGATCTTGGCCATTCTCTGCATGGCTTGAATAGTTCCCTTATGTCTTGGTGCCCAGTGAAGGCGCGGTCCGACCAGTCACTATTGAAAACATTGGCCGTGATTTTAACTCGGAGCCGGGAACCCACGCGCCCGGCAGCCAGATTGACAGGCCGGCTGCCTGTCAGAAGGGAAAGGAGCCGCAAATCAGAGAGGAGGGAGAGAGAGATTGTGAAATCGGGGGGGGGGGGGTGGGGGGTGGGCGTGGACGACATCAGGTGGACCATCAATGGGGGGGGAGTCTACCATCGGGGGCGGGGGGGTGGGGTCCGCCAATCACTGGGATCTTGTCGCGCCAGGTGAGCTTGTTGGGCCTGGGTGAAGCACTCCTGCTCCTCCTGGCCCACAAACAGTGCAATAAAGGCCCTCACCTCATGGATCCGGCCCTTCCCGCCTGCTTTCACCTGACGTGATTCAGAAGCAATGGGAAACCTGAACAGGTAAGGTTAAATTTGTTTTATAATTCTAATATACAAAAAATTAAGTGCCTCAACTCTTGCAATGAGGTACATTGTCCCTTTAAGTATCGGCCTGCTGGCTTTAAGTGGGGACAGGACTACTGGGTTTCCGTGTGCGCACATCCGAACGAGCCTGAGTTAAACCCGGAAGTGGACGCATTGGAAGAATTGAACAGTTTTTACTGCCCACCCGCCCCCAGCCTACCCACTCTTGGGGTTAAAATTACCCCCATTGTGTCTAGGAGTTGCCTCATTCATTTAAATCACATTGTTTTCTATAAATATTGTCTACATACAGTCATTTTGTTGTAATTTCTCCCCTTCCTGTTTAATTTTTTTTTAATGAGACCTTCCCAAAATCCAGCTGAGAGGCTGGGTGAATGAATCCACTCCCGAGCAGTCCGAAACCTGACACTAGAGGGTTGACCCTAGTATTTTCTGTGGGTTAGTGCATGACCTCTGCTCAATACCTGTCTCCGATGCGGGTCAAATTCACAATGTCAGTGTGTTTGAAATCTTGGATACAGGTTCATGCCCTGCCAATCTGGGGCACGCAATGTTCCCTACATTAAAACAACGGCTGCTCTTCAAAAATACCCGACTGGCTGTAAAGCGCTTTAGGACGTCCTGAGGTAGTGAAAGTTGGTATAAAAATGCAAGATCGTTCTTTTTAACAAGTACATGTTATTCCATTGTTTTTCGAGTCAGAGCTGGGAGGTGTACTTCCTTCCCCTTTAACACTTTCGAAAACATTGTGTGGGCCTGGGGTGGGGTTGTTATCTTTGTCTTGTTCACATAACCGCTGCTGTGTAAATACATTGACTACACAAGGAAAGGTACCGCATTCATTGGATGTGTAGTGCTTTGGGAGGTTTCTGAACGATGTGGTAATGCACTGGATAAATGCAAGTCATAATTTCCAACTAGCTATAATCACCCAGGGAATCTTCATGAGATTTTCACGGAACATAATAAGGGATTTCATGCCACTGGGACATCAAGGGCTGGATTATGAAAGGAAAGTGGGAGAACTCCCTGCTCTTCTTCAAATAGTGTCATGGGATCATTTAGACCCCACCCCAGACAGGGTCTCAGTTTAACATGGTACCTCCCCCAGCACTCCCCCAGTACTGTACATGAGTATCAGTCTAGATTATGGTGCTCAAGTTCTGAAATGGGGCTTGAATTTTCTGACTCAGAGGTACGAGTGCAACAAATGAGCCGAGCCCACCCTTGCACATCTGGGTACGGTCTCCTCGGAACATTCTTTTCTCCCAATGGAGGATAAGTCGCAACTCTTCTTAAAACATTAGTCAGTTTATAATTCTACTTTAATTTGCACTTGATTTTATTCTGTTTTGGTATAATCCAGAAAAGAACAGCAGTTCCCAGTCAGTAGACACCCCACTATATGCAGAAAACATGGCGGGAAAAATTGGATAGGGGCAGTTTTTGGGTGTAGGTAGTGTGATGTGCTATTACCCCGCGCCCGATGACTCCTGCGCAGGCAGGACACAAGTTTCAGCCCACCCGAGGACTCACCTGCAATCAGTGTTCCATTCCAGGCCTCGCTTGTGGAATCAATGCAATTCACACTTTTCACCACCAGAGGGCGCTCAATCACTTAAAGGGAGGATGTTTCTTAGAAATCTCTTAAAGGTAGCTAGTACCTGTTATTTGCTGAAAATAACAGTCTACTGTCTGCACGGAGTCTAAACGGAGATCAGACATCGCACACGTAAAACACAAATGCAGGTCCCATCCCTATGTTTGCACACTGATGAGTTATGTTAATTGTAAACAATTTTACAACACCAAGTTATAGTCCAGCAATTTTATTTTAAATTCACAAGCTTTCGGAGACTTCCTCCTTCCTCAGGTAAATGTGATGTTAAAACATTGAATAAAGTTTGCACACTACTAAATCCCACATCCTCCAATCTGCACGCCAGACCTCACCAATCTGCCGATCTGAGTTTGTACCAGGCCTGCGAGAGTGCGTGCACCAAGGTTCTCTGATGATGCACTAGAGGCCTTGGTGCAAGAGGTGGACAGAAGGAGGGACATCCTATATCCACGGCAGGGGAATGGTGGGGGGGACAAGAGGCCCTCCAGACATATATCCAAAAGGCAGTGGGAGGCAGCGGGGGACGAAGTCAATGCCAGGCGCACAGCATCATGAACATGGATGCAGTGCAGGAAGAAGTTCAATGCTTTGACATGAGTGGTCAAGGTGAGTGAGGTCAACTGTCAAGTGACGTCTCCTACCAACTGAACCACGCACTACACCCCCTCATCCCCCACATACCAACAAACTCTTTTCATCAGTACTCAACTCTTCCATCCAGATGCTTCCTCTCACCCTTACACATTACCACTGTTTCAAGCCACTATTCAGCCATGACAGGCACACATCCTGCTTTCTTGCAGGAGAAGATGGCACATATCAGGAGGCAGCAAGTGGCAGTGGCATTTAGCCCCTCGAGCCTGTTCCACCATTCAATGAACAATAATAAATGGTGTTTACAGACTGCCCCTGCAACTGCCCGTTGCCAAGGCAATCACCGTGTTCAGACAGAGAGGTGTTACCTGCAGAACCTCCGAATACACATTCAATAAAAAAACAAACAGGGAAAAAAAAACAGAGAAAAAAAAACACAGAGAGAGGCAGAAACATCCGGAAGGCAGAGAGAGCCAGCAAATGACCCATTATATTAAAAACAGATAACATTTGTTCGCTGGTGGGGTAACGTGTAGCGTGACATGAACCCAAGATCCCGGTTGAGGCCGTCCTCATGGGTGCGGAACTTGGCTATCAATTTCTGCTCGACGATTTTGCGTTGTCGTGTGTCTCGAAGGCCGCCTTGGAGTACGCTTACCCGAAGGTCGGTGGATGAATGTCCATGACTGCTGAAGTGTTCCCCGACTGGGAGGGAACCCTCCTGTTTGGCGATTGTTGCGCGGTGTCCGTTCATCCGTTGTCGCAGCGTCTGCATGGTCTCGCCAATGTACCATGCTCTGGGGCATCCTTTCCTGCAACGTATGAGGTAGACAACGTTGGCTGAGTCACAGGAGTATGAACCATGCACCTGGTGGGTGGTGTCATCTCGTGTGATGGTGGTATCTGTGTCGATGATCTGGCATGTCTTGCAGAGGTTACCGTGGCAGGGTTGTGTGGCGTCGTGGACGCTGTTCTCTTGAAAGCTAGGTAGTTTGCTGCGAACGATGGTCTGTTTGAGGTTGGGTGGCTGTTTAAAGGCGAGTAGTGGAGGTGTGGGGATGGCCATAGCGAGGTGTTTGTCCTCATTGATGACATGTTGAAGGCTGCGGAGAACATGGCGTAGTTTCTCCGCTCCGGGGAAGTACTGACCTTCGATAACCAGTTCTTTACCCAAACACACGGAACAGCCATGGGGACCAAATTCGCACCCCAATACGCCAACATTTTCATGCACAAGTTCGAGCAGGACTTCTTCACTGCACAAGACCTCCAACCAACACTATACACCAGATACATCGACGACATTTTCTTTCTATGGACCCACGGCAAGGAATCACTAAAGAGACTACACGACAACATCAACAAGTTCCATCCCACCATCAAGCTCACCATGGACTACTCCTCAGAATCAGTTTCTTTCTTGGACACACGAATCTCCATCAAAGACGGGCACCTCAGCACCTCACTCTACCGCAAGCCCACGGACAACCTCACGATGCTCCACTTTTCCAGCTTCCACCCTAACCACGTCAAAGAGGCCATCCCCTATGGACAGGCCCTGCGAATACACAGGGTCTGCTCAGACGAGGAGGAACGCGATGGACACCTACAGACGCTGAAAGACGCCCTAGTAAGAACGGGATATGACGCTCGACTCATCGATCGACAGTTCCGACGGGCCACAGCAAAAAATCGCATAGACCTCCTCAGGAGACTAACACGGGACGCAACCAACAGAGTACCCTTTGTCGTCCAGTACTTCCCCGGAGCGGAGAAACTACGCCATGTTCTCCGCAGCCTTCAACATGTCATCAATGAGGACAAACACCTCGCTATGGCCATCCCCACACCTCCACTACTCGCCTTTAAACAGCCACCCAACCTCAAACAGACCATCGTTCGCAGCAAACTACCTAGCTTTCAAGAGAACAGCGTCCACGACGCCACACAACCCTGCCACGGTAACCTCTGCAAGACATGCCAGATCATCGACACAGATACCACCATCACACGAGATGACACCACCCACCAGGTGCATGGTTCATACTCCTGTGACTCAGCCAACGTTGTCTACCTCATACGTTGCAGGAAAGGATGCCCCAGCGCATGGTACATTGGCGAGACCATGCAGACGCTGCGACAACGGATGAACGGACACCGCGCAACAATCGCCAAACAGGAGGGTTCCCTCCCAGTCGGGGAACACTTCAGCAGTCATGGACATTCATCCACCGACCTTCGGGTAAGCGTACTCCAAGGCGGCCTTCGAGACACACGACAACGCAAAATCGTCGAGCAGAAATTGATAGCCAAGTTCCGCACCCATGAGGACGGCCTCAACCGGGATCTTGGGTTCATGTCACGCTACACGTTACCCCACCAGCGAACAAATGTTATCTGTTTTTAATATAATGGGTCATTTGCTGGCTCTCTCTGCCTTCCGGATGTTTCTGCCTCTCTCTGTGTTTTTTTTTCTCTGTTTTTTTTTCCCTGTTTGTTTTTTTATTGAATGTGTATTCGGAGGTTCTGCAGGTAACACCTCTCTGTCTGAACACGGTGATTGCCTTGGCAACGGGCAGTTGCAGGGGCAGTCTGTAAACACCATTTATTATTGTTCAATATGTATAAATGCGTAGGCTTCAAGGAGATCTTGAAACATTTGCCTGAGGAAGGAGAAAATCTCCGAAAGCTTGTGAATTTAAAATAAAATTGCTGGACTATAACTTGGTGTTGTAAAATTGTTTACAATTGTCAACCCCAGTCCATCACCGGCATCTCCACATCATGACTACCATCGACACCACAAACTGCCGGCTCACAGTGGAAAGGATATCCAAGAAGATCGCGCATTTAGACACAGACATCAAGTTTTTACAGAGCTGCAAGAAAGCAGACAAGATCCCGAAAGGACTCCAGATCACGAACCCACTCAAGTCCACATACAACTCGGATTACGCTGAGAGACTCTGCCGCCGTACCTCTCGCACACTCCGCAACCATCTCATACACCAACTCTACAGCAGACGCCACAACCTCGAAACCAAGATAGAGTCCATACTCTCAACCTGTACTCAGGACACAGCAGACCAGCTACGTTATACCGCCAAACAGACGAGGCAACGGAACTACGCTGCCTACATGAAAACCAAGAGCAGGAAGCTTGAGAAACTCGGCATCACCACCAGCAACGACCAAGCTTCCCCTGGTACCACGGTTGCAACCACAGGGAAGTCTATTGTCAATTTATCCGACCACACCCTTCAACCAGACGAAATCGAAGTTCTCAGCCGAGGGCTCAATTTCTGCCCCACTACCAAAATGGACCCCACTAGTCTCGCGGCGGACACATAGGAATTCATCAGGAGAATGAGGCTCCGGGAATTCTACCACAAACCCCAAGATTTCAGCAGCGAACCCAATGAGACAATCGACGATCCGGAACAGCAGACAGAGGGATCCGCGGTACAGCAACCGAAGAGGAAAGAGTCAAACTGGACTCCTCCGGAGGGTCGCTGCCCTCAGCTGGACATGTATGCTCAAGCTGTCAGGAAATGCGTCAATGCCAGATTCATCAGCCGCACTCAGAAGACAGTCCAGAATGTCACCCGAGCACAACGCAACGCCATCAACGCTCTCAAGACCAACCGCAACATCGTCATCAAACCAGCGGACAAAGGAGGAGCCATAGTCATACAGAACAGAACAGACTATTGCAAAGAAGCATACCGACAACTGGACAACCAGGAACACTACAGACGGTTACCCGCAGATCCGACCAAAGAACACACCCACCAGCTCAACAAACTGATCAAGACCTTCGATCCAGACCTTCAAAGCATCCTACGCATTCTCATCCCACGTAATCCCCGCGTGGGAGACTTCTACTGCCTCCCAAAGATACACAAAGCCAACACACCCGGACGTCCCATCGTATCAGGCAACGGAACCCTGTGTGAGAACCTCTCTGGATACATCGAGGGCATCCTGAAACCCATCGTACAGGGAACCCCCAGCTTCTGTCGTGACACTACAGACTTCCTACAAAAACTCAGTACCCACGGACCAGTTGAACCAGGAACACTTCTCACCACGATGGACGTCTCGGCACTATACACCAGTATCCCCCACGATGACGGCATCGCTGCGACAGCATCAATACTCAACACCAACAACAGCCAATCTCCGGAAGCCATCCTACAACTCATCCGCTTCATCCTGGATCACAATGTCTTCACCTTCGATAACCAGTTCTTTACCCAAACACACGGAACAGCCATGGGGACCAAATTCGCACCCCAATACGCCAACATTTTCATGCACAAGTTCGAGCAGGACTTCTTCACTGCACAAGACCTCCAACCAACACTATACACCAGATACATCGACGACATTTTCTTTCTATGGACCCACGGCAAGGAATCACTAAAGAGACTACACGATAACATCAACAAGTTCCATCCCACCATCAAGCTCACCATGGACTACTCCTCAGAATCAGTTTCTTTCTTGGACACACGAATCTCCATCAAAGACGGGCACCTCAGCACCTCACTCTACCGCAAGCCCACGGACAACCTCACGATGCTCCACTTTTCCAGCTTCCACCCTAACCACGTCAAAGAGGCCATCCCCTATGGACAGGCCCTGCGAATACACAGGGTCTGCTCAGACGAGGAGGAACGCGATGGACACCTACAGACGCTGAAAGACGCCCTAGTAAGAACGGGATATGACGCTCGACTCATCGATCGACAGTTCCGACGGGCCACAGCAAAAAATCGCATAGACCTCCTCAGGAGACTAACACGGGACGCAACCAACAGAGTACCCTTTGTCGTCCAGTACTTCCCCGGAGCGGAGAAACTACGCCATGTTCTCCGCAGCCTTCAACATGTCATCAATGAGGACAAACACCTCGCTATGGCCATCCCCACACCTCCACTACTCGCCTTTAAACAGCCACCCAACCTCAAACAGACCATCGTTCGCAGCAAACTACCTAGCTTTCAAGAGAACAGCGTCCACGACGCCACACAACCCTGCCACGGTAACCTCTGCAAGACATGCCAGATCATCGACACAGATACCACCATCACACGAGATGACACCACCCACCAGGTGCATGGTTCATACTCCTGTGACTCAGCCAACGTTGTCTACCTCATACGTTGCAGGAAAGGATGCCCCAGAGCATGGTACATTGGCGAGACCATGCAGACGCTGCGACAACGGATGAACGGACACCGCGCAACAATCGCCAAACAGGAGGGTTCCCTCCCAGTCGGGGAACACTTCAGCAGTCATGGACATTCATCCACCGACCTTCGGGTAAGCGTACTCCAAGGCGGCCTTCGAGACACACGACAACGCAAAATCGTCGAGCAGAAATTGATAGCCAAGTTCCGCACCCATGAGGACGGCCTCAACCGGGATCTTGGGTTCATGTCACGCTACACGTTACCCCACCAGCGAACAAATGTTATCTGTTTTTAATATAATGGGTCATTTGCTGGCTCTCTCTGCCTTCCGGATGTTTCTGCCTCTCTCTGTGTTTTTTTTTCTCTGTTTTTTTTTCCCTGTTTGTTTTTTTATTGAATGTGTATTCGGAGGTTCTGCAGGTAACACCTCTCTGTCTGAACACGGTGATTGCCTTGGCAACGGGCAGTTGCAGGGGCAGTCTGTAAACACCATTTATTATTGTTCAATATGTATAAATGCGTAGGCTTCAAGGAGATCTTGAAACATTTGCCTGAGGAAGGAGAAAATCTCCGAAAGCTTGTGAATTTAAAATAAAATTGCTGGACTATAACTTGGTGTTGTAAAATTGTTTACAATTGTCAACCCCAGTCCATCACCGGCATCTCCACATCATGACCATTCAATGAGATCATGGTGGACCTGTGACCTCACTCCATATACCTGCCTTAGCCCCATATCCCTTAATACCCTTGGTTCACAGAAATCTATCAATCTCAGCTTTAACATTCACAAGTGAGCTAGCACCAACTGCCGTCTGCAGAAGAGCATTCCAAACGTCTCCCACCCTTTGCGTGTAGAAGCATTTCCTAACTTCACTTCTGCATGTCCTGGCTCTAAATGTTAGGCTATGTCCCCGCATCCTAGTATTGAAGTCTAGGAGACCTCCAAAAACAGTTACGAATGTGTCGGCAGCCAGAAGCAATAATCCAGCCACTAACCAGTAAATCCTGCATGGCCCCTTTAAATAGCGCTGGTGGGGGGGTCCTCGAGGCACTCTAAGACACGTTCAGATGGTCGGGGTTAAGACTGTGCGTTGAGTTGAGCGTTAAGTCCCAAAATGGTGTCTATCACTTTAAATCAGCGTTACACTCTGATTGAAGCCATTTTCTCCCTACTTTACATGATTCCAGCGTTCGTTATCTGCTCCTGCGCTAACTCCTATACCAAGATGGCGTCTGGCGCACGTCACGCTGGAAACTTGCGTGCGCATCCAAGATAGATGTCGGAGAGACTGTGTAGCGCCAAATTTAGCGGCCATGGTGTGTTACCTGGATGTGACCAGGAGCGAGCAATCACATTGTGTCTTGCGTGACTCCAGTATCTCAGTGGGGAAAGGGACTATGTACTGTGGCACTGAGCCATACAGATCAGGAAGCTCCTTGCTTCAATCCATAGCCTGCGTTCAGTTGGCTGAACTGAGTCAGAATGTTGGTGGGCTTGCTAAAACTGGCTTCTATATAATTGGACAAAGAAGGCAAAAATAAATCTACCAGCCCCCGACTGATAACCAGCCTGCGAGTCCTCAGGAATGCATTGAAGAAATAACACAGTGTTATTGAGAATGGAGCGAAGGGCGCTCTGTGTGGACAGGAGTGGGCTTGGCTGTGATGCTCCCCACAGTTGAATAACCAGCTGACTCACTGCCTAGGCTCACACATGAAGAATGGCCATTTGGGGCAGGTGTCGAAGGGTTGCTGACACCAGGGAACTATACCCCCCCCCCACTTCAGGGAAGGAGAGATTTGGAGAGAAAGCGGCCTTGCAATTCTGAACAATACCAGCTTCTCAACAGCTGAAGTAGGTTTAGAGAGTACACAAAGAGTAAAATCGTCCTCCCCTGCTCCGCCACTCCACCAAACAGTCCATCTTCGACAACTGGTAAATTTACAAATAATTAACTCATCCCTTCTGGACGAATCATCTTCACTTGTACTTGCACTAGGTGGCGCTGTGTACCAGCTCTAGGCTCTTAGATTGAGATCTGATGATCATTAATAAGCCCCATAAAAAGTGAGTCCACAGCACAGGACTCCCCTGTGGTTTGCATTCTTCCTCTGGGAGAGTGCTCCCTTCCCTCCATTCTCAATAACACAGTGTTATTTCTTCAATGTATTCCTGAGGACCTCAGTATTTTCAGTGCAATGTGGTTTAGGCCACCGAGGGACAGATGAATGGTAATCGAGCAGGTTGCAAAGTGTAAAACAAAAAAAGATCTCCCAATGTTGCTGTTTTCATATCTTCACATTCGTCCCTTGGAGAATAGTGTGAAGTAGTGGAAGGACTCGCAGGCTGATTATCAGTCTGACGGGCCATGACGTGAGTGCTCCTTCTATGGGCCGTAACCATCTTTATACAAGCCAAGAAAGGTGGTTGGTCCTATACAGCAGGAGGGTTTTATGGGCTCCCACAGCCCATTGTAAGAGACGGGGTCACCCCCATCCACGAGGATCCCTGCTGAATGTCAACTCTGAATTCAGGGTCGGAGCTCTGGGGGTCTCCTCTCACCGGGACTCTCTGGAGTGGATTTCACAAGCTGCACCTTCTGACTCAGAGGCAAGAATGTTACACTGAGCCAAAGACTCACTTCCATTCCCCCCACTTCTCTCACCCCCCAATGTGACTCACTCATGATGCAGAAACCCAGCATTTTGCTCCTCATTGTAACCTATGACAATGTATTACTTCTTGACTGATTTTTGTACAAATCGCAAACTGAGGCATTTTCTTTCAGTATAGAGGCTCTCACCATGCTAATGTAAACTCTGCCTCAGACATTTGCTCTCTTGCTGCTCTTAAGCTCTGTATACACTGTCTTATATTGTCCCCGCATCTTCAGTGTATCAAAATCTAGACTCATCACAATGTCTCCTACTTTAACACATTCTTTTACACGACCTCAAACGTGTAGAACTCCTTTATCTCCCGTGATTTTCCCTTTTTTCTACAATCTGCAGGTATTTTGAAATCCCAGGCTTGGTGTCATTTAGTTTTTTATTCATTCTCAGGATGTGGGCATCGCTGGCACGGCCGGCATTTATTGTCCATTTCCTAGTTGCCATAGCTGAGTGGCTTACTAGGCCACTTCAGAGGGCAGTTAAGAGTCAGCCACATTGGTGTGGGACTGGAAATATAGGCCACAAATAGGCCAGACCGGCTAAGGATGACAGGTTTGCTTCCCTAAAGGGTATTAGTGAACCAATTGGGTTTTTGGAACAATCTGACAGCTTCAGGGTCACTTTTACTGATACAAACTTTTTATTTCCAGATTTTTTTTTTAAATTGAAATCAAACTCTCAAATTAAGCTACTTCTTGACTTATCTCATCTTCTCTTTTACTCTTTTCAAAGTTGGTGATGTCCTGTACTATGGGCATTGGCCTAGGGCTCTCAGTACTAAAGCAAGGTGTCAGCCTTGGCTCAGTTGGTAGCCTCTCGCCTCAGAGTCAGAAAGGTAGTGGTTTGAAAGCCCCACTCCCGAGACTTGAACACAAAATCTAGACTGGTACTCCAGTGCAGCATTGAGGGAGTGCTGCGCTGCCTGAGGTGCCGTCTTTTGGATGAGATGTTGATCTGCTCTCTCAGGTGGACAGAAAAGATCCCATGGTGTCCTGGCCAATATTTATCCCTCAACCAACATCATTAAAAAAGATTACCTGGCCGTTATCACATTATTGTTTGTGGGACCTTGCTGTGCGCAAATTGGCTGCCGCGTTTCCTACATTACAACAGTGACTGCACTTCAAAAGTACTTTATTGGCTGTAAAGCGATTTGGGATGGCCTGAGGTGGTGAAACATGTGATATATAAATGCAAGTAACTGTGTTTTCTTTAAACCTCCGCTATCACAGTATTGCAGTTGTTCCTTTGAATGACGTTGCTGGTCCTGAACCCTGTGTTACTGTGCCCAGGATATGCAGACCCAGATGGAGGAAGACACTCGGCAGCAGGAAGAGCTTCGCGAGCAGTACAGTCTGGTGGAGCGACGCTGCAGCGCACTGTCCACCGAGCTGGAAGAAACCCGCAGCACGCTGGACATGACCGACCGCGCACGCAAGATCTTGGAGCAAGAGCTGATGGAGATGACTGACAAGTACAATGAGATTAACACGCAGGTGAGGAAGGCTGGTGAGGGGAGGGGAAGGAGCTTTTCTGTCTAGTCTGAGGGCTTGTAACCATTTGAATTCTGCATTGGCCCAGAAATTCCTTTCCTAACAGCGCTCACCGTTGCTGATGGCGAAATCGAAGAGCAAGTCCCGGTGACCGCACATGTGCAGTTACACGCAGAAATCCAAAACTTGCTCTTCCTGGTTCCCCGGTGATGTGACAGCTTCGCCTTAAAGGGATATCGCTGGCTGCAACCAATAGAATCAACGGACCAGCTCCAACTTGCTCTCCTGTCCAGCTGGACATGAACTAATCTCGCCACAAAACAGGTTCGCTCAGTTTTATAAGTCTAAACTAAATTTTAACAGCGTGGTAAGTCTTAATGACTGCCAAACAACCTCCCCGGCACTAAAAATTAATTTTGAATAATGTGGAGTCTTATTACTCTGGGTATGCCATTTAGAACCGAGATGAGGAGAAATTTCTTCACTCAGAGGGTGGTGAACCTGTGGAATTCTCTACCACAGAAGGCAGTGGAGGCCAAGTCATTAGATGTATTCAAGAAGGAGATAGATATATTTCTTAATGCTAAAGGGATCAAGGGATATGGGGAAAAAGTGGGAACAGGGTACTAAGTTAGACGATCAGCCATGATCATTTTGAACGGCAGAGCAGGCCCGAAGGGCCGAATGGCCTACTCTTGCTCCTATTTTCTATGTTTCTATGATTTTATGTTACTCCTGATTTTAATGGCTCTTGGCCATTTAAAAAAAAATCAATTAAAAAAATTAAAAATGTTTTTTTTTACTTTTCCTTCTGTCTCTTTTATCTCAGTCTTTTAATCTTATCGTCTCTTTATTTCACTTTCGCTGTCATTTTATGACACCTTAACGGACACATCTGGGTTATTAGTCTGTGCGGTTTGTGAATGAACTGCACTTCCTGGTTCGCTCAGCGTGGCTTGCTTCAAGCTGATTGGTTGAGGGGCCTCAGCGATCCTTTCACCACTCACACAGCCCGGGAAAGAACGCGGATGTTTTTTTGAACTCGCTGCTCAAGGAAGTTGCCGTCAAAAACTTAATGGGTGAATTTAAATCTAATGAGAGGCGACCACCTGCTGGTTTGCCGCGCGGAGCAATTTACAGGCCATTGTGTCTGTCAAAAAACTGTTTCAGTGTTGCAATTAGGAATATGAGGAACAGGAATAGGCCATTCAGCCCGTCGAGCCTGTTCTGTCATTCAATTAGATCACGGGTCATCTGTATCTTAACTTCATCTACCCACCTTGGTTGTATATCCCTTAGTGACCTTACATAGGAACAGGAGTAGGCCATTCAGCCCCTCGAACCTGCTCCACCATTCAATTAGATCATGGCTGATCTGTATCCTAACTCCATCTACTCGTTCCGTAACCATTAATACCCTTGCCTAACAAAAATCTATCAATCTCAGTTTTGAAATTTTCAATTGATTAGCCTCAACAGCTTTTTGGGGGAGAGAGTTCCAGATTTCCACTACCCTTTGTGTGAAGAAATGCTTCCTGACATCACCCCTGGACGGCCTAGCTCTAATTTTAAGGTTATGCCCCCTTGTTCTGGGCTCCCCCACCAGAGGAAATAGTCTCTCCCTATCTACTCTATCAAATCCTTTAATCATCTTAAACACCTCAATTAGTTCACCCCTTAATCTTCTAAACATGAGGAGATACAAGCCAAGTCTATGCAACCTGTCCTCATAATTAAACCCTCGATTTCACTCTATGTGATAAGGTGCCATTGCATTGCAGTGCCACAGTGGGCAGGCTGGCATTGCACCTGCTCTCCTGGGCCATTTTCCCCTCTTTACACTTCATCAGGTGACGAGCTGATGAGCTACTGGTGAACCAGGCAGGGGCTTGTAAGACCCATGAGAAAGTAGGCCTGCAGTACTGCCAAGAAAAGATGCAGCCAACAGCGAGCCAGCCAGGTGATTGACTTTGGCCACGGTTTATAGACCTAAATGCCACCGTAGAGCATCTGATGGGGGCATCTCTCATCAGGCCTGCAGTGAGTTCAAATTGGGTTTGGCCAACCTGAACGCAGAGGGCGTCATTTCCGGAGAACGCGGGGGGGACAGTGAGGAGCCTTGCCCGCTGCCTCCTTGATTCGGACGATGCTCCCGGGATTTTCCAATGCGCGCCGGTGGCTCGCGGGGTCCCTCGGCACGGTGTGTCTGTGGGTGTTGGAAAATGCGGACTTTTATTCTCAACTACAGCGGCTGGAGGCTCTCCGCTTGAGGGGGAGCGTGCGCCACGATAAATCGCGCAACTCCAGCCCATGGCTTTCGGATCATCGGTTTCAAAAGATGGGAAAAAACTTGGGTGGGGGGTTAGTGGAATTTCCCGACGAGCTCGGAACACCGAAGTGGAAATTCCCAGCCGTGGATTCACGCTGCGTTTTTCAGACCAGTATAGCTGACGGTCACGCAAGGGTGAGATTGAGGCCTGGAAACTGCGGAAGGTGCCATCGGGTACGACCCCAGATTTTCTGTGGAGCGCTGACTGATTTGACCTTTGCACCCCTCCCCCACACCCATTTTTCCCAGTTCCAAGGAGCCACCGTCCTCAAACGCAAGCTGGAATCTGACTTGCAGCAGCTTACGGCCGAGCATGAGGAGCTCGCGAGCGAATTCAGAGGCACAGACGAGAAGGCGAAGAAGGCCGTTTGTGAGGTGAGCAGTGCTGCTTGTTGCTTCATGGTTTTATTGTTAGTGAATGTGCGGGGATTTCTTTCCCAATGAATCTTTTTTTTTTGGTGGAATTTTGTGCTCATCGAGGTGATGGGATGGCATGGCTGGGGAATGGAACACTTTGTATTTTGGGACACCCAGTGTTCGTATCGAGCAGATGTGAAGGAACAGCAGTGAGGTGACCTTAAATTTCCCTCATTTACCTCCAGAGACTTCCCACCTCATGCATCCGGCACCTCTGATGTTGAGAGGTGGACACTCTTGGCACCAAACGGGGTCGTCCACCTTGGCTGCCATTTGTGCATCAATCCCCTCCAAGGAATCGTTGCCGAGGGCTGATGTCTTTGGTACCGCACTCCCAAGCACACACTCGCTGCTCAATATGTTGCTCTCTTCAGCTGACTGCTGCAGCCAACTCCCATTTAAGGGAAGGCAACGGCCCTCGTTTCCAACCCGTGGCCAATCGGATTGCAGGCCCGACACCCTGCCATGGGTGAGCATAACGCTTTGACATTTGGTGCTCAGTTAATTCGGATCAAGGGAGAGCGACATCTGCACAGTGGAGCAACATCTGCACACTGGCACCACACTGCTAAAAACTGGCAGAATGAAAATGTGGGCCTTCAATTCTAGGTAACCATCCCATGGACTAAACTCGCACCGAATGGAAACCTGCTTTGACTGAGGCCCAGGAGCTGCTGTTTGTCAGCTTGGCTCAGTGGTAGAACTCTTCCCTCTGAGACAGAAGGATGTGGGTTCTAAGCCTCACTCCAGGACTTAAGCACAAAATCCAGACTGACTCTTTAGTGCAGTACTGAGGGAGTGCTGCACTGTTGGAGGTGCAGTCTTCCGGATGAGATGTTAAACCAAGGCCTCGTCTGCCCTCTTAGGTGAAGAAGAGCAGGGAAGTTCTCCCCAGTGTCCTGGCTAATATTTATCCCTCAACCAACATTACCAAAACAGATTATCTGGTCATTTATTTCATTGCTGTTTGTGGGAGCTTGCTGTGCACAAATTGGCTGCTGCATTTCCTACATTACATCAGTTATTACACTTCAAAAGTACTTAATTGGTTGTAAAGCATTTTGGAGCATCCTGAGGTGGTGAAAGATGCGATATAAATACAAGTCTTTCTTTAGGCTGGCACTGTACTGCAGGTACTGATGGGGCACTGCATTGATGGAGCTGCTGCCTGTTGGATGAGAGGCCCTGTCTGCCTGTACAGGGAAACCGCAAAAGATCCCAGGGCACCAACTGAAGAATAATAGGAAGTTATCCCGGGGTCCTGGTCAACATTCCCACTTCAGTTAACACCACTAAAACAGATTAACTTGTCATTTATCTCATTGTTGTTTGAGATCTGGAATTCCCTCCCTAACCCTCTCTCCCTCTTTAAGACTCTCCTTAAAACCTACCTCCACCTGCCCTAATATCTCTTTATGTGACTCGGTGTCCAATTTTGTCTGATAACGCACCTGTGAAGCACCTTGGGACATTTTAAGGCGCTATATAAATGCAAGTTGTTGTTGTTGTGGGCCCTTGCTGTGCACAAACAGTGTTCATAACAGCAGTGACTACATTTAATTGGCTGAGAAGTGTTTGGGCATGTCCTGAGGGTATGAGAAGAGCTAAATAAATGCGTAGTTCTTTCTTGTCTGTTGACCTGCTGTTGCGTCTCTGTAAATCTGACCATGTCACTGTTCAATGACCAAGAGGACGGTGTCGGTTTTCAGTCCGAGGATTGCACCGTGAGGATTGTAACCGGAGTGCTGGTTAATCTCGGTCCCCGAAGTCCAGGCTTCATTGCTACTAAGGGGTAAAAAGGCTGGAAATCTGAAAGAGAAAAACAGACTATGCTGGAAATGCACAGCAGGTCAGTCAGATCTGAAAAAAGAAAGATAGCGACCAGACCCGGGCCTAAACTGAGTGGAGGGGGGGGGGGAATCACAGACTGTACGCCCGCAATCTCCCGACCTATGATCATGGAATCGCCCCTACTGTCCTCAGACCAGGCAGTACTTATTCACAATCAATCAGCAGCAGCATATGACAGTTGTGGTCACTGTTCAGTGGCCCCGGGCATTAGATCAGTTTTTAAAAAAAAATAAACTTTAAATAGTGCGGATTATAAAGAGTCTGCCAAATGGTTCCGGCAGTAAATTGTTTGTGCATCTTTTACGGTTTTGGGTGTCATCAGAACAGCTCAATTGCCCTCGACACCCTGCCAGCAATTTAGGGCGCTATTTGGAGTTCAGGGAACAGCCAGCAGGTGGCGGCGCTGCTCTACACTGCTGGAGGAGTGCGGAGGGAGCAGTAATGTGTGACAGCAGGTTCTGCAGCCCGATTTAGGAGTCCGGGTTGGATTGCACTTTCCTGCTGAGCAATGTGTTTACATTACACTCGATCTATAATATCAATGCAAGTCTTGTTTGAGTGATAAACATTTGACGGGCATTAAAAAGAGCATGTGTTAACATTTACTGCCTTAAACACAGCCAAGCAATACAGATAATTTTGGAAACTTATTCTGTTACAAGATAATATTTAACAAATCTTAAAGGAGGTGTTAACTCTGAGCAATGCAGGCAGCCAGTGCTTCAGAGCGGTAGGATAAGGGTCTGAGCCCGAGAGTCCCTCGCACAGTGAGTACCAGTCTGATACCAGTGGAAAGCACCAACTGCCGGCTTGAGAGGAAAAGAAACACAAATGGGCCTGATGTTGATGGAGGGAGGAGAGTGGGGTGGGTACAGGGGGGTGGGGCTCGAGCCCCGATCTGTATATTTAAAGGAACCCGCTGCTTTTCTGTGGGTATCATGCTCGCCTGCCCAACAGAGCAGCTACCATCGGGGCACAACGGGATCAGAGGGGGGCAAGTGAATGGCCACATTTTAACTGGCCCCCCCCCCCTCCACTCCGGCCAGGTTTCTGCCAGGAGGGGGTGGGGAGTTAAAATTGGGTCCAGGGACTCACCACAGGCTGGTCTCACATACCCCCTGTCAATTCTATATTTGTTCACAGGCCTGACGTTATTATAAGACGCACAGAAATTTCTCATGAATATTAATGCAGAAATATCATTGCCAGGCATACAACTTAATAAAAAAACTTATTAGTTAATAAGAGAATGTTTTCATACTTAGCAGTGTAGCACGAAGCCTCCTGGTGTCCCTCAGTGCTGCGGCTCGGTGCTGGGTGTCTCCGAAGCAGGTCGGCTCTGGCCGTTTTTTTTGCTGCAGCTGATAGTCTGCTTGGCCCCGGCAGGATTTGCTGATACGGCAGAAAATCAGTAAAACATGATCCCCGGGGTCGGATTCCACTCCAATTTGGGGCCGAAGCCACTTCAGCAAATCCGGCGGTCGTGACCCATCTCCCCCCCGCCCCACCACACCCTCCCGCTCATGGGAATTTGAGCTAGCAGTCCGTTGAATGGCGTGAATAGCTGGCCACATATAACATCCAGGGATCAGTGACAGCTTCGCATCCAAGAATTGGGAAATGAAGAGCCTCCAGCTCCCCCTCCCCCTGTTTGCCACCTGCCTCAGCCTGTGGGTTCATTTACCCCCTTGCTGTGTATAAAACAGCAGGCCTCGCAGTGTTTTAATGATTTTTCAGTTCACCCGGTGCTTTTTCCATTTTATTTATTTATGTGAAAGTTAAACCCAACAATAAAATCCAGTTATGGAAAGTTTCAGCACTGGACGAGGTGTCGATCCACTCACTTTGTTGCCTCACTGATTAAAACAAACAGCGGACACTCTTTTACTGTTCTTCTCTATTCTGTCTAGAGTAATTTGTTTTAAAGTTTAAAATCTTGAACTTAACTTTTCTTATTCCTTCCACCTTATTGGTCCATTTTGGAGCAGGGAGCAACTGCTTAATAAACAAAATACCATTTGATTGGGTAAAAACAGACTGACGGCTGTGATTGACATGTTTATGTCATAGAACTCGTGATTGACATGTTTGTGTCATAGGCTTTGCACTCCCACTGATGTAGTAAATGAGTCCGTAGTGAGTCAAGGGTTAAATACTGCTTGGCCATGAGCGCCCAGCAGTCCTGGGCCAGTACAGAGTTGTCAGCTTCAATTAGTGACTGACAGACCTGCATTAATGTCCAGCAGTGAAGAGGACAGCTGATTCCTATTGTGTTGATGCAGGTGCAGGCTGGATGAAGTTATCGCCACTATCAGCAGAGTATGCACTAAAGCTGTGTGGTAGGTGTGGCTCAGTTGGTAGTACTCTTGCCTCTGAAGGTTGTGGACTTGAGTACAAAATCTGTTCTTGCACTGTTGGATGTGCTATCTTTCTGATGAGATGTTAAACTGAGGCTCTCTCAGGTAGATGTAAAACAGTCCCATGGTGCTATTTTGAAGAAGAGCAGGGAAGTTCTCCCCAGTGTCCTGGCTAATATTTATCCCTCAAGCAACATCACTAAAACAGATGATCTGGTCATTTATCTCATTCCTGTTTGTGGGACCTTGCTGTGCGCAATTTGGCTGCCACCTTTCCAACATTACAACAGTGACTACGCTTCAGAAGTACTTTATTGGCTGGAAAGCGTTTTGGTACTTCCTGAGGTCACGATAGGTGCTATAGAAATGCAAGTTTCTTTCTTTCCATCACTTGAATCGGTGGTCGTTCTCCAGAAAGTGATAGGAAGGATTTTCTGTTGCAACAGCTCTTTGCGTTTGGAAATAATGAAAATGGAAATTTATGCAAATCCGAGAGAGAGAGAAATTTCAGGTGGGACCAGAACTGGAAGCAGCCTGTAGATTTGAGTTTATGATCATTCTCAGATCGATCACAAGGGGGTGCTGTGACCCTAAGTGTGGTGGTTTGGGAAATTTATGATGTGGAGATGGACTGGGGTTGACAATTGTAAACAATTTTACAACACCAAGTTATAGTCCAGCAATTTTATTTTAAATTCACAAGCTTTCGGAGGCTTCCTCCTTCGTCAGGAGGCTTCCTCCTTCCTCCTGACGAAGGAGGAAGCCTCTGAAAGCTTGTGAATTTAAAATAAAATTGCTGGACTATAACTTGGTGTTGTAAAATTGTT
Organism: Heptranchias perlo; assembly: GCF_035084215.1. NCBI lineage: Eukaryota > Metazoa > Chordata > Chondrichthyes > Hexanchiformes > Hexanchidae > Heptranchias > Heptranchias perlo. The sequence continues at coordinate 35,270,699 of NC_090347.1, read as the reverse complement.
TACAATTGGGAAATTTAAAGTGACTCCTCTGTGTTATGCTCAGGTTGTCAGATTGGCTGAGGAGCTGCATCATGAACAGGACCACTCACTGCACCTGGAGAGGATAAAGAAGGGCCTCGAGGCGCAGATCAAGGACTTAAATGTGAAACTAGAAGAGGCTGAGCAGTTGGCCCTGAAGGGAGGGAAGAAAATCATTCAGAAACTGGAAGGACGGGTAAGAACGTGGGAGCCCGCCCCCCCCGGGAAAATCAGATCCCGATAGATTCATGTTTAACAAGGAAACTGCTGACCATTGTCTGTTTTCTTTTTCATCAATTTTGTTCCCTCCCTCCCCCTGAAGACGCTGATTATTGCTGTGGTAAGGGTTCTGTGGGCACTGCCAACTCTCCAAAGTAAATGTTCATCATGGAATTGTCAGCACACTACTGTTGGCATCACAACTGAGCCCAATCCTATCCTTCACTCAGAAGTTTCATACACACACACACACACACACACGTACATACTCACACATATGCACACACATGCACTCACACATGTGCATACTAACACATGCACACACATGCACACACACATGCACAAATGCATACTCACACATGCACTCACACACATGTGCATACTCACATGCACACTTACATACACACATGCACAAATGCATACTCACACATGTGCATACTCACACATAAACACATACACTTACACATGCACATACATACACACATACACTTACACAAACACACACATATGTGCACATTCACATATGCACTTATACACATGTGCATACTCACATACACACATGTGCATACTCACACTCATGCATGAACACAAGCATACTCACACATACACACACATGTGCCTACTCACACATACACACATGCACTCACACACACGTGCGCACTCACACACATGTAGAAACACACACATGGACACACACACAAATATAAACACACTCACATACATACAGGTGCACACACATATACACATACTTCTTCATGTTGGCAGATTGTGACTAGTGGGGTACCGCAGGGATCAGTGCTTGGGCCCCAGCTATTCACCATATATATCAGTGATTTGGGTGAGGGAACCAAATGTAATATTACCAAGTTTGCTGATGACACAAAACTAGGTGGGAATGTGAGATGTGAGGAGGATGCAAAGAGGCTTCAATGGGATATAGACAGGCCAAGTGAGTGTGCAAGAACATGGCAGATGGAATATAATGTGGAAAAATGTGACTTATCCACTTTGGTCAGAAAAACAGAAATGCAGAGTATTTTTTAAATGTTGAGAGATTGGGAAATGTTGATGTTCAAAGGGACCTGGCTGTCCTTGTACATGAGTCACTGAAAGCTAACATGCAGGTGCAGCAAGCAATTAGGAAGGCAAATGGTATGTTGGCCTTTATTACAAGAGGATTTGAGTACAGGAGTAAAGATGTCTTACTACAATTATATAGGGCCTTGGTGAGACCACACCTGGAGTATTGTGTACAATTTTGGTCTCCTTACCTAAGAAAGGATATACTTGCCATAGAGGGAGTGCAATGAAAGTTCACCAGACTGATTCCTGGGATGGTGGGATTGTCGTATGAGGAGAGATTGAGTAGACTAGGCCTGTATCCTCTAGAGCTTAAAAGAATGAGAGGTGATCTCATTGAAACATACAAAATTCTTACAGGGCTCGACAGGGTAGATGCAGGGAGGATGTTTCCCCTGGCTGGGGAGTCGAGAACTAGGGGTCACAGTCTCAGAATAAGGGGTAGGCCACATAGGACTGAGATAAGAAATTTCTTCACTCAGAGGGTGGTGAATCTTTGGAATTCTCTACCCCAGAGGGCTGTGGAGGCTCAGTCATTGAGTATATTCAAAACAGAAATGGATGGATTTCTTGATATTAAAGCCATCAAGGAATATGGGGATGGTGCAGGAAAATGGCGTTGAGGTAGAAAATCAGCCATGATCTTGTTGAATGGCACAGCAGGCTCGAGGGGCTGGATGGCCTACTCCTGCTCCTATTTCTTATGTTCTTATGCTCTTACACATACACACACACACACACACACACACATACTCACACATATGCACATACACATGCACTCGCACACATGTGCACACTTACAAACACATGCATAATCACACACACACACACACACACAAATATACACACTCTCACATAGATACATACAGGTGCATACACACACACACACACACACACACACACACATGCACACGCACATCATACACACACTCTCCTGTTTCCTTGTAAGGCTGGTGTCCAGGAAGACCTGTTTCTTTTTTATTGACCTCAGTGAATCTGACAGACTGTGGGGAGCCCTGCACTTCAGGAAACAATGGCATTAACGCCCCCACTGACAGACATATAAAAGCAGCCATATGACCCGCCTGCAATGACATTGTGATAACAGGTGAATCAAGCCAGTTTAAATATAAACCGGGAATTCTTCAATGCAGGGGAGACAATGGTATCAGAAGCAGTGACTGATATAAGGTTACATTTTGACCCATTATCTTAGATCTACTGCCTGATTTTGGTCAGTCAGGCGGCAGCTGGAGACTGGGCTGAGATCCGTTTTGCCAAATCTCCACCCACATTGGCACACGGCCCATATTCTACTGCCATTTGGGGCATCCGGGGGTTGGGGGGGGCGGGGCGGGTAGGAGTGTACACCACAAACAGACGGGAACTTAACTTAAATATTCAATGGGGAGGTTGGGGGCATCCTGCACATGGTTTGGTATCGAGGATGTAACTTGCCCCCTCCATGTGTCAGCAGTAATTACACAGAAGATCAAGGAAAGCACACAGTGAGGTGAGTGTCTTTTAGCCAGTTTGTAACCAACTATTTTTTCTTTTTGCCTCCTGCTGGCATTTAGGTTCACTTGAAAGTTGGTTCTTTTTTGGCCCCCCAGCACCATTAATGGCACCAATGGAGTTTGAGGTGTTTGGAAAAAGAGAAGGAATAGCAAAGGGATGCCAGGCAGGGCAGGGGGTGCTCTGTGCCCACCTGCTGGTATCTGCAAATGTAGGCGAACATATCCTCGCTGTGGCAGATGATTTGCGTCACACTTGCCCAGAACAATGTCTGCGTGCACAACCTCAGTGCGACCAGCATTTTAGTTAGAAACTATTGGAGTGTGTAGCTCGTGATTCTTCCCGTTGGTGCCAGGGTGTGAAGAATGTGCTCTTAGCCCTAGATACCACCACAGTGGCAGGAATGCCTGAGATGCCTGGCTGGTGTTTGTCAATATGAACCTCTTGGGACCGAGGTGACCCTTGTCTGATGCAAGCTAAGCGTTGAGATGGACCTGCTGTAGACCGCACCTCTTGTGCTGCTGCATGGGCAGCCTTGGCCCTGTGCCCTTTCTGCCACATTTGCAGGCATCAAGGGAGCTGGTGGGAGTGCACGCACGTGCTGCCACCCTGAGAGAGACAGCCATAGACATTCCTGCTATGCCAATCGTGCTGGGTACTGGCTCAGCGTGGCCATCGATCTGCAGCAAAGCTGAGGGCAGCAGTGAGGTTGGTGGATCCCTGCTTCGTGATCATGGTTCTCTCGAACTGATTTCCAAATGTTTTGATGCTGGAAGAGAAAGGACTCTCCAATCAACATCCCGGGCCTCTAGGGCAGCAGTTTGAGCTTCCATGAGAGAAGCACAGTCTGCTCTAGCGGCCTCTGTAGTGGAGGCCTCTGCTGCAGGTGTCCCTGTAACTGCCACACTCTCTCCAGGGTGGACTGCAGTCCTGCCAAGCCATCTAGCATGGCACAGCACAAGCAGGTAGTGGGTATCTCCACTCGAGCTGCCATCTGCACCACACTGCCTGACATAGCCTCCAATGCCTCCACATATGTTCAGTTCTTTTTTGCAAGTAGGACCTTCTTTTTAAAAATAGGACTCATCAGATCTGGACCCCTAGGTTCTGGTCAGCAGTGTCTTCCTCCTCGTGTAGCTGCCTCTGCTCACTCGTGCACTGTGTCACGCAGTGCACTCCCCCCTCTGGCTGACTTTCTAGATTCCCCAGATTGAATGTCTCTGGGCTGGTGCTTGTGAGCGAGTGAGAGAGTGAGTGATGGCAGGCGTTCTGAAGCTCTGGCAGGGCTAGGTGATCTGGGGCCTCTTGGGGCATGAAGGTGCCATTGAGTTAATGTCGATAAAGGCAGAAACTACAGCTGCCAAGCGGTCAGCCCACTTTGCACGGGCGGCCACGAATCGCGCTGTGTCCCCCACTTCCACTCAGGATTTCACCCGAGTGGAAAATCTGGGATGGAGCTGAGTTCGGAGTTGAAAAGTTCGTCGAGGCTGCACTTAGCCTAAGGGGGCAATTGGGAAAGTAGATTGAGTTGAGGCCAGAGGCAGTTTGCTGTTTGTAGGTTCTGAAGTGGATGGCTTCAGCTTTACCGACATTAACCTGGAGGACGTTATAGCTCATCGTAAGTGCCAAATGTCCAAATGTGCTGTTTCCCTTTGTGTCAAAAAGTGCTTCCAGATTTCACTCTTAAAATGAGGGATGCTTTAATCATTTTGAGCTGCAAAGCTTAAAATCCCACCTGGAAGAGTAGCATTCGCCTGTCACTTGACAGGATGATGGGTTGCACCTTAATAATTATGGGATGCAATTTGACAGGTAACTGTAACCTCAGTGGATGCATGTTGCACACAACAGGCTTCTGACTGGTGTCTCTTTGTACAGGTGAAGGAACTCGAAGTGGAACTAGATGCAGAGCAAAAACGTCACGCAGAGACTGTGAAGACCCTGCGCAAGAATGAGCGTCGGCTGAAGGAACTCGTGTTCCAGGCAGAGGAGGACCAGAAAAACCAGCATCGCATGCAGGAGCTGGCTGAGAGGCTCCAGAACAAGTTAAAGGCCTACAAGAGGCAGGTGGAGGAAGCAGTAAGTATGGATCCCACCTTCCACTGTCAGCGTAAACTTTTTTTTATTCATTCATGGGATTTCGCTGGCGAGGCCAGCATTTATTGCCCATCCCTAATTGCCCTCGAGAAGGTGGTGGTGAGCTGCCTTCTTGAACCGCTGCAGTCCGTGTGGTGAAGGTTCTCCCGCAGTGCTGTTAGGTAGGGAGTTCCAGGATTTTGACTCAGCGACGATGAGGGAACGGCGATATATTTCCAAGTTAGCCCGAGGACTGCGGCACCCAGAATGGTAGGGTGTGGCTTTTACTTTGTCCCCACACAGAAATCTAATATCATGCTTAAGAGTCTTCAAGTTAAGCAACTAAAACATTCACAAAAGCAGGAGCGATTTTGACTTTTGGGTGACCGACCGGAGGAGAGCGCTGATCAACTGCCCATTCCTGTGTCTCAGAGGCAGGAGAACTGTGGGGCGCCAAACAGGCCTCCCAGTGCAGCTCACCAGATCAAGGCCTCAAAATGGGGCCAGGGCAGCAGCCAGCAAGGTAAGTTGCAGGAGGGGGGAGGGGAGGAGCGAGGTTGTGATCGCAGAGGGTGGGGGCTCTGGAGTAGCAGCGGCCCAGATTATTTGTGGGTCTCCTGCTCCTCCAGGTCCCACAAAAATAATTCACCACTTACTTTGACAGGCCTCTTTAGTTCCAGTGCCGGTGGAACTGGCCAGACCATGCACTGTGCAGGCCCCGACCAGTTCTGACCTAAAATGGCAACCGGGGACCTAGTTACATCATAGGACCCTGATTTCCATAAAAGGGGCCTATCACCTGAAACAGGGGGTGCTTTGGACACCCGGCAGTAGGCCTCTCTCAAAATGGAGCCGGCCACATCGCTGGTGTTAACGGGATGGTAAGGCTACCGACGCCATTTTGAGGCTGTTACCACTCTATTAATGCCAGGTGAAGGCAGTCAAAATTGACCCCGTTGAGTTTCTATTTGATCGATATGTAGTGAACAGTGTCTCTCCACAGGGACAAACCCCACTTACCAAAATGAAGTCAGCTTAGGTGCAGGTTAACAGAGTCAAGCATTAGCAACCCCCAAATATGTGCAGGGATACTGCTGGAGATTGACTAGATAAAACTGCCTTATCCATTCAGGCACTGGCGTGCAGAGTTACCTGGAGCCAATTGCGAAAAATCCCAGACCCCACTTATAGCACCACCCCTCCAGTTCCCAATTAATGAGCCAGGCTGGCTAGTCAATCATTAACAGTGCCTTAGAGTTCTGTGGACCTACCGGCTCAAGTATCAGATTAAGAGTATCAAGAGTCTGCCATAGGGGTTTGACTTGGTTCCAATCTTCTAGTGCCAGACATGTCATATTGAAATCAGTTTGACCCCAAAGATCCCCCCTCCCACCCCTGCCCAAGAAGGATGGAGGATATGGGTTCAGTCTTGTAATTCCTTCCAGTTTTAACCAAAAAAGCACAGGCACTTCCATAGTGAGAAGAAGGGAAAATTGGATGGCAAGTCATCAGCACATTCTCATGGACAGATTAGCAGCTGCCATTAGAGAGGCATTAGCACAGGTGCAGAAGCGACTCTGTAGCTCTCTTCTCAGTGAGGGACACTGTGGTGGGAGGACTTGAGGCAGTGTAGAAGATATCTCTAATTGCATTCTGTCAAATGGTGTTTTTATTTTCCATAATCATGCAGCTACTTGCAAAACAAATGTTGATTAATAGAGGGAACATATGGAACAATTCATGTTCATTATGTAATAGCCCCATGAGGTTTTGCTACATCTATGCAGAAGAATTGAACCACTTTCAATGTACAATTTTCCTCCCCTCTTAGTTTATTTTCTTCATTTCACTGTGGGTTATTCAGTCATCCTTATCGACTACAGTTCAAAGAGGTTTCTGAATGATCCTTATAGGCCGTGTCAGGCAGGACAACAAACCTGAAGTGTTTACATGATGGTTGATAAATATATACTAATTCAGAGAGAGTGGCCCTGAACTCTATCATTGTTGATGTCATTCAGCGAGACCTGTATCAAAGTACACGCCTGGGACTGACTTATCTGACTGACTGAGATAGGTGTCTTTTCTAATCTGTTCTGAGATCCAGTTTGATTTTACCGAAGTAGAGGGAGAACACTGTGGGACTAAGTGAATTCAGGCTCAGTCGAAGTCTTCAGAAGAGAACTGGACATTTTCCCAATTCAACAGGGGGAAAGACATTGGTTGTATGTGGGAGTTCCCTGTTACCATTTTTGTAATTCCTTACCATTTCTTTTTTTTTGCAGGAAGAACAGGCCAACATGAATCTGGCAAAGTACAGAAAGACGGTCCATGAGCTAGACGACGCAGAGGAGCGCGCCGACATCGCAGAGGCGGCTCTGACCAAGATACGCACCAAAAACCGGGCCAGCTTTGGCAAAGGCTACTCCTCGGTAAAGGTTTCCACTGACTCATTTCATCCTTTGCACAGGACAGTGTGTGTGGTGAATGCTTCTGTGTGTCCAGTGGTGTTCTGGTCGTATTTTAATGTTGTTGCTGATGGTCTGTCCGTGAAAATCAGCAGAACCTTTGGCTGGCTGAAGAATTAGTTTCCACATATCTAAAGAAAGAAAGAAAGAAATAACTTGCATTTATATAGCACCTTTCACAATGTCAGGATGTCCCAAAACGCTTTACAGCCAATGAAGTACTTTTGAAGTGTAGTCACTGTTGTAATGTAGGAAACGCGGCAGCAAATTGGCGCCCTGCAAGGTCCTACAAACAGCAATGTGATAATGACCAGATAATCAGTTTTTAGTGATGTTGGTTCAGGGATAAATGTTGGCCAGGACACCGGGGAGAACTCCCCTGCTCTTCTTTGAAATAATACCATAGGATCTTTTACGTCCACCTGAGAGGCCAGACGGGACCTCGGTTTAACATCTCATCCGAAAGACTACAGTGCAGCATTCCCTCCCTGTAACAGCTTGTCATTGGTGGGTCACTGCTTTCTCTTCTAGCACTCATTGTAAACAATTTTAGATTAAAAAGGTACGACCTGCAAAAAAGCCTACAGTACAAAGTCATCCATTATATTTAGCTTAGCCATGTTTTATATTTGTAAACAATTTTACAACACCAAGTTATAGTCCAACGATTTTTATTTGAAATCTACAAGCTTTCGGAGGCTTCCTCCTTCCTCAGGTAAATGTTCAGGAGCTCCTTACCTGAGGAAGGAGGAAGCCTCCGAAAGCTTGTAGATTTCAAATAAAAATTGTTGGACTATAACTTGGTGTTGTAAAATTGTTTACAATTGTCAACCCCAGTCCATCACCGGCATCTCCACATCATGTTTTATATTCACATCTTACTGCTTTTGATTTAGGAATTTATTTTAATATGTCGGTGTCGTGCACTTTTCTAACAGGCAGCAGAGGTGGTCGATTTCAGGCATCTTCTTTTCAATTTGTTTGTGAATTTGTGCCCATCAAGGTGAGAGCTGTTGATGCTGAGAAATTGGAACACAATGTCTGCATCCAGCATGGTCAGATCTCGATTAGTATGATTCAGTGCTGCGTAAAGCTTCCTCTACTCTGCCCTAACAATGTGCCTGAGCCCCAGCCTCAATACTTTTTTAAAAATTCATTCATGGGATGTGGGCGTCGCTGACGAGGCCAGCATTTATTGCCCATCCCTAATTGCTCTTGAGAAGGTGGCGGTGAGCCGCCTTCTTGAACCGCTGCAGTTCGTGTGGTGACGGTTCTCCCACAGTGCTGTTAGGAAGGGAGTTCCAGAATTTTGACCCAGCGACGATGAAGGAACGGCGATATATTTCCAAGTCGGGATGGTGTGTGACTTGGAGGGGAACGTGCAGGTGGTGTTGTTACCATGTGCCTGCTGCTCTTGTCCTTTTAGGTGGTAGAAATCGCGGGTTTGGGAGGTGCTGTCGAAGAAGCCTTGGTGAGTTGCTGCAGTGCATCCTGTAGATGGTACACACTGCAGCCACAGTGCGCCGGTGGTGGAGGGAGTGAATGTTTAGGGTGGTGGATGGGGTGCCAATCAAGCAGGCTGCTTTGTCCTGGATGGTGTCGAGCTTCTTGAGTGTTGTTGGAGCTGCACTCATCCAGGCAAGTGGAGAGTATTCCATCACACCCCTGACTTGTGCCTTGTAGATGGTGGAAAGGCTTTGGGGCGTCAGGAGGTGAGTCACTCGCTGCAGAATACCCAGCCTCTGGCCTGCTCTTGTAGCCACAGTATTTATGTGGCCAGTCCAGTTTAGTTTCTGGTCAATGGTGACCCCCAGGATGTTGATGGTGGAGGATTCGGCGACGGTAATGCCGTTGAATGTCAAGGGAAGGTGGTTAGACTCTCTCTTGTTGGAGATGGTCATTGCCTGGTACTTGTCTGGTGCGAATGTTACTGAAAGACTAAACCAGGGTGACAGTTTGATAGTCCCACAGTGAGATTATCAATTTAGTATAAGTTAAGGCTGATTTCGTGCTGTGGGCTCCAGAAACTAGGGATTGACCATTTCATATAGGTCAGCCAGACTTTCATTTGGTTTGAGGTTGAACCCAGGTCCCAGGCCTGAAAGGCCAGTATCCAATCCACAATACCACCAAATCCCTTTGCCAGTGACTGTTAGAAAATGCCAAAGAGAGGCTCAAAAACAACTTATAACGCCTTTAACATAGTAAAATGTCCCATGGTGTTTCTCAGGAGCGTTAACAGGCAAACAATTGTTTCGGGACAGTTTGTTAGAGCAGCATGTTCTAAAGGCAACCAAAGAGCAGGCTAGCCTAGATCTGGTAATGTGTAATGAGACAGGATTAATTAATGACCTCATTATAAAGGAGCCTCTAGGTAGCAGTGATCACAATATGATTGAATTTCGCATTCATTTGAGGGAGAGAGAGTAGGTCTAAGACTAATGTTTTAAATTTCATAAGGGTAATTATGAGGGCATGAAAACAGAGCTGGCTAAAGTGAACTGGGAAATTAGGTTAAGGGATAGGTCAGTAGAGATGCAGTGGCAGACATTTAATGAGATATTTCATAACACTCAGCAAAGGTATATTCCAGTGAGAAAGAAAGACTCCAGGGGAAGAACGTACCATCCGTGGCTAACTAAGGAAGTTAAAGATAGTATCAAATTGAAATAAAAAGCATACAATTCCACAATTGTATGCTTCGTGGGTGGCAGGTCAGAAGATTGGACAGAATATAAAAAACAGCAAAGAATGACTAAAAGAATAAGAGGGAGGAAGAAAGCTAGCTAGAAATATAAAAACAGATAGTAAGAGTTTCTACAGATATTTAAAAAGGAAAAGAGTAAGTAAAGTGAGCGTTGGTCCTCCAGAGAGTGAGTCTAGGGAATTAATAATGGAGAATAAGGAAATGGCAGATGAATTCAACAGATATTTTGCATCCGTCTTTACTGTAGAGGATACAAATAACATGCCAGAAATAATTGTGAATCAAGAGGTGAAAGGGAGGGGGGAGCTTAAAACATTTACAATCACCAGGGAAAGGGTTCTGAAAAAATTATTAGAACTAAAAGTTGACAAATCCCCAGGTCCTGACAGACTTCATCACAGGATCTTAAAAGAAGTGGCTGCAGAGATACTAGATACATTGGTATTAATTTTCCAAAATTCCCTAGATTCTGGAAGGATCCCATCAGAATGGAAAAAAGCGAATGTAACTCCTCTGTTCAAGAAAGGACGGAGACAGAAAGCAGGAAACTGCAGGCCAGTTAGCTCAACATCTGGCATAGGGAAAATGCTAGAATCTATTATTAAGGCGGTTGTAGCAGGGCACTTAGAAAATCTCAATGCAATCAGGCAGAGTCAACAAGGCTTTGTGAAAGGGAAATCGTGTTTGACTAATTTATTAGAGTTCGTTGGGGAAGTAACAAGCAAAGTGGATAAAGGGGATCCTGTGGATGTGGTGTACTTGGATTTCCAGAAGGCTTTTGACAAGGTGCCACATCAAAGGCTACTACACAAAATAAGAGCTCATGGTGTAGGGAGTAACATATTAGCATGGATAGAGGATTGGTTAGCTAACAGGAAACAGAGAGTAGGCATAAATGGGTCATTTTCAGGTTGGCAAGATGTAACAAGTGGAGTGCCACAGGGATCAGCGCTGGGTCCTCAACTATTTACAATCTATATCAATGACTTGGATGAAGGGACCGAATGTATGGTTGTTAAATTTGCTGATGATACAAAGGTAGGTAGGAAAGTAAGTTGTGAAGAGGGCATAAGGAGTCTGCAAAGAGATATAGATAGGTTAAGTGAGTGGGCAAAAATTTGGCTGATGGAGTATAATGTAGGAAAATGTGAACTTGTCCACTTTGGCAGGAGGAATAGTAAAGCAGTATATTATTTAAATGGAGAGAGATTGCAGAACTCTGAGATGCAGAGGGGTCTGAGTGTCCTAGTACATGAATCACAAAAAGTTAGTATGCAGGTACAGCAAGTGATTGGGAAGGCAAATGGAATGTTGTCATTTATTGCAAGGGGAATGGAATATAAAAGTAGAGGTGTTTTGCTACAGTTGTACAGGGCATTGGTGAGACCACATCTAGAATACTGTGTGCAGTTTTGGTCTCCTTATTTAAGAAAGGACATAATTGCTTTAGAGGTGGTTCAGAGAAGGTTCACTCGACTGATTCCTGGGATGAGGGGGTTATCTTATGAGGAAAGGTTGGACAAGTTGGGCCTGTATACATTGGAGTTTAGAAGAATGAGAGGTGATCTTACTGAAACATATAAGATCCTGAGGGGACTTGAATGGCTAGATGCTGAGGGGATGTTTCCCCTTGTGGGAGAGACTAGAACTAGGGGCCACAGTTTAAAAATAAGGGGTCTCCCATTTAAGACTGAGATGAGGAGAATTTTTTTCTCTCAGAGAGTTGTGAGTCTGTGGAACTCCCTTACCCAGAGAGCGGTGGAGGCAGGGTCATTGAATATTTTTAAGGCTGAGTTAGATAGATTCCTGATTAACAAGGGAGTCAAAGGTTATAGCAGGTAGACAGGAAAGTAGGGTTAATGTCACAATCAGATCAGTCATGATCTTATCAAATAGCAGAGCAGGCTCGAGGGGCCAAATGGCCGACTCCTGCTCTTAATTCATATGTTCGTAATTGACACCAAGCCAAAGGAGACATTCGGACAGGTGACCAAAAACTTGATCAAAGAGGTAGGTTTTAAGGAGTGTCTTAAAGAAGGAGAGAGAGGTGGAGAGATGGAGAGGTTTGGGAGGGAATTCCAGAGTTTAGGGCCTAGGCAGCTGAAGGCACGGCCACCAATGGTGGGGTGGAGGCAGCCGGGGATGCGCAAGAGACTAGAATTGGAGGAATGCAGAGTTCACAGAAGGTTATAGGGTTGAAGGAGGTTACAGAGACAGCTCAGAATGATCATCAATCTCTGGTACCCTCGCGAGCTTAGAATAATCGCCACTCTCTGGTACCCTTGTAAGCTCAGAATGATTGTCACTCTCTAGTACTCTCAATAGCTCAGAATGATCATCACTCTCTTGTACCCTTGCGAACTTAGAATGATTGTCACTCTCTAGGACTCTCGCTAGCTCAGAATGATTGTCGCTCTCTGGTACCTTCGCTCACAGCAAGAAAAGTCATGGCCACATTTAAGAGCCTGCCAACGAAGCCACAGCTGAGATCTAGTGATTTTTGTAAATGGCCCAATAGCTGCTGTGGACTCCATTGAACCTGCCAATGTAAAAGGTAATTTGTGAGCTATATGCCAGTTCTTTGCCCTGGCACTGATGGAGGACTTGATAGAGGCAAAGTGCTCCATGAATAACACTGCTTCCTGTATGCTCGGGTGTCATCTGATGCCCGTAGTCCAAATAATTCCAACCTCTCAGCTAAATCGAGATTATGCAGCCATGTAAAAGAAGAGCGAGAAGTCAAATGTGGTTAAAAGTACAACAGAACAGTTGGGTCTGAAGCCAAGTGTCACCTGTTGTCTCCTTTTCTTTTTTCATGAATCTCTTCATGTGAATTATTGAAAGGCCAGAAACTTCCTCTTTAGTCAGAAATCTGTATGTAAAATATAAGTAACACTTGACAATGAACATGTAGTTTGGATAGGAGTTTGTTACACAACAAATTCTTTAACCGTACATGGTAGAAACCAACCAAACTATCTGTAAGCCTCATTTTCCCACTTCTCAAGCAAAGAATGAGCAGCTTAACTAGTTGAGAAGTGCGAAAGATCGGTAATCTACCTAAATGTAAGGAATCACAATGCTAATGGAAAATGTTCAACCGTGCTGGTTCACTGCCGTCACCCAATTTCACCTTTACTAGCAGTCTTCAGCTCATTCTGCTGTCACTCTGTTGCTGAATTCACCATGACAGGCACAACTGAACTCTTCACAACAGCAGCCCCACTTAGCCTACCATTTCAGGTTTCAAAGAAACCCCCAAAGACAGTCCACGCGTTGTGTGTGTGTCTGTGTGTATATCGATGTGTGTTTGTGTGTGTATACCTATGTTTTTTTTATTCGTTCATGGGATGTGCGAGGCCGGCATTTATTGCCCATCCCTAATTGCCCTTGAGAAGGTGGTGGTGAGCCGCCTTCTTGAACCGCTGCAGTCCGTGTGGTGACGGTTCTCCCACAGTGCTGTTAGGAAGGGAGTTCCAGGATTTTGACCCAGCGACGATGAAGGAACGGCGATATATTTCCAAGTTGGGATGGTGTGTGACTTGGAGGGGAACGTGCAGGTGGTGTTGTTCCCATGCGCCTGCTGCTCTTGTCCTTCTAGGTGGTAGAGGTCGCGGGTTTGGGAGGTGCTGTCGAAGAAGCCTTGGCGAGTTGCTGCAGTGCATCCTGTGGATGGTGCACACTGCAGCCACAGTGCGCCGGTGGTGAAGGGAGTGAATGTTTAGGGTGGTGGATGGGGTGCCAATCAAGCGGGCTGCTTTATCTTGGATGGTGTCGAGCTTCTTGAGTGTTGTTGGAGCTGCACTCATCCAGGCAAGTGGAGAGTATTCCATCACACTCCTGACTTGTGCCTTGTTGATGGTGGAAAGGCTTTGGGGAGTCAGGAGGTGAGTCACTCGCCGCAGAATACCCAGCCTCTGACCTGCTCTCATAGCCACAGTATTTATATGGCTGGTCCAGTTAAGTTTCTGGTCAATGGTGACCCCCAGGATGTTGATGGTGGGGGATTCGGCGATGGTAATGCCGTTGAATGTCAAGGGGAGGTGGTTAGACTCTCTCTTGTTGGAGATGGTCATTGCCTGGCACTGATCTGGCGCGAATGTTACTTGCCACTTATCAGCCCAAGCCTGGATGTTGTCCAGGTCCTGCTGCATGCGGGCTCGGACTGCTTCATTATTTGACGGGTTGCAAATGGAACTGAACACTGTGCAATCATCAGTGAACATCCCCATTTCTGACCTTATGATGGAGAGAAGGTCATTGATGAAGCAGCTGAAGATGGTTGGGCCTCGGACATTGCCCTGAGGAACTCCTGCAGCAATGCCCTGGGGCTGAGATGATTGGCCTCCAACAACCACTACCATCTTCCTTTGTGCTGGGTATGACTCCAGCCACTGGAGAGTTTTCCCCGATTCCCATTGACTTCAATTTTACTCGGGCTCCTTGGTGCCACACTCGGTCAAATGCTGCCTTGATGTCAATGGCAGTCACTCTCACCTCACCTCTGGAATTCAGCTCTTTTGTCCATGTTTGGACCAAGGCTGTAATGAGGTCTGGAGCCGAGCGGTCCTGGCAGAACCCAAACTGAGCATCGGAGAGCAGGTTATTAGTGTAAAAGTGCCGCTTGATAGCACTATCGATGACACCTTCCATCACTTTGCTAATGATTTAGAGTGGACTGATGGGGCGGTAATTGGCCGGATTGGATTTGTCCTGCTTTTTGTGGACAGGGCATACCTGGGCAATTTTCCACATTATCTGGTAGATGCCAGTGCTGGAACAGCTTGGCTAGAGGCACGGCTAGTTCTGGAGCACAAGTCTTCAGCACTACAGCCGGGATGTTGTCGGGGCCCATAGCCTTTGCTGTATCCAGTGCACTCAGCCGTTTCTTGATATCACGTGGAGTGAATCGAATTGGCTGAAGACTGGCTACTGTGATGGTGGGGATATCGGGAGGAGGTTGAGATGGATCATCCATTCGGCACTTCTGGCTGAAGATGGTTGCAAACGCTTCAGCCTTGCCTTTTGCACTCACGTGTTGGACTCCGCCATCATTGAGGATGGGGATGTTTGCAGAGCCTCCTCCTCCCGTTAGTTGTTTAATTGTCCACCACCATTCACGACTGGATGTGGCAGGACTGCAGAGCTTTGATCTGATCCGTTGTTTGTGGAATCGCTTAGCTCTATAGCATGTTGCTTCCACTGTTTAGCATGCACGTAGTGCTGAGTTGGAGCTTCACCAGGTTGGCACCTCATTTTTAGGTATGTGCGTCTGTGTGTATATCGATTTGTGGCTGTGTGTGTGTATCTATGTGTGTCTTTGTGTTTATCCCTGTGTGTCTGTGTGTGTATATATCTGTGTGTATCCATGTGTGTATATATCTGTGTGTCTGTGTGTATATCTGTGTGTGTGTCTGTGTGCATATCTATGTGTGTGTGTGTGTGTGTGTCTGTGTGTCTCTATGTGTATCTGTGTGTGTATATCTGAGTGTGTCTGTGTGATTCAGAGATTCGATCATTCATTTGTTCATGTCATTAAAACTTAACATTGAAAAAGAAACACTTCCCAATTGAGCTGAGAGCTTTCATGGAGCATTGAGCTGTGCACTGATAGTGGAGGTGGGCTGAAAAACCCTACTGGGGGTCGGTGAAAGCTGTTCGTGACGGTTTGTCCATTCGTTTTCCTTTCAGCCCCTAAAACTTTGAAGGGATCTGACAGAAAATGCTAATGGCACACTTTTCACTAATTTTAGCGTATTCCTGCTCATAAGCCTTAATGTATTGAGAATAATAAGGGCCTTGATCTGTTTCTCTCACTCGTGCCCATTACCAGTGAGATCAGGAACTTAGCAATTGGAGCCAAATGATAAGTGAACTGTGTCTTACTGCAAAACTAATTTGAGACATTAATAACTCCTGACAGATGTCTGGATCAAAGATGTCTTATGTGAGATGTCTTATGCAATACCTATTACACACTGATTACTGGTAAACGTTGCTGGGAGCAGGCAGCCTACTTCAAAACTTCAACAACCTTTGGTTCTTTAGCCCAATTATTAGTGCAGTGTTTTGTCAGCCGTTAGGCAATTTCCCAGATAAAAGTTCTGTTCAGTATTTGACGATGCCAAAACTATTTTAGAGCCAAGACCCAACTAATGATGCCCCTGAAGTGTATTTGGCAACATGTCTCGATTGAAAAGTTGCACATTTTTCAGACAAGTCTGAATCATCAGTCCAGCTAACTGTGCAGCACAAATGCCTCTGATCAGCATCAGTAAAACGAAGGCATTCTGGTATTATGCCATGTCCTGTAACCATAGTTAAACGCAGGTGTTGAGGCCCAACCTGATACCAGAACAAGACGGAGGGAAACTCCCTGGCACTTGAGGTTTCAGTACCTGTGTGAAGCTGTTTTATCTTGTAGAATATGAATGTGCCATCAGCTATTCAAAGTCACTTCTTTGCCAAGCAGCTGGTAACATAATGTCTGTGCCTGGCATGGCCAGTGGTGCATTCATGCAATGTGTTGTGACATGAATGAGAATCAGGAGTTAGCAGTAGGGCAAGGGACAAGGAAAGCTTAAGAATCAGGAATATTAAATGTTCAGTTAGTTTAAGGTGATACAATGCCCCCCTTCCTACCACAGCATTGTAACTACTATTGGCAATATCCTGGTCTGTTCGAGGCATTACACAGCCACCCCAATACAGCTGTAGGATGATCTCAAGCCCTTAAAGACCATGGCCAGAATTTTCCTCTTCATGCCAGAGGAGGTTCAGGGGGAGATTTCCACCTGCTGCCATTTTCCATGGTCAGGACTGATTTACGGAGAGTGGGCGCACCACCAAGAGGGAGGCTACCACTGCTGAGGAGGGAAATGCAGTGGGGTGCCCACAGCCGCAGTAGAAGAGATGGGAGCCACAGTTAAAAGGGCAGGAGAGCGCCGCTGTCAGTGATTGAAGCCATTGTGGAGGGAGGGGAGGCCACTACTAGACCTCCTCTCTCTAGCCAACGGAGTAGGTAGCAGCAGCAAGCTCCCTCGATGACTACTCCCACTCCTCTCCTGATAGACTCTGGGGTCAGTGGGTTCAGCAGCAACAAGTAGGGAAATTGGGCAGCTTGCCAGGCCCACCTCTCGTTTACATGCAGCAGGTGGAGAAATGGGGGAGCACTGGCCTTCGCAGCTGGGGGCGGGGTGGAGGGGGAAAGTAGGGGGAAAGTAGGGGTCAGGGTAGGAACTTGGCAGTAGGCCGCACAACCGATTCTCCTGCCATTTCCGCTGCCATAGGACCCTTTGGGACTGTTTAATGGAGGAGAATCCAGCCCCATATTAGATATGTTTCTTCATTTAATTGAATGCTGTGAAGTCGCCAGTGACCATTAACGTGTTGACGCAGTCCTACGCATCATCCGATCTGGGCAGCCCTGTGGAGGGGACCAACTGCAGCATTGGTACAACTTGAGTCTGTAACACTGTCCATTTGCTAAGCGCTATTAATAAAGTGTGCAGTTAACAACTGTCCAGCAGTAAGAACTGCTATTCATAAGACGATAATGTAAAGAGTTATGCCACAGAAAATGCTTTTTTAGGTGGATTAATGTCAAATTGATTCTCATTATTCCCCTTATTAATAAAATGCACTCATTCCCACCTTCTATTTAAGTTCACCCGTGCCATGAACCATTCCCATGGGACTCACATGTGGTGACTGAGTTTGGAAACTCAGATGGGCCAATTTTCATCCCTCGCAGGTAGTGCATTGAAAACGGCAGCGTAACACTTAGAGCAGAGAAGGTTAAAGGGAGATTTAATAGAGTTGGTCAAAATCATGAGGGATTTTAATTGAATAAATAAGGAGAAATTGTTTCCACCGACAGGTTAAGATAATTGGCAAAAGAACCAGCGGGGAGATGAAGATAAATATTTCTATGCAGCAAGTTGTTATGATTTGGAATGCACTGCCTGAAAGGGTGGTGGAAGTAGATTCAATAGTAACTTTTAAAAGGGAACTGGATATATACTTGAAAAGGAAAAAACGCAGGGCTATAGGAAAAGAGCAGGGGAGTGGGACTAATTGAATAGCTCTTTCAAAGAGCCGGCGCAGGTATGATGGGCTGAATGGCCTCCTGTAGTGTATGACTCTGTGAGATCTTAAAAGAAAAACAGTGGGGTGACATGGTGTGAGGTGGGGAATATATATATTGTGATACACAAGGTATCACGATTGTGTGGGATAGGCTGGATGGACCAGTGGCTCTTTTCCTGTCCATTATTATTCATACATTCGTAAAAACATAAGAAAAGTCAAGGATGAGAAAAGGACATTCAACCCATTGAACCTCATCCTTCCCATCATCAGCTTCCTTTTAAATTTCCCCCATGTTCTTCCATCTGGAAAATTGGATCAAACATTTGAATGAAGAAATTCTTCCTAATAACTGTTTCAAAACTGTTGTCACTCATTTAAATTGACATCTTTTGTCCTATTTTTCTTGCTTAATTTGAAGTAATATTCTGGGCTTACCTTATCCATCCTAACCATTTAATACTTCGAATAGCTCCGTGACAATGTTAAGGTCTCCCCTTAACTCATTTCTGTTTAGATGAAAGTGTTTAACTTTCTCTCATCATCTTTTACTTTCTTCCTCTTATACTTGGGATCAGTCTTGTGCTCTGTGCCCTTTTTCTTTTTGTGTGGTGACAAACTGAATACCATACTCTGGTGTGTGGTCTCTGGAGTGTGGACATTGCAAGAGTCTTGGGATAACTTCTACAGGCTTGTACAGCACTGCTCTGGCTATATTTGTCAACATGCTATTTGTTTTTTCTAATTGCTTCACCAGACATTGGACATGTTAAGTAAATGGTCACTCCCAATTCTAAGTCTCCTTTTGTTTATGAAATCTTTGTATACTTACAATGCACATTTTTGACCAATGCACAATATTTTACCTTTATGAGGGTTGCATTCCTTTCGCCATTTATCTGCCTAAATTGCACAGCCAGTCTAAATCATTCTGTAAATCTAGACAACACCATCGACATACATTGAAACACACACAAGATGTAACCAAAATAATATTGCTGACTTCTGCTGTTTTAACCTACAGGGTTACAATTCACCCTTTGCAACACTAGTCAGATCTCCCAGCTCGGCTGGGTCAGAAGGACGAGGAGAGAAAATCCTGAATGACGATGATTCCACCTCTCTCATTCCCACCTACCTTAATTCCCTTAAGAAGCTGATTGTTGAATAACACACAGAAAGAAAAGACCACATCTCATGCACTAACTGTACCTGGGAAGTACCACACAGGGAAAGGCAGCCGACATTTACCACTGGAGCAACGTGCAACAAAACGATGTGGACATCTAGATGTCTTTGCTGCGTGCGCACACTGCCATTTGATATGGACACCCAGACTGGTAGGAGCATCAAATAAGCACTCTTACCAAGTGGCGTTTCAAGAAGTTTTAAAAATGTATTTTTCACATTTAATTGCTTGTGTTCAATATGACTACATGCACTGTGCTTGTGTGGGAAATCAGTTGGTTGGGAGCAATGGGTCACAGATGCTGTTGAAGCCACATTGCATGCTACTGATAGACTAGGCACTCTTCCAAATCTACTGTTAGCAACCAAATAAATGGTTAATGAAAGTAGAGTTTACTTAACCAGTTAGGTTAACAAAATAAAATTGTTAAATCTGGTCAGCTAACCTAGATTTGGTGTGAAGTTAGCCATGTTTTGACTCAGCATTTCAGAGATTAGTTCTTGCTTTCCCAGGTCGACATTTCAGTGACCTTGAAATTCAGTGTAACAAAGTGCCGATTCATGTTTTGAAGCCACACTGTAGTAAAATATTGACATTTCCAGCAAATGCATTTTTGGATATATATCATTATGAGAAGCAGGGAATGTTATATTTTTAATTGCATTATATTTATATATATATATATATATATTATGGACTGCTTGGTTGAATCTATAATGCAGCTTTAAGTAGCCCCATAATTACAGATGGAACTCTCCATAGCTAATCCTTACTTTAACCTATAATGACCTGTACCATTTGTGTAATCCATGGTGATTGTGAATATATTATTGTGCATTTTAAAATATAATAAACCAACATAATCATCTTCCGACTAAATATTTTCTTTAGAGGAGGAGGAGCAACTGTTGCTGCTGATGTAGTTACTGTTGTGTATTATGATGAAAGGTCAAACCTTTAAGTAAAGCCACTGTTGCTACTCACCATCTCGGCTCAGATAAAGAAAGGCCAACTGGGCAAAGTACAGAAAGTTGGCTGAGATCAGCTGTCCCCCCAGAGGAAAAATATCCCAGCCATCAGCCAGTGCCTTTGGGAGATGAGAAAAACAGGCAACAAGTGTAACAAAAACTCAGCACTGTTTTGTTTCTTTATCTGTGTACCTGAGTGTAAAATGCTGTGATTTTAGATAACATTTTATGGCATAGAGGCCAGTCACCCTGGGGAATCATTGCGATTGTACTCTGAGCTGAATGATTATGTTAATAAATGCAGTTAGCTGAAGTTTTTTTTTCCAGTTGGCAAATGGAGTTCCAGGAAACCCATGTTTCCATTTCTAAAATGTTACCAACACTGATTGCCTTGGCTCCTAATTTCTCAGCATTTTGCCTTAAAGTTCTCATACAGCTTCTTTTAGTAAATGGAATTCACAATAAGATGGCTTCTTGGCACTCGTGACAGGGATAAGCCCACAAGATGCATCGTCGAGGGGGCAAAGGTCAAAGCACAATCTCAAATGCCACACCAGCAACTGAGATGTATTTTTTTGTTAGTAAGATGAAGGAGCATGTGCTGATCTGCAAGATTGTATTGCAGTCCGGTAAATAAGCCTTTCCCTTCAGCAATAGCAGCCTGTGTAGCTGATAATATTTGGAGACTCTTGACGACATTTGCAGAGCCATCGACCAAAGTGGAGATCAGTTCAAATTACCATGAATCACACGTGTATGTAACAACCCAGAGATATTTAAAACAGACACTGCAAGTATCTCCTGCAGCACACTTAAGGGCAACATTTCAACAAGGTGTCATTTATTATATGGAAAACATTCAGGTTTTAGCAGCTACAGCCTTTCAATGAAAAAAAATTGCTTTTACGGTCTGAATGTTTTAATAACTGTCAATTTAACTAGAGAGGACATATATCACAACTTGCACAATATTCAAAGCAACATACACAAAGTGTTAAATAGGAATCATGTTGCTGCAAATGCAACTTGTTCAAATTCATCTTAGGGTACTTTCACATGAAAACATCTTGGGTCACAAACCATGTCTTTTCTTCAAGTTAGATCAAGCACAACGGTCGACACTGCTTTTATGGAAAATTATGAAACCCCTTATACAGTACATTTGTAGAATTTCAAAATATTATATACAGAGAAACTGCGCTATTGCAACAATGTTACTGGTTTATGAAACCCAATTCAATTTTTAAGATATGCAAATAGCATCCATGCTTTACAGTTGTGAACGGACATGTTAGTATCATCCCAATATACATTGATTGACAAAATGCTCCAAAGCAATTTTTCTATAAACTGTTAATTGTGTGTACTATACTTTAATGGTGTTTGCATTATAAAAAAAAGCATAGAATAGCAGCAGAGTTAGATCCTCCATTGCTAAGCTAACAAACATTGTGCACGGGATTGGAATTTCATCTGTTGAGGGCATTCGGAATATATTTCACCTACATACAGAGATGCAAATCTTACTGGTTTCCATTAGTGAGGTCTAAAACAGCACAACTAGCATTTCCAAGAGAACCTTTGCTTTCTATACCCTGTTTGCATTGTCCTTTGTAAGCCATAGCACTTTGTTGTTGGTTCAGTGCAGTTTCCAAAGCACAAAAGGAACATACAAGTGGTTTGCCTCTTCTTAAAGTGGGCTAAACTGATTTCTGTCAGCTCACTCCTTCTTGAGGATCCAGGGAGCGGTGTGGCTGCAGTAAACCACTGAATGATTTCTCCATGCGCCAACTTTCCAGTCAGAACCATGTCCTTACACTTAAATTGGTGTCCCAGGAGAACAGGTTCCAAAAACTGTTTTCTCCCATTTATCTTATTTGGTGCCACTCCAAATCCAGGTCCACTGGAATCCATTTTTTTTTAAATGGAGAACTTGCATTTCATAAAGAATACAAATCATTGCTCCATTCAATTGGTCTCCATTCAAATTTTAATCAATTTTAGTGGTCATTTTGATAGGGCCTCTGAATTGACACAAAGCCAATTTTGTGTGTCTGTGGGTTTGATCGTGATAAGAAATAACATCACAAACATACAGATGCATGAAACCAGCTTTATGCATTTAGCAGGTCAGAATAGGAGTTGCAAAACCCATGAAAACCTGGGTTTTGTGATGCCTTTGGAGCTTGGATCATTCACTTTTGTGATTGCTTTGGCAGTAGAAAAACTTCTGTCATCAACAGCACTATCAAGGACAGCACTTTTATAGTGGGAAAACCATGCCTTGAGAGTTGCCTCAGTGCATGTTGTTCCATTAATACCAAATTCATTTGCTAGTTTATGGATGGAATCTTTTTAGGACTGTTTTAATGGGCCATCATAATGTAATGATGGGTGATATCATTACGGTGGTGTACAGACCTGCACTGATGTAGTTTAGAATGGGGTCAGTTCAAATGAGTTTATGAATCCTGAAAATCACTTTTGAGTGATGTTAAGTAGAACCAGATTCATCCCTAATCACTTGCTCATGACTTCCATGAACTGATGGATAAGCTTCTGGAATCCAGAAGGAGATGAAACTTTTTACAAGCCAACATGGGCATAAACTCATATATCCAACCAAAAAAAAACACAGTAAAACTGCCTCAAAACACAAATGATTAGTGCATAACAACTCAATTACTTATGAGATTCGTCAGACAGAGAAGAACTGAGCAAAAGCTGTTTCATTGATCTGACTGGAAAGATGGAGGGGGAGTCAAGTGAATAGGGGAGAAAATGAAAGGGTGGTCCCAGGCACCTCAAAGCAGTACCTCAAAACAGGCGACAGTCACAGCAGCCTAAGAGTAGGCTGTACACTTATCTCCTCAGGTGCAAGGTCGAGTGGACAGAGAAGAGTTACAGGAACAAGGCAGGGGAAATTTACCCAGGAAATGATCCAATTATACAAAAAGAAGTTCTAAAAATCACTTTAGTGAAATAGACTCCAGCCAAAACGGTGGGGGAGGGGAGGGTTAACTATCTGCAGAAGGTTAATTTAGAACTTCAATACTTGATGAACCCCAGTTCTGTCACTAGGAGAATTTAATTTGGGCGTCTTTACCTCATCGAGGGTCCTTCGAAAATCCTTTCCTTTGGAATTCTACCTGTTGAAGGTCAACGGGATCCAGACAGTCTGAAATTAGAATTCTAGTCTCATTCAACCTTTGCTCCTTCCAAAAATCATGATAATAAAAATTACCAAAACAAATAATTCCTAGGAGATTATGAACTACCACCAAACTTTTAGTCTTCACTATCTATTTTGCAGTTATTAAAAGACCTTACAACTGTTCCAACCTTTGCCTTTTTACCCAGACTAGTCTGGTTCCAAGGTAAAACAATCTTCAATTGTGGTCAAGTTTTAGAAATATTGTTTGGCTAGCTCATGGATGGAGAGGGGAAATTTAAAGAGTCAGAATTCTGCTCAGTAACCAAAGTAACAACAAGTTTTCATGTGAAAGTGCCCGGCTTGATCTAGGGACAACCACATTGCACTGTTTGTTGGAATGTAAGGAGTGTGGGGGAAGGACGTTAGAATCAATGACAGCCGAAGCACTCTTTATATATACATGCTTAGCATGCAAGAGAAAGCTTTTCCACCATTGCTGGTGAACAGGCAGTTTGATCCGCAAGAAAACTCCTACTAGCACAAAAAACAAACCGCTTAAAGTTGACACAGATGGCTAAATATTTAAACATTTTTTTTGTTTCATGTACACAAAAGGCACTGTGTTATGAGCTTGTACTGTAACTTTCATTGCACTTCAATTCCGTGACACAATCCGTCCATCTGAAGACCAGCAACATCTAACTGCTCAGTCAATGCCTGTGGGGAAAAAATAGTATTGCCTCTAAGGGCTTGCTCTCTATAATTCCATGTCCACAGGCCGGATATGGCCTGTCTTGTGTTCTTTTACCCATAATTCTCTGTCCTTGGTGGGGTCAACCTTCTGGAGTAGCTGGTCCACTGGTTCAATAGTCTAGAAATGAGAGAAAGAAACATATTAAACACTGCTTGGATTTCAACTTTCATTACAAAATAGGAATAATTCTACATAGTTTTTAATTGAAAAATCTAGGTGAAGGGCCAAGTCCCATGATGCAGAACTTAAGAGGTCCATTGCTGCATCATCCAGGTCCACCTTAGCCTATTTTTGCCTTTGTTGTTCACCTGGAACATGGCCAAGGTTGAAAAGAGTAGGAATGTTGAAAAAAATTAAGAGTGAAGATGAGATAAATCTAGAGGTTTTGGCTAGGTAATGGCAAGCTTGTGTTTTGAAAAGCTTATAGATTGTTGGAGGAAAGGAAAGCGAGGAAGGTAAGGAGTTCCACAGATTTGTGGCTACAGGAAAGGAAGAGTTAGAATAGATGCGATGGGTATTAATTTTGACACAGTGATGCTGTAGGGAGGAGGGAAAGTGTGTAGGACAGGGCATTTGGAGGTAGATGTAGATGTTTCATGCACAAAAATAATGTCCATCCTTGAATCCATTCAGAAGCAAATGATTGCACAGTATACACACATATATAATAGTGGATAAGTAACATGCCAATGCACAATTTACAATATTGAACAAAATTAAGTTAATTTGTCCTTTACTGTACCTTTTGTGCCCTTGGTAAAATATACAAAAATAGCATTGTATCAATCTTGAACAAATTTATAAATACTTTTCTTCTCTATTAATCATGTAATCAATAACTTTATTCATGCCTCAATGTACCTTAAATGGAATTGAGCATGAAATGCTTTAAATGATCATTAAATCATTCTAACCTTGTTGCTTTTGCATAATAAAGTAGTGAATTTCCACCCTGCCAAAGGGAAAGAAGTGAGTTGAATGGTTATATCAGTCGTACTTAAATGACCACGAAGCTCCCCCAGTTCATGGTGTCCCCTAAACTTATTGCTTGTAACTAATTTATAACCTACATAACTCTGCACTTTGTTAAGAACTGAATGTACATCCTATTTCTACTTTATTCATTAAGCTACATCTACCATTGAAGAACGTAAGTCATCCAACCATGACATTACAGAACATTTGGATCTTTTGTGAAAGCTTTTCATGCCAGATGCAATTAGACTCTGCTTGCTGTGACACAAGATGCTGATCCTTTAAGTAACTGTATACAGATCTTCCTCTCTGTCTACATTGATCGTTTTTCATTATTCTAATATCTGAGTGAGCAAAGGCTCAAAAAGTTACATTATTTGTAGCCTGTAGGCTGAGTTTTTCTTCAAAACATTATAGTTTGTTTTGCCACCCCATTTAAACAACACTTTTATTATAAACTATGAACAGTGTAGGGAGAACTTCCCTGATAATGATCGTCAAGTCAGTGGCTCTGCTGCCCGTATCCTAACTCGCACTAAGACCCATTCACTCATCAACCCTGTGCTCGCTGACCTACATTGGCTCCTGGTCCAGAAATGCCTCAATTTTAAAATTCTTATCCTTGTTTTCAAATCGCTCAATGGCCTTGCCCTTCCCTATCTCTGTAAACCTTCTCCAGCCCTACAACCCTCCAAGATCTCTGCCCTCCTCCAATTCTTGCCTCTTGCGCATTCCTGATATTAATGATCATAGAAATTTACGGCACCGAAGGAGGCTATTCAGCCCATCATGTCTCTGCTGACCGAAAAAAAGAGTGATTCAGCCTAATCCCACTTCCCAGCTCTTGGTCCATAGCTTTGTAGGTTATGCTTCAAGTTCACATCAAAGCACCTTTTAAATGTGATGAGGGTTTCTGCCTCTACCACCCTTCCAGGCAGTGAGTTCCAGACCCTTACCACCCTCTGGGTGAAAAATTCTTTCCTCAGCTCCCCTCTAATCCTTCTACCAATTACTTTAAATCTATGCCCCCTGGTTATTGACCCTTCTGCTAAGGGCAATAGGTCCTTCCTATCCATTCTATCTAGGACCCTCATGATTTTATACACCTTAATTAAATCTCCCCTCAGCCTCCTCTGTTCTAAAGAAAACAACCCCAGCCCTGTCCAATCTTTCCTCATAGCGAAAATTCTCCAGTCCTGGCAACATCCTCGTAAATCTCCTCTGTAACCTCTCTAGTGCAATCACATCTTTCCTGTAATGTGGTGACCAGAACTGTACACAGTACCCTAGCTGTGGTCTAACAAGTGTTTTATACAGTTCCAGCATAACCTCCCTGCTCTATACTCTGTGCCTCGGCTAATAAAGGAAAGTATCCCATATGCCTTCGTAACCACTTGTTCTGCTACCTTCAGGGATCTGTGGACATGCACTCCAAGGTCCCTCACTTCATCTACACCTCTCAGTATCCTCCCATTTATTGTTCATTCCCTTGCCTTGTTTGCCCTCCCCAAATGCATTACCTCATATTTCTCCGGATGAAATTCCATTTGCCACTTTTCTACCCACCTGACCAGTCCATTGATATCATCCTGCAGTCTACAGCTTTCCTCCTCACTATCAACCACACGGCCAATTTTTGTATCATCTGAAAACCTCCTAATAGATTTAAGTCTAAATCGTTGATATATACCACAGAGAGCAAGGGACCTAGTACTGAGCCCTGTGGAACCCCACTGGAAACAGCCTTCCAGTCACAAAAATACCTGTCGACCATTACCCTTTGCTTCCTGCCACTGAGCCAATTTTTGATCCAACTTGCTACTGTCTGTTGGATCCCATGGGCTTTTACTTTTCTGACCAGTCTGCCGTGTGGGACCTTGTCAAAAGCCTTGACTACATCAAACATGCTATCCTCACGACCCTTCTTGTTACCTCCTCAAAAAATCAAGTCAGACATGACCTTCCCTTAACAAATCCATGCTGACTGTCCTTGATTAATCCGATACTTTCTAAATGACAATTAATATTTCCAATAATTTGCCCACCACTGAGGTTAGACTGACTGGCCTGTAATTACTTGGTCTATCCCTTTCTCCCTTTTTAAACAATGGCACAACATTAGCAGTCCTCCAGCACCATGCTGTAGCCAGAGAGGATTGGAAAACGATGGTCAGAACATCTGTTATTTCTTCCCTTGCTTCTCTTAACAGCCTGGGATACATTTCATTCCGGCCTGGCGATTTATCTACCTTCAAAGATGCTAATCCCCTTAATATTTCCTCCCTTATTATGTTTATCTCATCCAATATTTCACACTCCTCCTCAACTACAATGTCTGCATTGTCCCCCTCTTTTGTAAAGACACAAGCAAAGTATTCATTAAGAACCATACCCACATCTTCCACCTCCACACATAGATTAACTTTTTAGTCTCTAATAGGCCCTACTCTTTCCTTAGCTTTCCTCTTGCTCTTTATGTATTTATTAAACATCTTTGGGTTTTCCTTGATTTTACTTGCCAATATTCTTTCATGCCCTCGCTTTGCTTTTCTAATTTCCTTTTTAGTCTCACCTCTGCACTTTTTATACTCCTCTACGTTACATGCAGAATTGAGCTCTCGGTATTGGATATAAGCTTCCCTTTTTTGCCTTATCCTACCCTGTATGTTCCTTGACATCCAGGGGGCTCTAGATTTTGGAGTGCCACCCTTTTTCTTTGTGGAAACATATTTGCTCTGAACCCTCACTATCTCCTCCTTGAATGCCTCCCACTGTTCTGACACTGATTTACTTTCAAGGAACCATTGGCAGCGTGCCTTCAGCTACCTAGGCCCTAAGCTCAGGAATTCCCTCCCCAAACTCTCCACCTCTCTCCTCCTGTAAGAAGCTCCTTTAAACCTAGCTCTTCGACAAAGCTTTTGGTCACTTGTCCTAATAGCTCCTTATGTGGCTCAATGTCAAATTTTGTTTGATAATCGCTCCTGTGAAGTGCCTTGGGATATTTTACTACGTTAAAGGCGCTATATAAATGTAAGTTGTTGTTGTTAAATAACTGATCTCTATGTTTTAACTTAATGGCTATGCCAACATCGTCACGTCAATTCGAAGAAACAGATGCTGCTTCACTTGCATGAACTTACTGGAACAAGCCTGACTAACTCAGAGCTGCAAGAAATAAATTGGACTGGAAGTCTACTTAATTGGAACAATAGGATCTCACAGTAAGATATATGCTTAGCATTTAATGAGTTAATGTCCAAACACTCAAAGGGATTCTCACATCACAATAACCCCAGTGTCTGGCAGCAGTAGACTGGGTAGAAGCATTGAGACATTTGGCAATCTATCTAGGAGGCGGGGTGTAATTTTTTTTTTAGAAAACGCTATAATTCCATAAACACTTAAACAAGGACAACAGGAAGTTTTTCTACTGCTTAGGGACGGGATATACGACCTGTGCCAAGTTCTATCTCTCAGCTTAACCCATATTTTCACTAAGTGCCTATGAGCAGATAAAATTGTGCTTAAACGACCATAAAAAGTCCAAAAAGACCCCTGGGAAAATGTCATCACTTAAAGGGAAGTGGTCACATATTCAATCTGGTTAGCTTTTACTGCTCAAATTGCATTAAAAAAAGGAGCCTTTTCAAATCCTGTAAGGGGGGAGGGGAGAGGTTGGCTGACAAATGCAGAGTAAAAGCAAACACAACCTGTAGATAGTCAGTCTGTGGGCAAGTGATGGAGCAATGCAACACCTGTTTGATGGATGATGAAGTGGACATTCTGTGAGGAGGGTTTTCAGATGACAATAGTGCACTATGCCTGGCAGGAGCCACTATGCCTGACAATATTGCAAGACTTGGAACCGTGTACGGGAGATGACAGTACACTTTAAGGAATATGAAAAGTTTGTCATCGTTTTGTATTTTCACGTTTTTTTCCTTAGAGAATAGTGTGAAGTAGTGGAAGGATTTGCAGGCTGATTAACAGTCTGGCAGGCCACGGCATGAATGCATCTTCCAAGGCCATAACAATCTTTTGTACCAGCCAATAGGTTGGTTAGTCCTATATGGTGAGAAGATTGGGATCCCACAACCCACACAATGAAGGGGGCCACCCCCTCCACCACTGGATGCCAATCCTGAATTCATAGATGGAGCTCTGGCCTCCACTCACTGGGACTGTATGGAGCGGGGCTTCAATAGGCAACTTCTGACTCAGAGGCAGGAGTGCCGCCACTCGCTTGCACCATATGACAAGGTAATATGGAGCAAGCGAAGCTCCATACATTACACAGAAGGTCCAAGATTGCATGCCATGAGGTGTTGACCATTCACTACTCACCTACGTCAAGCCCTCACTAAAACTTGCAGCTCTTTCAATGAACCTCATGCATACCCATACTTCAGCAGGTCACATGTTGAAACTGCATCCGAATTGAAAGCCTTAATATACTCACATCCTCCGGTGCTTCGCTCATCAAACCATTGTAAAAAAAATTATAATCACTTACTAAGAATCAGAATGGCCTGCAGAATGGGCACATGTCTGTCCTTACATTTGTGTCCTTCTATATAGAATATATCTCTGCTTGTACTACAAGACAACACGTAATATAAGGAACACACTCAAACTGGAGAAGCGTTCAGAAATACTTGAGTAACTTAAAAGGAGGCCACCCTTGACAACCTGACATACAAGAGCATAAAAGGAATAAGGGTGAAGTAGTGAACCTCACCCAAGCTAATGCCATCCTGCTCTCATATCTTGTCTTCTCATACACTCCCACGCAAGCATACGCATAACCACACAAATATCTCACACAGTACCTAGTAATGTTGTGCCTTGTAGCTACTATAGTTGTTCCATAGTTTTCATTGTAGACCTGGAAGAGCTGCCAACTAGCCCTGCCAGTGGCCCAGAATAAAGCACACAGCACCTTGCGTCATCACTCACCGAAATTAATAAGTACCAGCACAGCTACAAACATCCTGGGGTAAGTGAGTCGAGGAGGCAGCAATGGATGAGGCAGAGTACACATAGGTGAAGAGAAGCACATGGCAGTGACAGGAAAGAATGGGAACACACTGGCTGGATGAGCACATGGCTGCCATCAATGGCCCCCTGTACTTACTGAAATGTGGTGAAATTGGGCCATGTCAGGGTCCTGTTGCTCCCCACTGGGAAAGGAGGTGGAAGTGTTAGTGCTGATTACTGTATCAGTTGCCTGTAGCACCACGTGTGGGGCTAGCACATTGGTTTATTCAGCTTGCTAAGCTGGAATGTGAGGATAGTCCTTCTCTGTGCCCTCTTTTCTTCTGTTCTGTTTCACATCCTGTAGATGCTTCACTTACAGTCAGTTCTCAGGTGACTTAGTGTAAAATAATGAGCTTTTTTGGGGGATATTTAACAAAATCACTTGCTGTTATGAGTAAATTAAAATTATTCCCCCCAAATTATTCCAAAACTTACACTTTTAATAAAAATTTCAGAAATATATTTTAAAATCTCTAGTAAACACAGCACAGAAACTGCCCACTCGGCCCAACTGGTCTATGCCGGCATTTATGCTCCCCACAAGCCTCCTCCCTCCCTACTTCATCTAACTCCATCAGTTTACCCTTCTACTCCTTTCTTCCATGTGCTTATCTAGCTTCCTCCTAAATGCATCTTTGCGATTTGCCTCAACTATTCCTTGTGGTAGTACATTCCACATTCTTACCACTCCTTGGTTCAAGAAGTTTCTCCTAAATTCCCTATTGGATTTATTAGTGACTATCTTATATTTATGACCTCTAGTTTTGGACCACAAATAGAAACATTTTCTTTATGTCTACCCTATCAAACCCTTTCATTATCTTAAAGACCTCCAACAGGTCATCCCTCAACCTTCTTTTTTCTCAAGAAAAGAGCCCCAGCCTGTTCAGCCTTTCCTGACAAATATATCCTCCCAGTTCTGGTATCATCCTTGTGAATCTTTTTTGCACCTTCTCCCATGCCTCTTATATATTTTTTTTATAATATGGAGACTAGAACTGTGCACTGAACTCCAAGTGTGGTCTAACCAAGGTCCAATACAAGTTTAACGTAACTTCCCTGCTTTTCAATTCTATCCCTCTAGAAATGAACCCCAGTACTTGGTTTGCCTTTTCTTTATGGCCTTATTAACCTGCGTCACTACTTTTAGTGATTTGTGCATCTGTACCCCGAGATCCCTTTGCTCCTCTATCCTATTTAGACTCTTATAATCCAAGCAGTATGTCGCCTCCTTATTCTTCCTACCAAAATGCACCACCTCACACTTATCTATATTGAAATTCATTTGCCAATTACATGCCCATTCTACAACTTTATTAATGTCTTCCTGTATTTTGACGCAGGCCTTTTGAAATCCAAATATATTACATCTACTACATTTCCCCTGTCTACTCTTTGTCACTTCTTCAAAGAATTCAATAAGGTTGGTCAAGCATGACTTTCCCTTCTAAAATCCATGCTGACCATTCTATTATATTTTTGTTTTCTAGATGTCTTTCTATTACATCTTTGAGTAAAGATTCCATGATCTTCACTACCACCGACATTAAGCTGATTGGTCTATAGTTCCCTGTACTTGTTCTTTCGCCCTTTTTAAATATAGGAATCACATCAGCTGTTTGCCAGTCCCCTGGCACTATTCCCTTTTCTAATGAATTTTTATATATGTGTAATAGTGCCTCTGCTATCTCTTCCCTAACTTCTTTTAATCCATCTGGACCAGGGGTTTTATCCTCTCTAAGTATGATTACATTATCAATTATCTCCCCCCTTTCTATCTTTTTTGATCTCTTCTAATCTCATGCCAACCATGTTAGTCTCCCTGGTAAATACGGAGGCAAAGTAACTGTTCAATATTTATCCCATTTCACTGTCATTACTGTGAGTTTATCTTGTGTATCCCTTAGTGGCCCTATCCCTATCATGATTTTTCTTTTGTTATTTATGTATCTATGGAATACTTTACTATTTCCTTTTATATTCCTTGATAATTTAATTTTGTAGTTCCTCTTTACTTTCCTCATTATTTTTTTGACTTCTTTCCTAACCTCTTTGTATTCCCTTTTGTCATCCTCTCCTTTATTGTCTCTGTACTTAGAGAATGCCTTTTTCTTTAGTTTCAATTTTACCCTTATCTCTTTATTCATTCATCGTGTTTTATTATTTGCTAGTTTGTTCTTTAGAGGAATATATTTCTCCCGAACTCTATTGATTGCCATTTTGAATATTACCCACTGCTGTTCTTTCTCTCTGTCAATTTATTTTTCCAGTTTACCTCTTCTAGTTCCATTCGCTTCCCCTCAAAATTTGCTTTTTACCAATCTATTACTTTGGTCTTTTTCTTACTTATGCCTTTCTCAATCTTTATTTTAAATCTTATTATGTTATGATCACTGTTGCCTACATGTTCCCCTATGCTTACTTCTCTAATCTGCTCTGGTTCATTTCCCATTACTAGATCCAGCAGTGATTCCTCTCTTGTTGGGCTTCTCAGATACTGGGGAAGAATGGAGTCCTGCACATTGTAAAAACTCCATTCCCCTTTCCCTACCTCTTGTTGCCAGTTTATTTGGGGGGTAGTTGAAATCTCCCATGATTATTATTCGATGTTTTTTTTAAAACTCAGTTCATAGATTTGCCTACATATTTCTTTCTCCACTTCCCTTCCTCTATTAGGTGGTCTGTAGAATATATCCATTAACGTGATCAATCCCTTCATATCCTTTGTCTCAATCCATATGGATTCTGTTTCTATCTTATTACTTATGTCCCTTTTTTCTATTGCCATTATGTTGTCTCTAATTAGTGTAGTTAACCCCCCCCCCCAATTCCTTCCTTATCCTGTCTAAATATGTTATATCCTGCAATATTTAACTGCCAGTCCTGCTCTATATGTAGCCATGTTTCAGTTATCCCTGCAACATCTGGCTCCTCGCTGCAAATTATTGCCTCCAGTTCCCTTGTTTTGATTTGGATGCTGTGCACATTGCTTTACTGGCAATTTAATTTGTTTTATTAATTGTTCCCCTCACTTTATTTTTTTTAACCAGTCATTTTGTACTTATGTTCTATAACAGTATTTGCTCCCTGACCATTTATGTTACCCTTATTCCTTACCTTGGTCTGACCTTTACTCTCATCTCCTATTTCTTTTATCTTATTTTCACCAGATCCCTCCCCCCCCCCCCCCTCTTTCTAGTTTAAAGTCCTATTCATTCTTTCCGCTAGGACACTAGTCCCATTCCGGTTCAGGTGCAGCCCGTACCAGCAGTACTGCTCCTTCCTGTCCCAATACTGGTGCCAGTGTCCCATGAAATGGAAGCCCTCCTTCCCACACCACTCTTTGAACCATGCATTCACCTTCCTGATCTGTCTATCCCTATGCCAATTGGGATTACTACCCGAGCCACGTCCTAAGATTACCACCCGTGAGGTCCTGTTTTCTAATTTAACTTCTAATTTTTAACTTCTCATATTCTCTTAGCAGGACCTCCTCCCTTTTCTTTGTCATTGATACCAACACAGACTACGACAACTGGATCTTCCCCTTCCCTTTCCAAGTTCCTCCGAGATATCCTTTATCCTTGCACCAGGTAGGCAATACCCTCCTAGATTCTAGATCGCAACTGCGGAGCACGCTATCTACCCCCCCTAATTATCTAAACCCTTATGTCTTCAACCTTTCTATTCTGCTCCTCTCCCCTCCCCCAACCACTGGACTGCCTCCTGCTCCATGGTTAGCATTCTGGCTGTCCACCGCACAACCTACATCCTTATCCTCACAGATAGCAAATACATTGATCTTATTCAACAGGTACAATGTCTGTGGGACCTCCTTCTCTACCTCCCCTCGGTTCCCCTTACCCTGATGACTAACAGTCACACTTTCCCCTTCCTGTACCTGTCCTTCCCTCTGAGGTGTGACTGCACTCTGGAGAAAACTATCTAAAATTTTGTCACCCTCCCTTATGTATCAGAGAGTCTCTAACTTGCACTCCAGCTCAAGAAGTTTCCCATATACTTGGAGCTTCCCTTAGGCCCATTGAAGATGGACTGTGAAGACAAAGAGGACAATGCTGGTATAAAAGGTTGGACTTTGCACCAGATGTTCATTGAAATATTTTTGCATGAATTCTGGAGTCTTAATGAGGCAACAGCACAAAATAGGACAAGTAATTTTGACTCCGGGCGATAGTGTAAAACGCGTGGTGTCGAATCAGCTGCCCTTGAAGTCTATGGAAACGAAAATTGGGAGAGACGTATAATGGGCGGCCGATCCACTACCGCCCAAAGTGAAAATGACCTCCAATGTGTGATGTGTTCTAGTGGCCACAAACTTCCAATCCTCCTTAGATATGGGGATGGTGCCGGAAGACTGGAGGATTGCAAATGTTACACACCTGTTCAAAAAAGGGGAGAGGGATAAACGCAGCAATTATAGGCCAGTCAGCCTAATGTCAGCAGTGGGAACTTTTAGAGACAATAATCCGGGACAAAGTAAATCGGCACTTGGAAAAGTATGGACTAATAAATGAAAGCATGGATTTGTTAAAGGAAAATTGTGTTTGACTAACTTGATTGATCCTTTGATGAAGTAATAGAGAGGGTTGATAAGGATAGTGATGTGTATATGGACTTTCAAAAGGCATTTGATAAAGTACCACATAATAGACTTATTAGCAAAATTGAAGCCCATGGGATTAATGGGACAGTGGGAGTGGATGCAAGATTGGCTAGGGGACAGAAAGCAGAGAGTAGTGAATGTTGTTTTTCAGACTGGAGGTGTTTGGACAGAGATGTTTCCCAGGGGTCAGTATTAGGACCACTGCTCTTTTTGATATGTATTAATGACCTGGACTTGGGTATAGGGGGTAGAATTTCAAAGTTTGCAGATGATATAAAACTCAGAAATGTAGTAAACAATGTGGAGGATAGTAACAGACTTCAGGAGGACATAGACAGACTGGTGAAATGGGCAGACACATGGCAGATGAAATTTAACACAGAGAAGTGTGAAGTGATTCATTATGATAGGAAGAATGAGGAGAGGCAATATAAACTAAATGGTATAATTTTAAAGGGGGAGCATGAACAGAGAGACCTGGGGGTGCACATACACAAATCTTTGAAGGTGGCAGGACAAGTTGAGAAGGCTGTTAAAAAAGCATATGGGATCCTGGGCTTTATTAATAGAGGCATAGAGTACAAAAGCAAGGAAGTTATGCTAAACCTTTATAAAACACTGGTCTGGCCTTAGCTGGAGCATTGTGTTCAATTCTGGGCACTACACTTTAGGAAGGATGTCAAGGCCTTAGAGAGGGTGCAGAAGAGATTTACTAGAATGGTGCCAGGGATGAGGGACTTCAGTTATGTGGAGAGACTGGAGAAGCTGGGGTTGTTCTTCTTAGAACAGAGAAGGTTAAGGGGGGATTTAATAGAGGAGTTCAAAAGCATTAATGGCTTTGATGGAGTAAAGAAGGAGAAACCGTTTCCAGTGGCAGAAGGGTTGGTAAGCAGAGGACACCGGTTTAAGGTGATCAGCAAAAGAGCCAGAAGCGACATAAGGAAACATTTTTTTTACGCAGCGAGTTGTAATGATCTGGAATGCACTGCCTGAAAGGATGGTGGAAGCAGACTCAATAGTAACTTTCAAAAGGGAATTGGCAAATACTTGACAGGAAAACATTTACAGAGCTATGGGGACCGAGCAGGGGAATGGGACTAATTGGATAACTCTTTCAAAGAGCCGGCATTGGCACGATGGGCCGAATGGCCTCCTCCTGTGCTGTACCTACTATGATATGATAGTGCACAAAAGGCAGCTGATCGGAATGGACAGGCGGAGGAAATCGGGTGCAAACCAGCCTGAGAGCTACTCATCCAATTTTCTGATCCCCCTGCACCTGTCCAGTGCAGCCAATGGAGCCAGTTGGAAAACTTACCCTGTGACGTACAGAGTATCAAATTTTTTTTTGCACGCTATAATCCTATTTTCAGCTCCATCTAAGTTTTGCTCTCAACTGAAGAATTTCACACGTTTGAAATAAACAGACCCTAATGTAGTGATCACCTGCTGCACTTCAGTAAGTTTGGCAGCTGCAAAGGGAAAATCAAAATGCCTCAACACTCGAACAGCAAAGTAGTTTCTGAAAGCTGACACCCAATTGGTAACGGCCAGATATAGATCTAATATCTATCTGTGTGGGATTGACTCCAGAGACTAAATTAAATTACTACAAACATCTTGAACATGTGTAAATGTTAGGTATTTGCAAAACATGCAATATAAATCACGGTGAGCTCCTTGTAACAACATGGCATAAGGGGCGTTCACTGCATTTAACTTGACCACTGCTGAAAAGGCAGTTGACCAGATCTTACTAACCTTTCCGAAAGTGTCATCGAGAAAATAAACAGAACAGCTCTGTAACCTTGATAATTAATTAAGAAAGCCAATGTCTGATTTATTGACCAGATGTAGATCAGATGTCAATAAGACATCGGGCCTATGCAGCCTTTATTTCCAAAACCTTTTTATCATTGATTAGCCAGCCACCAGCAGTCAAACAAGAGCAGTCTCAACATTCTGTCATTGTAAAGAGCGGTGTTATTTACATTGTCTACCTCAAGTGCACACTTGTTTTGGATTCCTGCCACAACATTAAAAAGATGCGTTGCTATTGGAAACAGCATGGGCTCTGCCAATATCAGACCAGCAACAAGCTATTTAATATCCAGCTACTCTATTACTGATGAGATAATTAAAGATGGCAACAAATTGAACCAAGCAGACAACTTCAAGCAATGCGAATCTGTACCATTTAAAAATGAATGCTTTAAACACTACAAAAAATGAAAGATGTGAGGGAGGGTTAATTTTGATAGTTTTGAAAGAGACACTGGGGGAAATCAGCAAGAAAAAGTTTGTGATCTTTTAAAAGATCACATTCAAATAAGGTTGTCCTGGGTGACTGGAAGCAGATAGTGTGGGCAAAGAATGGCAGAGATGTTTGAGGAAGTGGACAATTGAGGGGTACCAGTTATTGGAGCTGGACTGCAGGGTCTTTTCCAGTCTTGTACTTTCCCACGTTTATATGGTGCCAACACATCTTAAAACTGTGGGAAATAACATTGCAATAAAACTTTTCCTAGAAATGTGGCCCCATTTTAAGCTTCCCAAACAATTGTAGACCAACGGCAGCAGTTAGTTTTGGTGACTGTTGTCCAGTGGTTCAATAGAAGGAGATTTTTCTTACACTTTGGTTGAACATGTCTGTCTCATGGCGAAGCTGTGTGTATTGACAGAGGTGTTGGCGAATCATCTCGATCCTTTCAACCTCCAGCCTCTCAAGCTCCTGGAAGGTCAAAAATGAGCAGAAATATTAGTGACACGAGCTTCCTTAATACATTCAAGTTTCTGTTGACTTTTTATAATTTAACTCGGCCCCCGTCTATTTCAGCAACTGGTTTCACCCAAAACTTTGAATTTGCCTTTAATAAAGGGAAATTATCCTACATGTTCCATTCTTTCAGGGCTCCGAACCAGACCATGCATTATAATCCAGCCAAAATGTAGCCAGGCCTAATAGGAACTTCAAATGCAGAGTTAGCCATCAATTAGTGAATTAGGGTTATTACATAGAATTTAAAGCACAGAAACAAGCCATTCAGCCCAAATGGTCAATGCCAGTGTTTTTATGCTCCACACGAGCCTCCTCCCACCCTATTTCACCTAACCCTATCAACATATCCTTCTATTCCTTTCTCCCTTGTGTCCTTATCTAGCTTCCCTTTAAATGCATCTATGCTATTTGCCTCAACTACTCCCTGTGGTAGCGAGTTCCACATTCTAACCACACTCTGGGTAAAGAAGTTATTGGAGTCGGCATTAGACTGTGGGACATCTATTGCCTGTTGGTGTTCAGTATAATATTATCAATTCATTTAATGCTCCTAGCAACTCTCAAGAGTTAATCCATGAGATCCCTGTCCTTGATATAGCTGTATCTGTTCAATGCAACCTGTTCTTAGGTGATCTCATATATTCATTTAGAAAAGCCATGGAAAAGGGTCATGTGAGCATAGTGGGGTGAGTCAGCTGCTGCCCATTTCTCCTCGTGAGGAAATGTCACCCCAGTACCACAGCTGAGGTCAGTAACTCACGGGGGTTTAGGGGTCATGGGCCTGAACCCATTTCTTATCTGGGTTGCCACATTTTGCTGAACAGTGGGCAATTTTGAAGGTAGAGTGAGGGTAGAATCATGGCTCGAGTCCTGATGTTTTCTTTGCTGCTGATGAAAATTCATTGAAAACTTTACCAACCTTGTTTAGTGACACATGGGAAAAATTGCCTTCTGGACAAAATTTTAAGGGGGTAATTTTAACGTAACTCACCCGACGGCTAACTGACGGGATCAGGCTGGTCGCCTGTTTTAAATCGCCACTGAAGTCAAGGGGGGGATACAATCTGATGGGGTATAAAATGGGTGGTCAACCTGATCCCATCAATTTCCCGCCAGGAGGGTGGGATAAAATTAACCCCTTAATGCCTGGTTTACATCTGAGAAATTTCCAAACAACCTACTCAAAAAACAGATTGACCAGTTAAAACCAGAGAGTTGGTATCCCTATCACTGCATGGCACTCTGTTGTGTTTACAACAATGCATCTTCTATGCATTTGCCATTTTCTTTACTCAGATGCTAGAGAAGGCTATTTCCAGATTTTGGTGGATATTTGCAGACAATCTATTCCTACAGCTAGGAATAAATAACAGATTCTGCTGGATGCAAAGCCACTTTTTACATACTGGCAGAACAATGCTGTTCCTGAAAGGCCTGTCTGGCACATCCTCGTGTTAAAGGGTAGTGCGTTAGCAAGTACAAAAAGATAAACACGGGTTTAATTTATTACTGTTGTAGCATTTCCAGCTACTGCAGGACCTGCTTTGCGAGTTCACCGCTTTCCTAACAGGAAACAGATGTGAAACACACACCGTTAGCTGCTCTCCTGAACACGCCAAAACAGGAACTGATAAAACACGTTTCATTTAATGCGACCACTAGCTTGTAACCCAAAAATTCCTGTGTATTATCCATGAATCACTCATGACCATCAAACACCTGTGATGCACTGGTGGAAAACTGACAGCTCGAGCTGGATGCAACAAAAGAAGTTGGCCACATTGCAGAAGAATACTGTGCACGTGATATTATTGGATCTGTGCACCACAGTCTTAAAATGCATTGGAAAGAAAGAAACTGCATTTATATAGAACC
This sequence comes from Heptranchias perlo, assembly GCF_035084215.1. Classification (NCBI taxonomy): domain Eukaryota; kingdom Metazoa; phylum Chordata; class Chondrichthyes; order Hexanchiformes; family Hexanchidae; genus Heptranchias; species Heptranchias perlo. The sequence goes on along the minus strand of NC_090347.1, from coordinate 35,231,173 downwards.
TGTCACGACCTCGGGACATCCCAAAGCGCTTTACAGCCAATGAAGTACTTTCTGAAGCATAGTCACTGTTGTAATGTAGGAAACACAGCAGCCAATTTTCACACAACATGGTCCCACAAACAGCAATGACATAATGACCAGATAATCTGGGTTTTTTTTTAAGAAAGGTGATGTTGATTGAGAGATAAATATTGACCAGAATACTGCCAAGAACTCCCCTGCTCTTCTTTGAAATAGTGGCCACACGGCCTATTACATCCACCTGAAAGGACAGACAGGGCCTCAGTTTAAGGTCTTATTCAAAAGACGTGCCAACAGTGCAGTACTCCCTCAGTATTGCACTGATTGATTACAGTAGGAAGCCTTGTCCAATTCCAACAGTTTTTGCTCAGGTGTTAGCACTTTAGGCTTTAGGTTTGTGAATGCTCTGAAGAAAACACATTGAGCAACATCCTTTACACTGAATCATTCAATAAATAACACATGATCTGATTACATACCATGAGACACAGGTTCAAATGAAGGAGTTAGGAATAAGAAGGGAAGTCAGGTGGAAATTTTTCACCCAAAGAGCAACAGACCTCTGGAATAAGTTGCCAAGGAGGCCGTTGAAGCGGGGTGAAGTAACAATTAGCATTTCTGAAGAGAAGGGTTGAGAGATATTCTAAAGAGATGGTTGGATCAACTTGTTGAGTCAAATGGCCTTGACCATTTGTGTTATACGAGGTAAGTTTTCAGTTCTTTGTGCGTTGCAGCACAGATCTTTTAATCACCTCCAATTGTTGTTCTGACAATTATTGTTGTTTTATCCACAGGCCACAAAATAAGTTTGCTGTGGAAGTTACACCTCACCACCATGTAACTACCACTTTGTAGTGACCTCACCTCATCCAGGGCAACCTGTGGGCCAGCACCCGGGCCTATACTGTACTTTCAGTACCCAATATCCACAGATTTTGGCCCAAGTACAAAAAGTCAGTAGTTCAAGAGATAGTGGAAACACACAGCCACAACACCAATTAATTGCCAAAGGAGAGGTTTGCTATGAAGACTGCCTTGTATTACATAAAGGCCCAGAACAATATCTGCTGCTGCAATCTTCTATCACATCTCATACGTAATGTTTGGACTTGATTATGTTTAATTGCATTACTTGTTTAACTGAATTGCTTGTTGCAGTACAGTCAAAGTTGTTTTAACGTTGGGTTTAGTGGTGCGTTAGTGCCTCTGGCTCCCAACATGGGGGCTTTGTTCAGCCAGTAGCAACCTCAAATCAGCCTTGTTGGACTTGCTGTGGCTGGTGGCCAGGAAGACTTGGAAAAAAATGGATCATCTTGTCCACTGCCCTCAGTGAAATCTGGCAAGTTAACTGTGAGGTCACTACAGGCCGTACGAAACCCATGTGTCGGGAGCTCCAGGGCATCATTAAAAGCAGCTCAACTCACAGTAGAAGAAAGGTTTAATTAGCAGCTACTTCATATGGAAGTCCTAGTAAACTAAAGGTAAAGGATTCAAGTCAAGGAACTCAGGGGAGGGATCAAGGTAGATTGCATCCTAACTCACTAGCAGCAAGTCATTGAGATATTCCCCCAGTGGCATAAGTCATATTCCACAGGGATGCATAAAGTTGCCTGTTGATACCCACAGACCCAAAATTTCTGCTTGCCTCATTTGGCAGAACTCTTGCCTCAGAACCAATAGGTTGGTTCAAGCCCTGTTCCAGGACTTGGACACGTAATGTAGGCTGACACGCCAGTGTAGTATCGAAGGGGTGTTGCATTGTTGGTGGTCTTTCAAATGAAACCTTATACTGAGGTCCTGCCTGTTTAGTCGGATGGACATTGCACTATTTAAAGAAGGAGAGCAAGTCCTATGTTCAACCAAACAACATTACCAAAAACAGATTTATTATTCATTTGTTGTTGGTGGAACCTTGCTGTGTACATATTGGCTGTTGTGTTTGCCTACATAATAACAGTGACTACACTTCAAAAAGTAATTCATTGGCTGTAACGTGTTTTGGGCCATCCCGAGGTTGTGTAAGGCACTATATAAATGCAATTTTTTTTTTCAGTCTATTATACACTCACTCAACGAGCTATAATACATTCCACCTCAATGTGCAATTGGCTGCTGTGTTTGCCTACATAACAACAGCGATTGCTCTTCCAAATTAATTATTTCGACATGAAGTGCTTTGGGATAGCCTGAGAATATGATGCGGCTCTGTCTGAACGTCAGTTCTTTCTGTTACAGATGGTTTTTCAAGAATCTTTGTTAATCTGGGCATGTATAAAAATTTACTATGTGGGGAATTTAAAGAGTTTCAAACCAATAGTTGGCTATCTTACTTCAGATGCAAACTCAGATGAGGTAGGAAGGGAGGAAAGACTACTGCAGCTGCCTTCTTATGTCAAGGCTTTTATCTTTTTACATCAATTTTTCTCCCTTGCTTTCTCTCCTACAGGTGTTGACTCCTTGCTGCGGTATTGTTTCACAGGTGCCAGGTTCCAATCTCAAGAACCAAGCGAAGTCTGATCCTGTCCTCACCTCTCATCCACATTCAACTAAAATCAACATGTCAGTGATTGGTGAAGCTGAGTGCGCCAGTTTATGGCAAAATTGCTATACCGTGGGGTAAGAGACGAAAACCTCCCTCCGGCTCCAATCTGCAGTGGGGACGTGGAGGCCCTGCCGTTAAGATCAGCAGGGCCTTCACGTCCCCAGTCTTAACGGGTTCTTCGCCCGATTGCGGGCTCCTCCAAACCCTCCCCGGCTCTCCGTTAATATCGGAGCCATTACGTCTGTTACTCACCAGAGTCGTTGTGACCATCTCCTCGAACCATTTGGACTGGGTTTGGTTATAGAGATCCACACAGCGCATCAGCTCATCACCTGCAATTACATAGGCTACTCATTAAAGGCTGGATTAGATAAACATTGCATTCTAACAGCAGAGTGCTGCTCAGTGCTTTCTGGCACCCAACAAAAATTGATCATGAAATGGCTCTGCGTATATATATATATATATATATATATATATATATTACACACACACATACATATACATCATTCCAGTCTCACTCCACTTTGCTGCAGTGTCAGGTTGGGCCTTAACTTGGAATTTACTCTACACATGGTAAGTTGTCGTGTAAACGCGCCCCAAGTGTCCCTAAATGTATAATCACACCACACAATACTGTCATATTTAAACAATGTTTTAAGGTGTCTGTATGCAGCAAGAGTTTAAAAATAATGGAATGGAATTTAAAGAAGAATGTTGGTGTCATTGTAAGGACAGGGAGTGGAGACCATTTGACATCAGAGATAGGAACTTATCTGATATTAGGTCAATAGTGCCAAAGTAAGTACAAGGAGTCACGTACATTTACTGCAACATAAATCCTATCTAATTCTCAGTTTGGAATTCTTGGAATGCTGAGGCAGCAGCCATGAGGATTGTTTTGCAGATCAGAGCAGCAATGGGACCAAATTCACTATACTTATAAGACTTTTGTAGACTGATCATGGTCCCCACTATCCCACCTTTTATGCTAACTATTGGTTAAGCAAGTTTTAACTGTACAATTATTGAATAGGTTGATTTAATCAATACAGGATATCTCATCCAATATGTGCGGAGCATTGGGATCCAAATTCCCGAGACTGAAGGATGTGACGCAGTATCGGCCTCAATGGGTCTAGCCACAGGAAGCAATGTTATGTTCTGAGTAGGAAGTAAATTTTAAAAATCATCTTGTAGTATGGGCAAGAAGTGTTTAGTCCATTGCTGTGAAATATCCTGGCCCCGGTGATCTGTAATCATAATCTCAGAGTTATCGGGGCCTTGCCCAATCTGGGTTATCAACAGCAAGGAAACTTTTGTATAAGTGCTCCAAAGTTTATAGTTCTTCGAGCATGTGCGGTATTGCTCACAGGATGAAAGAGTTTACAACTGGGAAATTTTATACTCACATTGTATTATTTCCCAGTAGGTGGCAGTGTGGATTTGACATCATCTTGCAAATTAATAAATAAATATTGGCAACCTAAGCACAGCGTTCAATGATTTAGATCACAAATATTATGAAGCTTCACTAAGATGGTAGCTTTACTGTTTAGTATCTGGATATGTTATTGCTGTTCTACACTATAATGGGAGCAATTAGGGGTTTTTAAAAATAGATCTTTAAATGTCTTTTCTCCCCTCTCCAATCTTCTTTCATTTCCTAAAGGTGCTTCTTCTTACTTGCTTGTGGTATCACCAGTGACAACCGCCTCCCTCTCCCAGTTCTTTGCCCAAGTGACCTTCCTTCACTTGCATACCTAGACAGCAAGTATCAATTGGCCATTCAATCCCAGAGGGCATCACATCCATGCCTGATTGTATCGACTTGATGACCACACGAGTAATTTCCAGCAGGAAATCATCGGGCAACAATCACGAGTAGGAACCCTAGTTGATTTTAACTCTCCCTACCTTAAGGGGTGCTGAGGCCAAGAACTTAATGCCTTGTATGGCTGAGTTTCTCACTGGTCAGTATACTCAGCAACTGAACTTTTGAAGGAGATGAATAGTCTTTGTTCTGAGATTTAACCTCATTGACATCTGCCCATCTCAATCCCTCCTGAGTTTCAAGGACTGCTCACTGGCCAAAAGAGAGAGGGAAGGTAGGATAATGACGGGCTCCCAGGACAACACCCAGGGCACTCTGAAAGAGTCTGTTTGGTCATGCTTGAAAGTTGACCAGTGGCTTTTCCTCAATCTCAATAAAGAAGCCTTTACCTCCAGTTGGTACCTCCCTTTCCTCTCTTCCAGTGATAGACAAGATCAGGAATTTGCCACACGGGGGAAACTTCAGAAAAAACTCCACCCAATACCACACTCTTGTTAAAATACATCTCAGACTAACAGTAAAAACGTCTCTGGCTAACATTATTTCTTTTTCAATTTATACTTGTATTTTATGGTGCTGTTTTGGCTTCCGAGTTTGTTACAATTTTGTTCCTCTTCATAAATATTTTTAAGGGGTTGCTTGTTTTAATTATAACGTAACTAAAGCATTTTTAAATTAACTTTATCCTCTGACTGTTTACCTTTACGGTTTTCCAGCAGAAGGAACCCTCTGTCCTCGGCAGTCACTTTATAAATGTTAACGTTTTAAATTAAAAGGGTAGGTTTTTGTAGCACTGTAACTAAATGTAGGAAGGGCGAGCCCATCCTGTTTGAAGTCCCGATTCCAAAATGGCGGTTGGTTTTGGGGTAGACTGTCTCTGCCGATTCTTCTGATCTTCCAACATAAATTTGGTGGAAGATCGATGGAAACTCTGGAAGAACAGCGTAAACAGCCTTTTCCACCTTTTCTGCAGAGGTTCCCCCAATATTCCATCAAAGTTATAACGCAAGCACCCCTTGGATATTCTACCCCAATATATATATTTTCAGCGCTGGCCTCTATGGACCTTTTTTTAAAAAAAAGCTGAAATAGAATTGACTCTTGCACCCTGGTAGGCCGGGCTGATAACATCAATTCTCTACCTAACACAACTGTGGAAGGGACCTCACCACAAGGTCAGCGGTAGTTCAAAGAGAAGGCCCACCATCACCTTCTCAGGGCAAGTATGGACGGGCAATAAATGTGGCCTTGCCAGCCTTGCCCACATCTTAGGAACAAATTAAAAAATAACAGGGAACATCCGTGAGTGGCTGCATTGGAAACAGGGAGAGCGTGACTTCAAATGGGCTCTTGGTTCCAGTTAACCCCAGGAAACCATCCTACAGCCTGAGATGTAAATCTCCCAGCCTGTAGCCTTGATTTTGTGGGTCATTCGAGTCTCTTTGGGCCATCTGAGAGCAGAAAAGGATAGAACAGGGTACTTTCTAAATGGTAAAAAGTTAAAAATTGTGGATGTCCAAAGGGACTTAGGGGTTCAGGTCATAGATCATTGAAGTGTCATGAACAGGTGCAGAAAATAATCAATAAGGCTAATGGAATGCTGGCCTTTATATCTAGAGGACTAGAGTACAAGGGGGCAGAAGTTATGCTGCAGTTATACAAAACCCTGGTTAGACCGCACCTGGAGTACTGAGAGCAGTTCTGGGCACCGCACCTTCGGAAGGACATAATGGCCTTGGAGGGAGTGCAGCGTAGGTTTACTAGAACGATACCCGGACTTCAAGGGTTAAGTTACGAGGAGAGATTACACAAATTGGGGTTGTATTCTCTAGAGTTTAGAAGGTTAAGGGGTGATCTGATCGAAGTTTGTAAGATATTAAGGGGAACGGATAGGGTGGATAGAGAGAAACTATTTCCGCTGGTTGGGGATTCTAGGAGTAGGGGGCACAGTCTAAAAATTAGAGCCAGACCTTTCAGGAGCGAGATTAGAAAACATTTCTACACACAAAGCGTGATAGAAGTTTGGAACTCTCTTCCGCAAACAGCAATTGATACTAGCTCAATTGCTTAATTTAAATCTGAGATAGATAGCTTTTTGGCAACCAAAGGTATTAAGGGATATGGGCCAAAGGCAGGTATATGGAGTTAGATCACAGATCAGCCATGATCTTATCAAATGGCAGAGCAGGCACGAGGGGCTGAATGGCCTACTCCTGTTCCTATGTTCCTAGATGGTAACATTGTCCATTATTGATGCCGCTATAGCAGCCTAACAGGGAGGGAAACCTTACTCAAGTGTCTCCACTTCAGTTATGCAATTGATAATTTTTTTTTTGAAAAACAATAAGTTTAAATAACTTTCTTCTCCAAAAAGTGGGGAGTAGTACCCAGTACAAAAAGTACTCGGCCTAGACTTTAATTCCCCTTTAAGCGAATGGTTTTTTTTGTTTGTGATGCCAAGTGAACAACCGCAGGAGGTTTCAAAATTGCTGCTTTGTTTTGGACCAGTAGAAATTTATGTAGGATGGCAGCAACGTTTTTTTTTTAATTGTCTGAGTGAGAGACAATATTCATTACAGAAGTGACAATTTATGATAATGATGTAATGTTTGTTAATTTGAGACCTCACTTTTCCACAGTTATGTGAGAAAGTCTCAAGGGAACAAAGATCTCTCTCAGTAAATGCAATGAAATGATAGCAGGCACCAAATAGGTAAATAGCCAGTTTTGAACGATGAAAAATTGACATTATATCAAGGAGTTTGAAATTCCTCTGCGCACCACTTTTTTGATTAATGTGGTCATGTTAAATGTCTTCGCACTATTTCAGCAGAGCCATTATTCTGTTTGAATCACAAATGCTAGAGATTTGAGTGATAATATGCTCACTTTTACATCAGAATGCAAAAAGCACAGGTTTTCTGTTTGTATTTTCTGGGCAGAGGAGATTTTAAAAAAATATTGAATAACTTTCTGTACAATAGCAGACACACGAGGCTCTGCAATGCTTCTGAAACATCCATTTGATTGTGTTTCATGTTACTTGTATGTAACTGGAGGCCTGGTGACTTTTGTCTGACATTTTTTTTCAAAACAGTATCCCTGACACATTTGCCAAGGTCAACAGACTGCAGAAAGGATTCTAACCCCTTGCAGTCTGGGCCTGATTTGATGCAGAGAGTGTGTGTATATGTTCCAAATTTCCTGTACTCGGTATGGCTGACCTCAACACCACAAATCTTTTGTGTCTGCTTTTTTTCTAAATAGTCCACAAGGGACAGTGATGACGCCTCACATCCACATGTTCAATGCCGTGATCAAACAGAATCGGCATGTGTTCGCAAGGTGTTTTGTAAGTACTGAGGTCCAGTATGCATAACTCGACAAATACACTATGCTGATTCCCCCAGTTCATCTCCGCAGTTCGGCTGGTTGTGCAGTCAGGCTTGTGACAGTCGGGCTATTGGGTCTTTTCCAGAATAGAGTGTGACTGTTTTGAATTTTTGAACTTGGAAAGAGCTCTTAAAAATATAAGTTCCCAATAGCTTCCAGGTTATCAACCTAAACGTACTTTTGCATTGCAGCGCTGGTTTGAAGAGTATTGCTCCAAAGTCCTGTTGGTCTCACACTCCTCGTTTTTATTACTAGCTGGCACTGTTCTCCATGAGATGCCTGGCACAAGCGGACCCAGATAATCTGGTGACTGCTTGTAAGAACCAGTCAACCTCTGCTGATGCCAGATCAAGGTGAAAGTTGAAAAGGTCAAACTTCCACAGGGACCAGATCCCAGCATTTACGCCGAGGCCATGTGCCCACCTGTGACCTCCATCACTAATCCTGTCGGGGGACGCGGAATCTTTGAGAGATCAACCAATTTGCATGGGGCTGATGAGTAATCACACCACCAGGGGCACATCTCAGGCACTTGTCTGCCCTAAGAGGCTGCAAAATGGGGCGGTGGAGGCTGGAACAGGGGACCAGAAGGTGACTGTTTTTCTCTATCTCTCATCTCTCTTCTCCCCACCCTCCTCCCCCCTCCCTCCCTCTCCCCCCCCCTCCCCGCTCTCCCCCTCCCCCCCCCTCCTCCCCCCTCTCCCTCCTCTCCTCTCCTCCTCCCCCCTCCTCTCCTCCCCCCCCCCCTCCTCCCCCTCCTCTCCTCCTCTCCTCCCCCCCCCTCCTCTCCCCCTCCCCCCTCCTCCTCCTCCCCCCCCCCTCCCCTCCTCCCCCTCCCCCCCACCCCTCCCCTCCTCCTCCCCCTCCTCTCCTCCCCCTCCCCCCCTCCTCCCCCCCTCCCCCCTCCTCCTCCCCCCCCCCTCCCCTCCTCTCCTCCTCCCCCTCTCCTCCTCCCCCTCCCCCCCACCCCTCCCCCCCCCCTCCTCCCCCCCTCCCCCCCCTCCCTCCTCCCCCTCCCTCCTCCCCCTCCCCCCCCCTCCTCCTCCCACTCCCCCCCCCTCCTCCCCCCCCCCCCCTCCTCCTCCCCCCCCCCCCCCTCCTCCTCCCCCCCCCCCAACAAAAAAAAACACAAAGCCTGGACAATCAGCAACCGCTGTCAAAGCCCCTCTTCAAAAAAAATCATCCTCGGCCTTCTCTTCAGGGGTCCAGGCCACAATCTTGGCAGGAGACAGACTTCTGCCTCATCAGGAGGCTGGTTTGCCTCTTCTTACTCCATGTCCTTGAAAGACGAGGATGCGTGAACTCCCACTGTAGGGAATCTCCACGTCAGCCCCGTTCCCCTCCACGACAATGGCCTTGTTTGGGGTGGGTGGGGGCTCCATCCACCAAATAAGGTCATAGGTAACTCTAGGGAAACCCGGGACCTGTCAGAGCTTGAGCCCATTCTGAAATGGCCAAGCAATTTTGGTCCCTATAATTCTAACAGTCATTGGCAAGAGAACTATGCACATGAAAATATATTGCAGGGAATAAAGAGGAACAACTCAGTGAGAAATACTAACTATTATACAGCATTTTAACTCCTGAGTTAGCCATGAGTTCACTGGCTTCATACAGATTCTGATGATGTTACATACTTCAAAAATGAATCTGTCCTTTCAAATGTTGACTGACCTGCTCTGCATTTCCTATTTTTGTTATAGATTTCCAACTGTTGTGGTCTATTATTATCTCTAAAAATCATAGAATTGTACAGCACAGTAGGTGGCCATTCAGTCCATCGTGCCTGTGCCGGCTCTTTGAAAGAGCTATCCAATTAGTCCCACTCCCCTGCTTTTCCCCCTCAAGGTTTTTCCTTTTCAGGTATATATCCAATTCCCGTTTGAAAGTTACTATTGAATCTGCTTCCGCCACCATTTCAGGCAGTGCATTTCAGATCATAACAACTCTAAAAATACTCATCTCCGCTCTGGTTCTTTTGCCAATTATCGTCAATGTACACCCTCTGGTTACCGACCCTCCCACCAGTGGAAACAGTTTCTCATTATTTACTCTATCAAAACTCCTCATAGTTTTGAACACTTCTATTAAATCTGCCCTTAACCTTCTCTGGTCCAAGGAGAACAATCCCAGCTTCTCTAGTATCTCCACATAACTGAAGTCCCTCATCACTGATGTCATTCTGATAAATCTCCCCTGCACCCTCTCCAAGGCTGAGACCATTAATAAAAATGATAGCGCATGGAATTGGAGCCAACCTATTGACATGGTGTGGGAATTGGTTAGGAGGTAGAAGACAGAGAGTAGGGATAATGGGTATGTACTCAAATTGGCAGGATGTGACTAGTGGTGTCCCCCTGGGGCCTCAGCTTTTCACCATGTTTATAAATGACTTAGATGAAGGAAGAGAGAGCCATATATCCAATTTTGCTGATGACACCAAGTTACATGGCACAGTAAATGGGGTAGATGGGAGCAGAAAGTTGCAAAGGGACATTGATAGATTAAGTGAATGGGCTAAACTGTGGCAGATGAAGTTCAATGTGGGGAAGTCTAAGGTCATCCACTTTGGACCCAAGAAAGATAGATCAGAGTACTTTCTAAATGGTGAGAAACTAGGAACTGTGGAGGAGCAGAGAGATTTAGGGGTCCAAGTACAGAAATCACTCAAAGCTAATGGAGAGGTATAAAAAATAATTCAAAAGGCTAATGGAATGTTAGCTTTTATCTCAAGAAGGCTGGAATACAAAAGGGTAGAAGTTATGTTACAGTTAGACCCCAATTAAGAGAACTGCATTCAGTTCTGGGCACTGCATCTCAGGAAGGACATATTGGCCGTGGAGGGGGTGCAGCACAGATTCATTAAAATAATACCAGGGCTAAAAGGGTTAAATTATGAGGACAGGTTGCATAGGCTAGGCTTGTATTCCCTTGAGTATAAAAGATTAAGGGGTGATCTAATTGAGGTGTTTAAGATCATTAAAGGATTCGAAAGGGTAGAGTGAAATTATTTCCTACGGTGGTGGAGTCCAGAACAAGGGGGCATAACCTTAAAATTAAAGCTAGGCTGTTCAGGAAGGATTTCTTCAAAAAAGGGTAGTGGAAATCTGGAACTCTTCCCCCCCCCCCCCCCACCAAAAAAAACTGTTGCGGCTTGGTCAATTGAAAAATTCAAAACTGAGATTGATAGATTTTGGTTAGACAAGGGTATTAAAGGGTTACAGAACCAAGGTAGGTAGATGGAATCAAGATATAGATCAGCTGTGATCTGATTGAAGGGTGGAAGAGGCTTGAGGGGCTGAATGGCCTACTGTTGTTCCTATCATTATTATTTCAATTTAAAGATTGGAGTTAGCATTTCAAAAGAACCAGGGACCTTTTGACTTGATTACGAATGGCTGAGAAATGAAAGGTTAAGCTCTTATATTAAAAGTATATGATGATTTTAAGTTATTATTGTAAATGTTGGGGGGGGGGGAAGGATCACCAGCAGCAAACAAGCTGACATTTTTAAAAGGATAAATCTAACCACACATTTTTGTACTTAGATTTTGTCCATGATTTTATCTTTCTCCATATGTTGTTACTTGTGCTTTAATGATTGCCTGTCAGGAGATCAGCCCATTAAGGCAGATGCAGGGTGGTGTTAAATTACAGTCAAACGCATGCGCCTTGTGCAGTGTATATAATGTTGGCCAGGAAGGGAGCGGGCATTCAAATCTGCCTTATTTACATTGGCCTGATCCAAGTCCAGTTACTGCAGCATTCTGCTCTGAAACAGCAACGGGGGAATTTTTTGCTTTCGACTGTAATTCACAACAGCTGCAAATTTTCACCAACAGCCAACAGTGGAAACATTGCCCAAGTCAGTCCACTAAATATGCAGTCACCGAAAATGGAAAGGAAGCAACAAAAAAAAATTGCGACATCGCTTTGTGAATACAGATGTTTTAAATTCCCAGCTTCCCACACTCGTTCTGACAAAACCCAAGACTTTAGCCACAGATAGTGCCTTATTTCCAGGGAATATTGTGCGTCATTCTCCCCTGTTGCTTGGTGATATTCATAAACCTGACAACGTATTTTAACTCAAAACTGATTTTCAGTTAGCTGCGTACGCCAAACAACAAAACATTTCAAGGAGTCAGGAGGCTGAGGCTTGTGCCTTGTTAATATGGTGAAGGTCCTCCAACTGGAGGTGGTTCTGGAGCTCGGTGAGGTTGCAAGAGCTCTGGAGTTTTGCCCTGTTTACATTGCAGGGTGGACTTCAGAGTAACCGTGGAAATGCTGAAACAATGCAACATCATACAACAACAACTACTTGCTTTTACATAGCGCCTTTAACGTAGGAAAACGTCCCAAGGCGTTTCATTGGAGCGTTATCAGACAAAATTTGACACCGGGCCATATGAGGAGGCATTACGACAGGTGACCAAAAGCTTGGTCAAAGAGGTAGGTTTTAAGGAGCGTCTTAAAGGAGGAGAGAGAGGTGAAGTTGCAGAGAGATTTAGCGAGGGAATTCCAGAGCTTGGGGCCAAGACAGCTGAAGGCACGGCCGGCAATGGAGGGGTGAAGGCAATCGGGGAGGCACAAGAGGCCAGAATTGGAAGAACGCAGAGTTCTCAGAGGGTTGTAAGGCTGGAGGAGGTTACAGAGATGGGGAGGGACAAGGCCATGGAGGGATTTGAATACAAGGATGAGGATTTTAAATTTAAGGCATTGCCAGACTGGGAGCCAATACGCATGCAGTCCTTCAAGTCACAACTGTGCTTAGGCAATTGCTCGAAAGTTGCATTTAAGTTTCTGGCTGTGGAGCATCCGTGATGTTAGGGGAAGACCGATAATATAAAAAGCTGTGCTGTCATCTCATGTGGATGGGATCAGAGCTCAGCCAGCCTGCAGCATTCAGTACTGCCAGAGGTGGCCATTTGTGTTCATCTCTGTCAGTCCCATGGAAACCCACCTTGTGAAGTGGGCTTTGGTGTCTTTAGCAACACTAGCACAGTTCTGTTTTTTTCTGCAGCATAACTTATACATTTAGGGCTAGCCTCTGATTCACTAATATGGTGAGATGTGTTCACAGGGTTGGGCTGAAGTACGTGACTGCAGATGCAATGTTTTATCGAGTCACCAATCATGTCAAGGAGGCATGTGTTTTAAAAGACAGAATAATATTGTGAATTAAAATGAAGATCAGGACACGAAATCTGAACTATTCCCACTGTGACGGGTAATAACTGCCTGTCAAGTGTCAGCCTTGGCTCAGTGGTAGAACTCTTGCCTCTGAGTTAGAAGGTTGTGGGTTCAAGCCCCACTCCAGGACTTGATCACAGGATCTAGGCTAACACTCCTGTGCAGTACTGAGAGTGCTGCATGGTCACAGGTGCACTTTTCAAATGAGATGTTAAATCGCAGCCCTGTCTGCCCTCTCGGGTAGACATAAAAGACCTCATGGCACGATTCGAAGAAGAGTAAGGGAGTTCTCCCCGTGTCCTGGCTAACATTTATCCCTCAACCAAGTACGATAATGTAACGGTTATGTTACTGGACTAGTAATCCAGAGGCCTGACTAAAAGCATGCTGATTGAAGTATAAATGATCAATCTACAGTACAACTCTGCAGTGCTAATGAAACTATTCATCATAGCGTTCACAATAGAGCAACTCCAAGCATGGTGTGTCCAACAGAACATAGGAAATAATAAGGGTAACAGGGTGCACAATATTCATCCCACAAGCTGTAGGATAACTCTGCAGAAGCAGCTGGAACCAGTTACTACAGTAAAAAAAAAACAAAGTGAAGACTTTACACTAACATTCCCCTCTTTCATTGAACATTTTAACAAAATAACTTAGGGAGAGTTTTTGATTAATGTCCTCCTCCACTTGTTAATATATTGAAAAATTATATACTTGAAAAAGATCTGGTAACCAATGGGGGACACCCCAGAGCAGCTTCATTCATCGCGGTGACTGACTCAGATAATAAGAATCTCTACATTACATATTTTAATAGGACAGTGTAGCTGTGCAAGTATTGTAGCAATTTTTAAACTATATTCTATGACTGGAAGAGATTTTCTGCTGTCTTTATTTCTCTGCATTGGGAGAAGGTGGAGAATTCACATCCCTGTCCTTGTATATAGATGTCCACTTCAAACACCCCTCTTTGTTCATGTTGATAGCTTAACATACATTGACACAAAGCCCACCCAGAATGCAGAAACAATTAATATTAATCACTGAGTTATCAATAACTAATATTTATAATCATTCCCACTTTCTTGGGGGGGGTGGGTACTCCCCTTTATTGTAGGAGTGTTGCTGTGATCTGAAGGTATAGAAATTGACTCAGGAAGCCTACGTGCCAGCCTTTGAGAAACCTGACTGATTGCCAGATTTGCCACTTCCAGAGGTGATTCATTGTGAAACAGTTTGATTATGTAGGAAACTCTCATTGTACATTATGGCAGCCTGTACATCAAAGGGAAGAGAGTCATATTCGCAGGCTGGTAGCCCTTGTCCATCAATGTATTTATACTTCACTCTTCTTGAGTACAAGCTGAGAACTGATCGGATGCTCCATGAGTGTTCAGTCCCTGTAAAACCTATCCTTGTGGATGCATGGTCCAAATTAATGGAGAGAACAGCAAAGTTTTGGAACTTTCATTGCACTTTTTTAAAAACCAGGTGCAGTAAAGTACCTCTGTTTATGTTGATAGCTTAACATGTGTTGACAGAAAGCCCAGTCAAGCTGACAGAAACAATCAACATTTTTTTTCTCTCTTTAATCTTCATAATCAACATAAATTAGTAGTTTTAGTCTGAGCTATCAGTCTTTCAGTGTGCTATTATTGTTAGCTAGAGAGATCAGAAGTGTACGGTGATATCTCATGCTATTCCCAATATATGTCTCAATTGTTTGCCCACGGGCCCGCTATCCTAGATACTTTGCGCATAAGGTCAAGTTTCAGTTTGCAGGAAACGTGATTTTTACATTGAGCAAAAGTAAAAAGGTGACTTGAGAGAGCCTGAGTCAAAACAAACTCAATGTGGGTCATAACTTCGGACCAGGCTGTGAGTTGGGACACAGGAGGCGGGCCCAAAGTCATAGAGCCCAAACTTAAAAAAATGGACCCCCTCTGGGAAGCTCACCATCAATGAAATCAAGGAGCGGGCGAGCTGTGAGAGAGACTCAACTCAGCAAGTCTATGGAGTGGTCAGAGTATTGCTTATCTTTTTTTTAGAAAAGCTACCTTTTTTGTAAGCATTTACCTTTTTCAATGTAAAATGGGAAGAGTGCTTTGAACAAAAGGTACTCCCCCAAAACGGTTCTTCCCTTTAAATAAATATTTTTGTTCCATACACTTTTGCAATCCATGTTATCTCTTCCTATTACTGGGTAGTAAATGCATTATACAAGTGTTTAGTAGCAATGTGAAAAAAAAAGGGAAGGGGGCAATCAATGGATTAAAGACCCTTTTTTCCAACAGGCAGTGGAAATTCCCTGTGTCAAGGCAAGGGCAGCTGGCAATAGAATGGGGAAAGGATAACATAACAAAGTTGCACGCAATTAAGACCCACCATAGCACCCAACACATTGTCCTACTCTACCTGCTTGTGTCGATTTCCGCCTGGCTTTCTTGATGTCTTCCTCTGTTTTGTAAGTGGATTTATTCTCCAGTTGTTGAGTTTTGAATTCCAGATCCTTCTGCCTCTCCGCCAGAGCTTTTCGAGCCTATGAAAAGGGTGACATCAGTTACCACAGATGCAAAGAGAAGTCAGACTTTCCTTGCTGAGATCTATCTATCTGAACAACAACAGCTTACATAGTGCCTATCAAATAACAGAGCACACCAAAGTGCTTTACAGCTTGAGCAGTGGACACTGAGAGGAGGCGACCCAAAGCCCAATTAAAGAGGTAAGTTTTGGGCGGGCCATTAAAAAATAGTGAGGTAGAGAAGAGAGCTCCAGAATGCAGGTGCATAGTGGCTGAAGATATTGCCAGATATAAATGAGTACAGGAAGACAGTCAATATAATATTAAGACTGCAGGCATGATAACAAAGCTATAAAAAAAAGGTTAAGCTGCTTCATCTGATATTTGAGGCAGTTGATCTGGCTGTTGAGGGTGTCCCTCAGCTATGGTTCTGTTCAAAGGACTTTGCACACTGGGTGATCAGCAAAAGTTTCAACTGAAAAACTGAGGTTTTCCCTTTGTGAATAGATGATTTAATCCTTTGAAAGGGTGGTGGCCATTGAGTGCATTTTAAACGATTGCAATACTCACATTAACAGAACAAAACAAGATAGATAAATCTTTAGTCATGTCTGTAATCTAATGGTTGGTAATGAGGCAGCACATTGAAGCACAAATGCACAGCACCATTGGAGTGGGGCAGAGGTTCAGTGTCTCCACGTTCCTGAGCTCAGCTGTGCTTCTGTTAGGAGGGACCAGGCTGCTCTCATGCCTTTCAGAGGGCCACTTGGTGACTTCATAGCAAATCAGTAAGCCATAGTTATGGCCCCAAGATGTGTATGGTCAGATAAGACTCAGGAAGGGGAGAATCATTTTACATTTCTAGATGATAACATTTTGAAATAACATGAAAAACACATTATTCATTTTTAGACTGATATCAATCAAATAAAATGGCTAGTCTTCCATTGCTATGATGGGGCACGAGGTGCCATTTCGGCGAGCTCAGAGGGTAACTCTTAAAAAATAATGGCCTAGAAATTCGGGCGTGCCCATTTTTGGGCGCATGGGCGGTGCAGGGTATGGTCCCAAAATGGTAAGGGCTGAGGTGACACCAATATTGGGTCTCATTTCCATGAAGTGGGCAAGCTGCGGAGAGTAAGAATCAGCTCGCCCTGCGAAGCGTCGGCAACTGGGGGGGCGCAGGGCACGATCGGTGGCCAGGTCGAGGGGATTGGTAGCTGGCAAGGGGGGGGTAGAGAGACCCGGGTTCTTTTAAGGTGGGGTCAGGAAGAGCACTCCTGTTCCTACTCTGTATTTCCAGAATTTTGCACGTTCAGGTAAGTACGTGGACCTTCCCGCTGGTCAGCGTTATGTTGTGCTGTGCGAGTTCAGCACGTGGCAAGTGCAACGCTGCGGTGTTAGAAAATCGAGAATGGGTCCTGCAAAAGGCACAGGACCCTAATTTAAATAAATTATTTCCACCTTTGAATGTGCCTGAAGTACGCTCCTGATGCCAGCGTAACCTTATCCAATATGGCGGGCAGAACACTTCCAGCCAGAAATGTGTGTGCACTTCCTGCCCACCATATTAGAGGCTTAGGAGGCTGTTTAGCGCCCGAAAAATGGCTGAATTTCTAGGCCCTTGTACTTCAGGGCCTTTCAAGGTTCTTAAAATTCACAGAAACTCTAAAGCCAGCAGTGATCACTGTTTAAATGGATTGTACATGTTCTTAGATTGTTTGGTTTCAAATTCACACGCAGGTGAGCCAAGACAGTGGCCCTCACGCCCACACCAAGAAAATTCACATCTGCATTTTTAAACAATAACTAGTCACATCTGAGTCATATGGGGATTTCCTATAGAGTGCATCACTTGAACAAGATCTGCACCTTTCAGGGAATCATACAGTGCCATACCACAACTCTCTGGGGCAGCTGAGACTTTTGATTTGCCTCAGTTGCTGCAACAGCTTAAAAATACAAAAGAATGGCTCCACCAGTGTCTCCTTTGGTAAATGCACTGCCAGTCACGGTTTTGAGCCACACAGACCATGAAGATCCAAGGTAAATCCCATGTCTGTCCTGAGTTAGTTAATCTCAAACCAACTTTAGGGGCACCACAGTGTCCCTGGATGAGCCAGGAGACAAACAATACATTGGCAGTAATTCATGCACCTGAATGGTATCCTATGGGGTAGATCTTGACTTAGTGTAAAACGGGTGATAGCGAGTCGACGGCCCGTTTTACATCTCTCCCGAGCTTTATTTCCATTATCAGGACCGATGTAAAACAGGCTGCCAACTCATGATCACCCATTCCACACTACTGCACAAAGTCAATGTTTGAACATTAGGTGAGGATAGGGTCCAGCTGACGCAAAGAAGGACCATTCAGGGAGCTCACATCTGTTGATCGGTATCTTGACATGAGCGAGCACCAACAGGAGAGAAGGGGAGAAAATTGGAGGGAAAGGTACAGAGGAGTCCAGCCACATGACTTGATGTGTAACAGTTATATTATATTTATAAGATATTAAGGGGAACAGATAGGGTGGAGAGAGAGAAACTATTTCCGCTGGTTGGGGATTTTAGGAGTAGGGGGCACAGTCTTAAAAATCAGAGCCAGATCTTTCAGGAGTGAGATTAGAAAACATTTCTACACACAAAGGGTGGTAGAAGTTTGGAACTCTCTTCCGCAAACGGCAATTGATACTAGCTCAATTGCTAAATTTAAATCTGAGATAGATAGCTTTTTGGCAACCAAAGGTATTAAGGGATATGGGCCAAAGGCAGGTATATGGAGTTCGATCACAGATCAGCCATGATCTTATCAAATGGCGGAGCAGACACGAGGGGCTGAATGGCCTACTCCTGTTCCTATGTTCCTATATATGAATTGCTGACTGTACAAACAGCATTTGTGTTTCCAATTCCATTAACTTTTGAGACTGAATGGAAGCAGCTTTTTTTTTGTTTATCCAAACCTCATTAAAGTTATTCTGGCAGGATTAACCCTAGATTCATCCAATAATATTGTAACTGTAGAGTTGTCATCTGCATTTCTAGAGAGCTTACTGCCCTTCACAATGAGCAGCTGTATCTATAATGGCCATCCAAGGATCTCTGGTAACAGGAATTATAGAGACGGCTGTCTGCAATGAAATGTGGAGCATCTTCCTCTGGAATGTTGAAAAGATGGTTAGCTGATTATTGGATGAGCCCCAGACAATCTCAGTGATTTATCATTAATTCCAGGATGGACTGGTATTCCAGTGCAGACATCAAAGATTTCCCTGCAGTTTTTGACATGCTGTTAATGACTAATTATTTGAAGATGTTTTATTTCAATTTCTTGGATCATTAGATGTGACAAAATTTGACCAGGACTTTAATAGGTGTCTCCATTAGGTTCCTGCTAACTCAGGTTTAATCACCCAGTTGACAGGCTATGGTGTTTGATTGGCACTTGCTTTGTAGTTCATACATTTTGTTGTGTTGCTCGTCTGATAACTGCCATTACAGACCAATAATTTAACCAAACAAAATAAAAGGGGAGAAAATCTCCCCATTATATCCTTTTTAAGTTAAAACGGTAAGGATTTTGCTTTCGCCCTAGTCCTGAGGATCTCATACCTTCTCCACTGCAGCGTAGCGAGCACTCAGTTGTTTGCGGAGGTCAGATATATGGTGGTCAAACTTCTTCATATCCTTCTTGAAGTTTTCTCGAAATGACAGCAGTGGTTTCTCTACTTCGCTCTGCAGCTGGGAAAAGAGAACAGAAATAAACTCTGATCGCAGTCACTTGGGCAAGATATCAGAGGACACATGAAAAATTTACCCCAGTATGAGTCAGCAGGGCGAAAAGTAGAGAGTATATGCATTGGATTTTCGATAACATTGGGGTTTTCCCCAAAAGTTTACGGTCTGAATATAAAGTACCATCTGCTCATTCTCTGACCATGTCATTGCTCAGAGGATGTTCTTTAATAAATCTACTTTTTACAAGATAAGAAACATCAGAAACATTAAAATAGACAGTCTGTTCCCTAAGCACTATAAAATGGGATTTCCTGTAATTAAAGCAATCGGAGGAATTGTGCTGTTGCAAAGTTTCTGGCAGAGTTTTGTAGCTGTGTTTATCAACTCCGATGCAGTACCACTGCTGGCTGAGTTGGCAGCTGAGTGTGGAACTCAAGACATACAGACCAATCTCTGGGATTTTCTGAGTTATCTGATTTCAGCCAGGGGAATAATAAGGACCCTTGCAATTGGCTTCAGAGCCTCCAGGCTGGGGGATGGGAGTAGGGGAATCAGCCAAGATTCCCACTCCTGATCACTGTCCAGTGATTCCTCCTGGAAAGCACCTGCGTGTGGACATTGGGCATGGCTCAGCAATGATACTCCTCCCCAGCTATGGTCAAACAGTCAAAATCTCTCTGCCTGAATCTGAATAGTCACTTGGGCAAGAAATCAGAAGACACATAAAAAATTTACCCCAGTATGAGTCAGCAGGGAGAAAATTAATGTGGGAGAAAGAAATCATAGTGCGTAATGCTAAGAGATTGTGCTGCGTTCAAAGATGTGGCTTTATTATTGTAGGCTTATGTATCTCAGCTGTAATATTGCCGTTTTAATAGCTCATGTTATGCTAGTCAATTTTCCAAGCACTTGTTAGTCCACTGGTTGCCACAATTTCCTGATATGCAAGGCCGGGGAGCCAGATCTCCCCCCATCACCACCCACCTGTACTCGGAAAACTGGGAGAACGTTCAGCCAGGAAGAAAAGGCATTTTCCATTTTGCCCTGTTGCCTTCTCATTGGCAAATATGGTCAGCTATGGAATGACAATGGGGCTCATGGAGTTTACTTTGAGTTAATTCATAGAAGGAAATAGGAAGTCCTAATACAAACATATGCATAAAATACACACACACACATCTGCTCAGTTGAAAACCTTCCAAAAGTACACAGTTCTAAATCTTTATCTGATCACGTTCTTTAACACAATAGCGCAAACACAGTAATTATAGATGAGTAATTATAGAAAAGTCTGCAGGCTATGCTTTTCCTATGTTATCAGACTGTACTCCTGGCTTGCAGCTCACTTCCTGTGTTGACTAACAATCCCTAGTTTACCAGAGTATTCTTTAGAGAGTACAGAGCAAGGAACACTTTACTGAACTGTTGAGACTTGGGAGGTGGGGGTGGGGAAGGAAAGCTAAAGCTCCAGGAACCGTTTTCCTCACAGTCCTCTTTAACGGGGCCACAGATTTAGTGCTGCCCGCACAGCTGAGCTGTGTTTTTATTTATCTGTTTCCCATGGAAGTGGGTCAGTCGGTAAAACGATTTATTACCTTCGATGAAAACTTCAGATGAACCTCAGCCTCGTCTGCCAAACTCTTCTTCACTTGTATCCAGGACTCTCCCAAGGTGCTACCAAGGACAGACAAAATAAAGATTGTAAAGATTTTTAGAAATTGGAAATGGCCATAGGTCCCACAAGGGCATCCCTTTTTAATATCAATGTCAATTATCCACACTGATCCTTACTGTATCTTGCAAACTGTACTTTATTCTAAAACACTTATTCCCTCTTGGGGGAAGAGTTTCTCTGCTCACTATATGTAGCGACATTATAAACACATTGAAAAAGAATGTGTTGATGAGTTTGCTACATAGTTACCAAGGCAATCCTTCATCCACATAATGTGGGCTTCAATGACTTCCTTGATAATTTATTCCACAAGTCTATTACCATTAGTACAAAGCTTTTGCCTGACTATCCTTCTTAAGGGTACAAATTCCAGTCGGCACTGTATTTATATGAAATCTTAATATGCTCATATCAAATTCTCCTCTGCACTATTTCAGGATAATGCTTGCATTAAAACAGCACAGCAAAATTTCTGACAGTACATACAAGAACAGTGCTGATCATCATTTCTAACATCTTAATTTTTAATTCACATCCCTGATATTTTAACTCTTCACTGCAATGTGCAATTTGCTTCAGGCAACTTTGTCAATTCCTTTTGTAGTATTAAAAACTTCAATTAGGTCACCTCAAAGACTCCCTTTTTATCCAAACTAAACAAACTCAGCTTGCTTAATCTTTACTCACAAGTTAAATTCCTGATGCTCAGAATCATCATCATCACCACTGTAGACAGTCAAGGGAAATTAAATCCTTTCTAAGATTAGGGGACCAGCACTGAGATGGGGTCTGATTAATGCTTTGTACAGCAACGACCTCTTTAGATTTGTACATGATCCCTCTCCGAATGCAACCCAGTACTTTATTTGTCTTTTTTTTTTAAATTGCAGCTGAGTACTCTATTGAATGTTTCATAGGATGTTTTCACACTTCACAGGTTTAGCATCAGAGTGAAGCCCAAACCACTTTGCATCAACACTAAACTTGGGATTGCAAATCGCGTGCCGAGCCCTGACCTGACACTGATGCAAAGCAGAGTGTTACCATCTCCTCCAAGGCACTTCACTCAGCTTGGCTTCAGCGTCAAGCCAGGCCTAAAGCTGGATTCAGGTTGCATGCACACTGCAGCTGCATTCTCCTCTATTGGGTCTGAGTATTCATCCATTTGGGGGAAGCTTGGATGCTATAGCTAAAGAAGAAAATTTTCTTTTATTTCACACCAAAGCACAATATGAATTGGATACACGCCAGAGCTCCCTCTGCTAATAAATCCATAAACCCCTTGTGCCTCTCCACATCCTGCTCTTCCTTTAAGACCCTTCATAAAAGCTATCTCTTGGACCAAGCTTTTGGTCACCCCTCCTAATCTCGCCTTCTTTGGTCTAGATATGTTCTCCTTACACCTTTTTGAAGTGCCTTGGGATGTTTTAAAGGTGCTTTATAAATTTTAAGTTGTTTTTCTTCGCAAATCTAACAGCGGACATTTAGTTGGCTCTGCAGGATGTAACTGAGCAGGAGGCATTTTGATGGAGGGCTGCAGTGAAACACGAAACACGTGCCCGACATGTCTTCACTTCTAGAGTATTTATGTCTAGCAACAAGCAACCCATATAATCACATGCAATCTTCTTTAATGATATGTCTGCCCGGCAATGGCAATGTATTTCATATTGCTAATATATAGACAAAAAGCTGCTTTAGAAGTTGTAAATTCCTTTCTTAAAAATAAACTGTAAGTTAATGAAGGACAAAAACATTACTTTATACATTCAGATTAATTGCAGTTGTCATTCTTATTAAATTTATGCTAAATTCTCAATATTCAGCCAGTTTTGACATCAGTTATAATTTATTTAGTGCAAATCATACAAATTCCTACATCTACACTGTGTTAATATTAATTGTAATGAATGGAAAATTAGGGGTTGTTCGCATGATTTCCTGATATGAGCCACTTCCTGATACGAGCCTCCAGCAGGGGAAGGCTCTGTGCCAGGAGCGTGAAGGAAAGGGTAAGTTTTGTCAGGCTACATTCCTCGTGCGGAGTCTCACTTGGCAGGACCGTAAGTCGGAGAGTAGTAGGGTGGGGGTCTGCATGTCCAATTTGTAGTGCTCCCAATTTTCCGATGATTAAAATTAATGACCGGAAATTGAGCGTGTCTTGAATCAGATGCACTGATCTCTCCCACTCCCATCAAGTGAGACTTTGCACTGGCAGCATCTGATTCTACGCTCTCTACTCCTGTCAAGTTACAATCCATTCCAAGAGTGCAGCCGTGCAACATTAACCCTCAAACTCATCACATCATTTCCTATTCTAACCAATTTTCCCAGGACCTCAAAACTCAGATACCCCTTGCCTGCCTCAGTCCTTCTTACAATCTTCAGGCGTTAAAACCTAAGTATAAGATCAGCTAACCATCACTTCTTCCTCTATCTCACCTTCTCTCCTATTTTTTGCACTGTTGGTGGTGTCCTGCACTATGAGCCTTGGTTTCTCAGTATGAAAAAAAATGCCAAATATAAAAGAAAACATTCTAAAGACAAGTTTTATTTTCTAGATTACTTTTTTCATTTCAGGCACTTGGGTTAAAATCCAGCCAACTTCTCTTATCCAGGCTGGCTTTGAAGGGTCCAAAATAAAATGAGTTTGATCAGTCTCAGCCCAGGTCCTAGCTAACATGAGAAAATTGCCCAGGTATGTCCTGTCCACAAAAAGCAGGACAAATCCAATCCGGCCAATTATCGCCCCATCAGTCCACTCTAAATCATCAGCAAAGTGATGGAAGGTGTCGTCGGCAGTGCTATCAAGCGGCACTTACTCACCAATAACCTGCTCACCGATGCTCAGTTTGGGTTCCGCCAGGACCACTCGGCTCCAGACCTCATTACAGCCTTGGTCCGAACATGGACAAAAGAGCTGAATTCCAGAGGTGAGGTGAGAGTGTCTGCCCTTGACATCAAGGCAGCATTTGACCGAGTGTGGCACCAAGGAGCCCGAGTAAAATTGAAGTCAATGGGAATCAGGGGGAAAACTCTCCAGTGGCTGGAGTCATAACTAGCACAAGGAAAGATGGTAGTGGTTGTTGAAGGCCAATCATCTCAGCCCCAGGACATTGCTGCAGGAGTTCTTCAGGGCAGTGTCCTAGGCCAAACCATCTTCAGCTGCTTCATCAATGACCTTCCCTCCATCATAAGGTCAGAAATGGGGATATTCGCTGATGATTGCACAGTATCCAGTTCCATTCGCAACCCCTCAAATAATGAAGCAGTCCGAGCCCGCATGCAGCAAGACCTGGACAACATCCAGGCTTGGGCTCATAAGTGGCAAGTAACATTCGCGCCAGATAAGTGCCAGGCAATGACCATCTCCAACAAGAGAGAGTCTAACCTCCTCCCCTTGACATTCAACGGCATTACCACCGCCGAATCCCCCACCATCAACATCCTGGGGGTCACCATTGACCAGAAACTTAACTGGACCAGCCATATAAATACTGTGGCTCTGAGAGCAGGTCAGAGGCTGGGTATTCTGCGGCGAGTGACTCACCTCCTGACTCCACAAAGCCTTTCCACCATCTACAAGGCACAAGTCAGGAGTGTGATGGAATATTCTCCACTTGCTTGGATGAGTGCAGCTCCAACAACACTCAAGAAGCTCGACACCATCCAAAATAAAGCAGCCCGCTTGATTGCCACCCCATCCACCACCCTAAACATTCACTCCCTTCACCACCGGCGCACTGTGGCTGCAGTGTGTACCATCCACAGGATGCACTGCAGCAACTCGCCAAGGCTTCTTCGACAGCACCTCCCAAACCAGCGACCTCTACCACCTAGAAGGACAAGAGCAGCAGGCACATGGGAACAACACCACTTGCACGTTCCCCTCCAAGTCACACACCATCCCGACTTGGAAATATATCGCCGTTCCTTCATCGTCGCTGGGTCAAAATCCTGGAACTCCCTTCCTAACAGCACTGTGGGAGAACCGTCACCACACGGACTGCAGCGGTTCAAGAAGGCAGCTCACCATCACCTTCTCGAGGGCAATTAGGGATGGGCAATAAATGCTGGCCTCGCCAGCAATGCCCACATCCCGTGAACGAATTTTTAAAAAGTCCACAACTGACCATAATTTGGTATTAATTGGTACTAAATTGGCAATCTTACTCAGACTGGAAATTAACAATAGTTGGTTTAAGAAATGGAAACATACAGACCAGTGCAGTCAGAATGTTCTTTTGAGTTTGGTTTAGGCACATTATCGGGTCACAGCAAAAACAATCAGAAAACAAAATCAGATGACAAAAGAAAAGCCTATTCAGCCCTTCTACGGTTTACTCTGCATTTGGTCCATGATCTGGGAGTGTTTGATACTGACATTTTAACCTTTGTGGGATAATTCCACAAAGGCATTATTTAACTTGTTAAATAGTTCATGGAAGGTGGACTCCATGCCAACACCAAAATCTTTAAAATGAAAGTTTAGACGTTCAGCTAGGAGCCTTTTATACTCTGATTTGCATGGTTGTAGTTATACCACTAAAGTCGTGAGAGGTTATCTGCTCAAAGTGGTCTCACTTTGAGGTGGTGCACCACCGTATCAGTGATTTAATTGAACTGATGCAAAAACTGCAGCATAGCTAGGCCATAAAAGTGGGACTTCCCCTCCCCACCTCAGTATTTACACTTTACTCAGGGAGGGGGCGATTGTACTGTAATCAAGTTACTCCAACATTACAGTACACCTTTAACAAAATTAATATAACTTCATAGCTTTCTATGACGTTTTCCACCTTCACCTACAACTCCAGCAAGATGAAATAACTCAAAGGCATAACTGGTTCTAGCTGCTAAATAATAAAACAGGAGGAAGCCACAACTAGTCTATTCTAGCTACTCCTGTTCTGTCCAGTGCTTTGATCTGCCTTCTCCTTTCCATCCATACATCTTGGTTAGATTTCTGATCTGTTCGATTGTCTCCAGTTCAAACAACAGACGTCCATCCTCAAATTACCAATAAGAACATGATATTATGAGCACAACAAACTCAATCAGCACCTGCTCACTGATGCATTCAAAAGCAAAAAGGATGTATAATATCTACTCTTCTGTCATGGTGCACATGGTGAAATTCTCTTTCCTTTTGTTAGTAAAGGTGCTAATGCTACTTGCACCTTACCATGCAGATACTCAAATCCACCGGCCCCCACTCCCCCCCCCCCCCCGCATGTTTGCTTGCTATCGTGAATTGTCTCAGTGCCTGAACTGTACCATCTTCTAACGATACAGTGGCAAGCTTTGCTTGGAACTTCTAATTAGAAAGAAAAAATCTTCTTGTGACTGCAGCTTCAATTGAGAACGGCCATTTCTCTTTCAATCTTTCAGTGGTGCCTAGGAATAAAAAAAAATGACAATGAAATAATGAACTCACCCTTCCTCCAGGCCTGCCAGTGGACTCTGGGAGAGCTTCGCTAGGTTTTTGGCATAATCCTCCTCAATTTTAATCCTTTAAACAAAAAAATACAATGTTGCATTGATCTGAATGGAAGTCTCTTACAACAAAAACAAAAAGGATGATTTCCCACTGGAGCAGGGCATTGTATAACAGGTACTAATCAGAATATCACACAAACCCAAAACATATTTTACCAATACATCTTTACCCTGACCATCTGAGGTCATGAAGGATGGAACATCCTCTACGCAGTTGCTTGATTTTCCTTCTACTAAAACAAAAGGACAGCAAAGCAGGTGGGCTGGTTGACTGGTGCACTACCCTCCACGCCCTGTATCATGATGCCCACTCCAGTCATGCGGTCTTTTGTGCCGGGGCACACAAGTAGGAAATTACCCTTCAATACCATGACTTTGGTTTTAAAACTAGGTAGATTTCTTTATAAACCCACATCTACATTTAAATGAAAATGTTTAACTTCAGTAACAAGAATCGGCAATTTAAAACATTTTAATGGTTGTGTGCGCGCGCGGGAGTGAGAGAGAAACATGTTACATTTCCATCTCCAAGACAGTGTGCGTCCAATATACATATGTTACAGTTGAAGATTTCACCAAGAAAGGATATGGAAAAAAAATGAGATTTGCTTTGAGTTTCAAACCAAGTATTCACACAAGTTAAAAATACTCAGATGATCAGTGGTTAATATGCTAATAAAAGTTCTTCTCCCTGAAGACTTTCAACTATAAGCAATTTGTTAGTTTGTCTTGGTAATCAATAAGCACCTCACACCAATTGTGTTGGGAAAATTCTGGTCCCAGGCATTCGGCAGAGGCTGTCTGGCAAGCTTTCCTTTTTGGCCATGAACAGAGGGAGTAAGCACGGAGACAGAGATGCAGGTAGTCCGTCCGAATTTAAAAACAGAAGACCGTGAAAGCAATCAGTCCATCAAAGGTTGCAAGGAGGTTAGAATGCAGGCGGTAATTAGGAATGACTTTGTTCCAGTCAAGCAAGACAACCCACAGATGTGGGGAAGCATAGCATATTTGTTCATTATTTTGCATTATCACACAAAGACATGTTGAACTGATTGAAATGAGTGAAACTGATTGTAACTGCAGCTCTATATATGTCATATACTGTGAAATAAAGTAGCTTAATGATTCATAACTGGCCTCGTTCAACAAACGTTTGCCCAATCTGCCTTCGGAGACATTGAACGAGCACACGCAAGAGGCACAAATATCCAGTTCAGATCATGAAGGGATACTATTGTTACACCCCTGGGTTACGCTATCATATAGTTAGATATTGGGCAGTGCGAACACACCCCGAAACGTAAGATGCTCAGGCTGCTTACAGGAGCGACTAGCTGCTCCAAGACCCTAAGTTTGTAACAACATATATATTTTAAAAATTACAATTTTTGGTGAGGAATGTCCCAAATATAGTGACTGGACTGAAATCATGTAACAAAGAGATCCAACTTCAAGATAGTTGTGGAACTGTTCAGGATTTCTGTATGGGACTTGAACAGGGATGAATTGCATAGACATTCCTTACTTTTGGATTATTATGCACTTATGACCGTACCAAATAAATTCTAGACCAAATACATATCTGTTATTCCCATTTATACCGATGGTTTTCTGGAAATACAGGGGAGATACACTTTTGATTACTACACCATTTTCTGGGCTAGTCGGAAATGACTGGAGTGCATAACATGTACACGTGCAAAGAAAAACAGATCATCTTGATAGTTGCAAAATAGGAGCGACAAACAAAAAAGTCATCCTGAGCTATTCATAGTTTAGGAAGTGACTGTGGGGAGCCCAATGGTGGAAAGATCAGTGAAACTAAATCCAATTCAACTAAATGCTGATTTATCCAAAAATGCAAAAAGCCCAGAACAGCTGTGGATTTCTCCAACTGTTTTGGGAGGGTAAAGTTGCAGACAATTTATCCTTTAAAGGCAGCATGGAAAACAACCATAACTATTTACCACACTATGGGGTCGATTTTAACTGTTCCCACTGGGCAGGAAATGAATGGCAGTGGGTCAGCTGCCCATTTTACACCTCACCGCCATAATGGAAAGGATAATTGGGCATGGTGTAAAAACAGGAGCCAGCCCAGTGCCACCCGTAATAAACCCTATATATAATTATCTGAAACGCCCTATATTAATAGTACTCGTAATATGGTTACAGCTCACCTCCTGCTTGCCTATGGCCCTCAGCAGAGATGCTGCTCCATATACCCCTGGGCCTCCATTTGCAGCCTGCCAGCCCTGAGAAGGGGAGTGCTGGAGGCAGGTAGAAATATAGAGAGAAAGATGGATAGATATTGGGACTGTGGCTCTCAGCAGGAAGTCATTGAGGAAGCCCACCTCATGCATTTGCATCAGAAAGTGCCTGGGAGCACTAGGACTGATTTTCAGAAAGAGCGCTCCTGTTGCAGAGCCTTGCCCACTGGGGAACACAAATCAGAACATTTCTGGCACACTCCCCACAGTTTTCCAGCCACTAAAATTAATGAATGGACGATCTGCACTCCCAGCAGGTGAAGCCAGGAATATGCATTCAAAGGGTCTGCCGTGGCCCAGTGGTAGCACTCTCACCTCTGAATCAGAATGTTGTGGATTCAAGTCCCACTCCAGAGACACGAGCACAAAATCTAGGCCGACACTCCAGTGCAGTACTGAGGGATTGATGCACTGTCAGAGGTGCGGCCTTTCGGATGAGATGTTAAACCGATGTCCGATCTCCTCTCGTGTGGACGTAAAAGATTCCATGGCACTATTTTGAAAAACAGGGGAGTTCTCCTGGTGTGATGGACAATATTTATCCCTCAACCAACCTCACAAAAAAAATTATCTAGTCATTATCACATCGCTATTTGTGGGACCTTGCTGTGCACAAATTAGCTGTCACATTTCCTACATTACAACAGTGACTATACTTCAAAAGTACTTCATTGGCTGTGAAGCGCTTTGCGACATCCTGAGGACATGAAAGGTGCTATATAAATGCAAGTCTTTCTTTCTTTTGTGTACAGGGAACAGTAGGAAACTGGGATTTTCCGTAGGTCAGTAGCTCTACTTTTCTTATTGGTTGCTCTACACATAAGCACTTGAATTATCACTCAGATATTTTTTTTTTTTTTTTATTCGTTCACGGGATGTGGGCGTCGCTGGCAAGGCCGGCATTTATTGCCCATCCCTAATTGCCCTCGAGAAGGTGGTGGTGAGCCGCCTTCTTGAACCGCTGCAGTCCGTGTGGTGACGGTTCTCCCACAGTGCTGTTAGGAAGGGAGTTCCAGGATTTTGACCCAGCGACAATGAAGGAACGGCGATATATTTCCAAGTCGGGATGGTGTGTGACTTGGAGGGGAACGTGCAGGTGGTGTTGTTCCCATGCGCCTGCTGCCCTTGTCCTTGTCCTTCTAAGTGGTAGAGGTCGCGGGTTTGGGAGGTGCTGTCGAAGAAGCCTTGGCGAGTTGCTGCAGTGCATCCTGTGGATGGTGCACACTGCAGCCACAGTGCGCCGGTGGTGAAGGGAGTGAATGTTTAGGGTGGTGGATGGGGTGCCAATCAAGCGGGCTGCTTTATCTTGGATGGTGTCGAGCTTCTTGAGTGTTGTTGGAGCTGCACTCATCCAGGCAAGTGGAGAGTATTCCATCACACTCCTGACTTGTGCCTTGTAGATGGTGGAAAGGCTTTGGGGAGTCAGGAGGTGAGTCACTCGCCGCAGAATACCCAGCCTCTGACCTGCTCTTGTAGCCACAGTATTTATATGGCTGGTCCAGTTAAGTTTCTGGTCAATGGTGACCCCCAGGATGTTGATGGTGGGGGATTCGGCGATGGTAATGCCGTTGAATGTCAAGGGGCGGTGGTTAGACTCTCAGGAAAAATGCTTCATTCAGTACGTACGACAGGCTGTCCGGATATTTCTTGAAGGTTAGTGCTGTAAATTCAAGACCAGCAACAAAAGCAAAGGGAGGAAACTAAATTGAACAAGTTTAAAACTCCACTATGTACAATATCAGATAGCTTCTTGCCAATTCCCTCTGCAATGGATCAAAGAGGATGAATAATAATTTCTCATCTTAAGTGTGGCCAATCTCTTCGTTAACACATAAATAACAAAGTGGGCCATTTCCCCAAGGAAGGGCATAGTTTCATCAGGTATTCAAAAAATTCAATTAAAAAACAAAATAAAGGAAGCACAATTAAAGTATGTGTTTATGTAATTACCTCTCCCTAATAAATTCTGCCATTTCTTTTTGCGTTTGTTTGCCTTTGAGTTGTTTCACAAGGATAATATCAAATCCAGCAATCGTGCTATTGCTTTGTGTCTCCTTTCTGTCTGTCTGTTGAGAGAGCAGGAAAAAGAACATTTAAAAGAATTTTAGAAAATACTTTTTGGTTTACATTTATTTCAGTCAGGGAGATTTTTTGCTTTACACAAAGTGCAAGCCTGAATGCTGACATGCTCAAAGTTGTAACCACTATTGGTGCAGTTTTAATGGACACTTCCTTTTAAGTTCCAAGTTTCACATCCCATTCTAAGCTGTTTCTTCTGTCTCTCTGGTTACTAGGAGTTTTGTTTGAGCGTTCTGTCAGCCACAAAGTGGTAAGATCAGGTAGATAGCAGTGAATGGCTGTGAAGAATACAATGCTGAAAAGAAAACAAGCGGTAAGGGTAAATGTACGAATCTATGCTGCCTGCAGTACATCTGGAAATTTGGGCAGGTACTGCTCACGATTCTCTATTAAAATTAATAGCCGGCAGCATGGACTTGTAAAGTTACCCTAATGAGTCAATGTTAGCTGTGGCTCAGTGGTTGCACTCTCGCCTATGAGTCAGAAGATCGTGGGTTCAAGTCACACTCCAAAGACTTGAGCACAAAATGAGGCAGCACTGCATTGTCGGAGGCGCCGTCTTTTGGATGAGACATTAATTCGAGGCACCGTCTGCCCACTGAGGTGGACGTAAAAGATCCCAAGACACTATTTTGAAGAAGAGCAGAGGAGTTCTTCTCTGTGTCCTGGCCAATATTTATCCCTCAAACAACATCACTGAAACAGATTATCGGGTCATTATCACACCGCTGTTTGTGGGACCTTGCTGTATGCAAATTGGCTGCCATGTTTCCTACATTACAACAATGACTACACTTCAAAAAGTACTCCATTAGCTGTAAAGCACTTTAAGGTCAGGAAAGGCGCTATATAAATATAAGTCTTTCTTTCTTTCAATGGGCAC
This sequence comes from Heptranchias perlo, assembly GCF_035084215.1. Classification (NCBI taxonomy): domain Eukaryota; kingdom Metazoa; phylum Chordata; class Chondrichthyes; order Hexanchiformes; family Hexanchidae; genus Heptranchias; species Heptranchias perlo. The sequence continues at coordinate 35,199,516 of NC_090347.1, read as the reverse complement.
TTTCTCATACACCTCATGGCATTCAGCTCAAGAGCAGGAAAGATAGAGGGCTGGGATTAAGTCTGCACAATGAGTCAGGGACACTGGAAAGGGGCAACCTGAAGAGAGGTGAGATAAAAGAAAATAACATGAGAAGAAATAAATGAATGAAAAAAAGAGACATGAATGACTGAAAAGACAGCAAGATTGAGAAAATAAACACAAAGAGAAATATAAATAAGTGAGTGAGAAAGATTAAGGCTGAAACAATTCATTGTATTTAATGTTTTTAAACTACTTTCTCACTTTGCTGATGTATTAGAAGTATTACATTAACAGACAGATTGTGCCATATTGTTCCTAGCCTCTTTCCACTAGGTCAGTTCCTAATTTTATTTATTTATAATAAATAGAAATATTAAGGTCACACAGCATTCAATTTGGAGGCCATTATTCTCATTGACTATAACTTCTTGGCCATTTCACTTAAACCTATCTTTGAGCCATAGGTGACAAAATGCAGCAATTGCGAGGGGAGCTTATAGACTCAACGAGCAATTTCAGGGCCACAGGCTGCTATATTGCAAACTGACGTCTAGTGTTCTTTGCTCACCCTGATCCTACTCAGACAAAAATAGAAAAACTTTCCTTACCCAAAAGTAGTCGCAGTAGCTCCAGTCATCTGGTTTGAGCAACTGCTGTTCAGGCATCGTATCCGGATGTGGGAATGTAACGCAGTTTATCTGTTTTTAAAAAAAAACATTTTCTTTTAAATAATGACATGGATTATTCAGAAAAATATGAATGGGAGAAGTTTGCTTTGAAGTTCTTACACAGTTTGCATTATAGGCATAATGAGGGGCAAGACTTAATAGTACACAATCTTCTGGGGAGGAGTGACATTGGTACAAGGTATAATTTATGTTACATTTGGGTGGAGATGGCATTGCTCTGTCAGTCATATGATGATATTAATTTTCAGCTCCTACGTTGCAATTTATTAAGTATTTTAATCCTGCAATATTCCTTCCGATTTTTGCCTCTTCTGAAAGCAATGATTCATACTAGAGGATGACTCTACATAGCTCTCGTGAACTTCATCCAAGTGGCCAGTCTTCATATCCCAGTCAGTGAAATGAGTGTTTTCAGTCTAATCAGCCACAAAGAGACTGGGTACTCAGCAGCAAGTAACTCACATTCCGACTCTGCAAAGCCTCTCCACCACCAACAAAGTTCAATCAGAAGCGTGATAAAATACTCACCACCCACCTGGATGGCGGAGCTGCAACAACACTCAGGAAGCTCAACACCATCCAGGCAAAGCATTCTGCTTGATTGGTTTCCCTGCCACTGAACTCAATACATTCACCCCCCCATCCCACCCTGTCCATCACCAGCACATGTGGCTACAGTATGTACTATCTACAAGATGCATCACAACAACTCTCCAAGGTTACTTTGACAGCAGATCCCTGAGAAGGACAAGAGAAGTTATGTCATGGGTGACACCATCACTTCCAAGTTCACCTTCCCAGGTCTCACAAACCATCCTGATGGACATGTATCGCCTTTCCTTCACCATTGTTGGGTCAAAAGCCTGGAATTCCCTACCTAACTTCATCATGGGAGTGCCATTACCACAGAGGCTGCAGCAATTCAAGGAGAAGGCCCACCACCTTCTCAGGACAACTAGCTTTGGGCAATAAATGCAGCCTTGCCAGTATCACCCACAACCCAACAACAAAGAAAAATAAAATGACTCTCCTCACCTGGCATCCACACACACACTTATAGAAGTTCTTACTGGACAACAATCAGAAGCAAGATCTCTGGCTTTTTGCCTCCCCCTTCTAACTTTAAGCCAGTCCCACTGAGATCAACTATCTGAGCAGGGATGGATCATTGATCCAGGTCCCTACCACATGCTGAAGTTACACGTGGAGCAATCGAGCAGCATTTATCATCTCTGTTATTACTGCTTCAGTTACATCATGTTAATTAATGGTTAATTCAGAAGTTGAAAAATAAGTGAGTTTAAAGAAGAATATTAGTGTTGGTGTAAATGTGATGAGTGGTAAGTAGTTATCAGTGGAGAAATACTCCCATTTACAAAATTACACCATAGAATCCTTGCCGTACATTCCAGTAAAATAATAAATCACTAAATCACCCACCACTTCAAAAAACATCCAAACAGTTCACACAGTTAGTTACTTTTGAGGTGTACCAGCAATGCCCCATTATTTTTCATTACTTTGTCTGCCCTCCTGCCTGGTCTATTTTTCTATCCTGAAGAGAAGTAAAGCTGGTCCTTATATTGTTCGATGTCTGGTGTTCTATCTGGTGCCAATAGGCAGCAGGTGCATTCAGCATGAACTAGCTGTTTTCCCACTTTCCTCTAAGTGAATTGGCACTCAGTTCAGGCAGTGATATTGGTGGTGAGATTGGTCTCGGGTGACAGTGAATAGGCCGTTTTGTGTTACCGCCCGAGGCTAACTTCACCCCCATTTCCTCTTGTACCAACAGAACAGAAGAATAATTAACGGCCAGTGGATGAACTTTAAATATTTCAATGAAAAAATATGTACTTATGAAAATTAATAAAGGGGAAAATCCACAAATCAAATTTAATTGATTTTCCTGAGTTACAGAAATACTCATTAAAATTAATTTATTGAGTTAAAATATTCTCATCCAAGTGTCCTGACCATGTCCTGAGCAGCTAGGTGATGTAAAACCAACTCTACTCACGGTATAATGATTATTCAACAATATCCTGCCCTCGTCACTTCAGGCATGTTAACCCAGAATGTGCAGTTCTGACGCTGTACTATTGAATGTGCAGCAGGGTGGGATTACTGTCCATCAATCCCAATCTCAAATCCCAGAGATGGGGTCATTGAATGCAAGAGTTGGGCACTGACACATTTTGATAGCACAAATCTGCCCATGGGCATTTGGTGTTGAGCAGCCTACCCTGAATGATTTTTGTGGGAGGAACATTAGTGTTCCTCCTAGCTCCACAAAAATCATTCAGGGTAGGCTGCTCAACACCAAATGCCCATGGGCAGAGTTGTGCTATCAAAATGTGTCAGTGCCCAACTCTTGCATTCAATGACCCCATCTCTGGGATTTGAGATTGGGATTGATGGACAGTAATCCCACCCTGCTGCACATTAGTGTTCCTCCTAGCTCCACAAAAATCAACTCGCCTCTCCCCCAGTGCCCGACCCATTGTGGCCCTCCCCAGGAATGACCTCATCACCCCCCGCCCCCCCCCCCCACTTTATTTACCGTGACTGCTGTGGTTCTGAGGAAGAGCCGTCAGATTTTCTGCCCTCTTCGATCAGGGAGCTGCCTAATAGTACTTGTTTAGTGTTGACAGCTCGCCATAATATTTAAATGAGGCCAACCACGAATGGTGAGAGCCTCCGACCACTTTCATCAGGCGGGTGGACGGGCAGCAGGTTCACTCTGCCCGATGCAAAATGTCACATGAAACCTAATCCACCTGGTCTATTCAGCCCTATGCCACACCACAGTGTATTTACACGCTGAGCCATTAGGCAGGGGGATCTATAAATTTATATCATATATAATACATCTAAGGGTAATTTCTGTGGTACTACTATTGGGGACCTGTGCTTGCAGGAGACACAAGGTGGAGAATCAGGGGTTCAAAGTTGTAACCCCATCTCTGGCCCATGCTCTATTTGAGCGTGACTCCCCACTGGGAGCACGCAATCTACCCTATTAGACCCTTGCTGTTAATGGCTCAAAAACAATGAGGGACCACATATAGCTTCATGATATAGACGTCAAAGCACTTCACCTATTACATTTGCTAAAGAAAAAATCCTTTTAGCCCATGTATTTGTGCAGATTTTCTTCTTGCAATTATGCACCTCCAACATTAGATTGTCACTGTGCTGTTAACAAGAACATAACATTCCTTCACAACTCCCAACTGCCCTTCAGGCACGATCACAGTACTGATTTACACTACCAAAAATTATCCAGCACTCTTGCATAGAATGTGCGGGGAGTCAGAGTGTAATTTGCAAGAGAAGAACACAATGTTGTTTTGCTGCAGCTGTCTTGATCAACTGCCACCAATGTAGCCTCATTAACACTGAGAATACAAGAGCCCCCAAAATCTACAGCAGCAGCATCCCAGCATAAATACTGGGACATGTCCACGTGGAACCTCCGGCACTGACTTCACCAGAATATGGAGGGTCAAGGGGCGGTTCCATCATTGAAATATAAATGGTAGGCACCTGCACCTCTAGGGATGCATCGCAGATATGGGGGGAGGTTGGTAATTCTGGGGGAAGGTGCCCCCTCATAGAAACATTGAAATGTCGCAAATATAAAGGGGGGCAAAAGACTCAAAAAAAATTTCCAACTCTCTTTATATCCAGGCTGTGTCCCAGGTGAGTCTCATTTCTTCCAGATGGCAGGCTGGCAGGCCTGCTCTCACTCAGCATAATCATCTGTCTGTTTCAACAGGACAGCAATGAGGAAACCCCCAGCCTGGGATTCCCCTCCACAGATGGGCCCCCCCCCCCTTCTGATGTGGGAGACCATGCTTGGGGTGAAGCTTCTGTCTGCCCCAAACGAGGCCTTGTAGGAACTGACGAGGAAAGCCAGGACCAACATAACCAGGCAGCTGCCTAACTTCCGGTCCTTTGATTGCACTCCCTCTGAACTTACAGCAGAAATGTGCTGAAAAGGGGCAGATTTTCTACCCCATGTTATCCAACTTGCTCCATGAATTACAGAGCCAGATAGCAACAACATTGGTTAGCTCCTGAAAGTAATGTTTCGTCATCAACTGAACCAACTCCGCTAACTAACATAAATCAATTTGTTGAAATTCTTGCTATCACTTCATTAGTGATGAATGTCAAAAAGGGCTGAGGTCATAAGAGGAAATCAGCATAGCTTTAGAAGCTGTAGGTCGTATATCGCCATCTTTGTGAAGGTGACCATATAGGTGGGTGGGGTAAATCTAGGATATAATAAACTTGCACTTTCAGACGGTATTTGATATGGTTCTGCGATTGAAGCTTTTAAAGAGGATAGAAGCACACGGTGTTACTGGTAAAATAGCTATCTGCACACCCATCAGCTAAGCCAGAGAAAACATGTGGTGATGAGAAATTATAAAAGCTCTGTTGGGGGGAGTCAGTGACAAGTGGAGTACAATAGGGGTCTGTTTACACTAACCATAAATAATAATGAAATGGGTACTACCAACAATATCATTAAATTTGTTGATGACATCAAGCTACATGTTGGGTGTCTGGTGTGGAAGAGGTAGAAAATATTCAAGGCGACCTGGAGACATTTTATAGATGAGTCAAGGAAAGGTAAATGGTGTTTAATGTGGAGAAGTGTAAGGTAATGCACATTGATGTAGGGAGCAAGTCTTAGGTGTTGGATGGGTTTCCATCGACAAGAGTGGGAGAGGAGAAAAACTTGACCGTCATTGTCGATTGCGCATTGATATTATCTGATCAGAGGCTATTGTTTAGAAAACAAAATCAGGTCCTAGGATGTACCTTTTTTGGAACATTAGGAACAAGAGTAGGCCATTTAGCCCTTTGGGCTGCTCTGCCATTCAATTAGATCATGGCTAATCTGCACCTCAACACCATTTTTCTGCCTTTTCTCCATTTCCCTGGATAGCCTTACCTAAAAAATACGATCAATCTCAGTCTTGAAAGCTCCAGGCATCTGATTAAAAATCAAAGGTTATTACTTCAACTCTATATTAATCATTGATGCAGCCAAATTTGCAATACTGTTCACCGTTTTGGTCACTTTACCTTAAAAGATATGGATACGTTGGACAAGATACAGAGAAGAATGACAAGGACTCCAAAACTTAAAACTCTACATTATAGGGACAGATTGAAGAAACTGAATGTGTTTTCACTATAGAAATATTGAGCGGTGACATAATTAATATCTTTAAAATGATGAAAGGAATGGATGATATAGATGTATGTAGTTTTTTCTGTCTGCAAGAGTGGACTTACATTCAAGATAGTCAAACCCGTACAAGGTAAGTGACTCAGAAATATTTTTCCCCTCACACAGTTCGCGACATGTGTAACGGACTCCCATCAGAAGTAATGAGGCCATGACAATGTAGTAGTGCATTTCAAGGAATGGGCTCGATGGCCTGAATGGCCTTTTCCTTTTCCTGTTCCATTAGGTCCTTATGTAATCTAGGGCTAGGGCGAGATCGTGCACTTGGGATAACAGTATGTTCCTGAGCGTCAAAATATCCAAAGAAACGACATAGCTTCATTAGTGAGAACATAAGCACAGAATGCAAAAAAGATCATTTAGTTGTCAAGTACACATTTTCCAAAGACCATCGTCTAACTTACCCAAACCATTTAATCTCCTGCGGCTAAGGTTTGCAAGGTTTTCTGTCCCCATAAAAGTTAATCAGAGCCCAGAATATTCATCTAACCTTTCATTTTATATATTCATCTGTAATTGATTAGAAATGAGACCCATCAAAATCAAAGTCTGCACTGTTGAGGAACCACCATGTTCCACGCTGCACTTGATGATCTCTATTTGTATATATTCTTATACTCCTCAGCCCTGTTCCTAACCCATAATTTATATAACTCTTTCTAACAGCATTAGTCAACACAGCATTAATTACCCTGGCACAGTCTACCACGGGTGGAGGGAAGCCCGATTTGAAGTCTTGTTGTTTTCATCACTGACATAAGCAATAAATGTTCAGAGATTCTTTGTCAGATACGAAAACATCAACAGGGAAGTTACATCAAAATGATCACGGTTGCGTCACTTGTCATAGCATTTTGGAGAAGCCAAAGAAAGTGAAGAAATATTGATGTTGACATATTTCAAGAACAACATCAACGCGTGTACGAGAGACTTAAAAAAAAAGGATCATCTTGAACTAGCCAATACAGTCTGCTCTCAATTCAAAATTGCTTATTTTGAATTATCTGTTCATTTAAATTGAAATCATTCAAAAAAGTCCACTGTGCTGTTTTATTAAAATCATTTAATTTGTATTATTGGACAATTCAATTTTTTTTTACAGCAAATTAACAGGAATAGATTGTATTCAAATATATCAATACATTGTAGATTAACATCTGTTAAATGTCATGTAAATGGTTGGATCACACTCCACTTCTCTAATGACATACTGCGAGACTATGGCCAGGGGTTTCCACCTCTGTGTTCCTCAGCCTCTGATTTTCTGCCCATGGAAGTGAATGGCAGAAGTGGAAAACCCAGCCTGTGTCTGTGAAGAAGGAGTGAGAGAAACAACAGCATTTCTTGACAGAGTGTTTCTAAAATGTTATGCTCACTTTAATTATTTTTAATTCCCCAAATTTCTCCCTTCTTCTCCTGAAGGCACCGTCTCATGTTGGTGTGTGTAGGGCTCCACGATGTCAGCTCAAGTGGCTGTTCTTAGGAACATAGGAACAGGAGTAGGCCATTCAGCCCCTCGTGCCTGCTCCGCCATTTGATAAGATCATGGCTGATCTGTGATCTACCTCCATATACCTGCCTTTGGCCCATATCCCTTAATACCTTTGGTTGCCAAAAAGCTATATCTCAGATTTAAATTTAGCAATTGAGCTAGTATCAATTGCTGTTTGCAGAAGAGAGTTCAAAACTTCTACAACCCTTTGTGCGTAGAAATGTTTTCTAATCTCGCTCCTGAAAGGTCTGGCTCTAATTTTTAGAATGTGCCCCCGACTCCTAAAATCCCTTCATATGGGAGCCCAGCTAGTCGGTGTCAGCTTACTGTGAGCAGGTATCACAGCCAAGTCCAAATCAGTCCTCACTGAGACTCACACACATGCACTTTCCAGGAGGGGCCAATGGATAGCTATCAGGAGTGGAAGAGTAGGCTGGTTTCCCCACTTCTCTGGGCCAGAGGCTCCAAAGTCAATTGCAGTGCCCTAACACAACTCCAGCCACGGTCAGCTAAATCGGCACAGACCGAGGCTCAAACCTGGCACCATCCTGGTCTGTATGGCTAACCTCTGCACTGTGCAGTGTCCTCTACCAACAGAGTCATCAGGAGGAGATGGCTTTAATTCTTTGAAAAGTTAACTGCACTCCGGCAATATGATGGGCCGGTGAGTTGGTGCTTGGAATAAGCAGGACATAGATTCTGATCTGTGATTCTCAATATTTCAAGCTTTCGATCGGCTAGAACATATGCAAGCAGAAAGGAAAGTCTCAAAGGACCAGCCACTATTCAGTAACAAGCTCGGGAGCAGCAATGGTGGAGACCTGGTAACAAGTTGCTTGCCTGCCCTCTCTGTTTGGGAATGTGTGTGCCAAGAGAGACCCAGAAAGCTGGAAACAGATTTTTAAAGATGATTAGCTGATCTCCCATGGTGTTGCTCATTGTATGTGGGACGATAAGGAGAGAAAAGTCGTACAATGTCTTACACAATGTATTACTCTACTGCTAAGATGGAGCTGTTTCTTTAAGACAGCAAAGTCTAATTGCTGTTAAGTAAACACAGTTTTAGGTCAGAGTTTAATTGTCATTTGGTGAGGGAAAACTGTACAGCCTTCAGTTCTGATGAAGGGCTGCCCACTCGAAACGTCATAGCCTGTCTTTTCTCTTTCCAGATGTTGACTGACCTGTTGTGCACTTCCTGTGGTTTCTGTTATTATTTCAGATTTCCAGTATTTACCACTTTTTATTTTTATTTTGTACAGATTGGAGCATGCTTGGAAGTTTCAGGCTGCCAAAAGCACCCAGCATTAGATTTTGTTCAAGATCACTTTGCATCTTTAATAAAGTGTGGTCGACAAAATGCACACTACATCCATGGTTTAACAATGATAGCTTGCACTTTTATTACATTAAACATGTTTCACAAGTGCAAGTTATTATACCCATTGTATCCAGCATGAATTTTACCTGTCTCATATACACGTTATCTATAATATTAATTTAAAATAGTATGTATGTGCACATTCAATGTCAACTTTTTCATTATAAATTCCTATCCAGGGGAGTCCTGGCCAATATTTAGCCCTCAACCAATATCACTAAAGCAGATTATCAGGTCATTATTACATTGCTGTTTCTGGGACCTTGCTGTGCGCAAATTGGCTGTCGCATTTCCTACATTACAACAGTGACTACACTTCAAAAGTACTTAATTGGCTGTAAAGAGATTTGGGATGTTCTAAAGTCGTGATGGCGCAATATAAATGCAAGTCTTTCTTTCTTCTATGTCCACATTTAAAATGGAACTCGTTTATATAAACTTGCCGCACTGTGATTTCATTCAGGCACTGCAGTTTTGCCTGTATTACAGCGAGACCTCTATGCTCCATCCAACTCTACTTTTCTGCTTCCCAAATTGCCGTATATTTTGCTGTTTGACTATAAAAATAATTATAAAATCAAAGTATTATATAAACAGAATATGACTTTAAAATGGTGGCCAAATTATAGATGCGTGCCCCGGCCTAATTATCCCTCGCCTTTCAACCCCATTGCACCTAAAGATTGCACTTGGTCTTGACTCCCTGGCAGCACCACTGGAGATCAAAGATATAAAATAAAAATAGAAAGATATAGTGGCAGTGATATGAGTAGACAGAATTATAGTTACTGCCTGTAGTCATTTTTGCAAAACATTAAAGGTCAGTGAGCTTAAATATCAACTTTTTTCATGTCTCTAATCACATCTTTGTATTCAGCACCCAATAATAGGAATGTCACTTGGCGCTCAAGACGAATTAAACATCTAATGTGACATTTGTGCCATTTCTAGGGATTTGTTTAGTTGAATCAAAATTCTCTTGCCAAACAATAATGATTTGGCTTAATAGTATCGATAAAATGCTGAAATAAAATGAGATACTGGCTGACTTGCTGTTCATTGCTAACATTTTCTCTTCTTTTGTTTTTACAAATAGTATATTAGATGGCATAATAACTTGGCAGCCATGTTATAAAATGAACCCGACAGGCTAGAGAGAGCAACAAAAGACCCAAGGAATTCCTACTGGGTCCCAAGGGTCAAGCTTTAAGTGTGCTCAACAACATTGGTTCAGTGAGTGCTGAACTTCCACATACAAGACACAGAGTTGCACAGGCACTAGAAACGTTTGAAGCTTCACCGCCAGTATTCTATCAGGATGAAGGTACAACTCTGTTGTTTTGTGTACTTTCAGGAAAGACAACAAAGTCAGATATTGTATCAGATACTGAAAAGGGGCGCAATTTCAAAAAAAGTTTCTTTGGTTGTTAAGGGACAGTCAGGAAGATCATGTCATTTGCATTATAATATATTTCAACTTACATCCTTGGGTGTGTTAACAAAGACAAAGGGCAACATTTTAGCACCCGCTATCGGGTGCATTCCTGGCGGGGGGGGCCCCGAAAATCGGGAAATCCCGGAGCCCGCCTCGAACCCACGCACTTCCGGGTTCCCCGCTGACACGCCGGCGTGCGCGCAGCCCCCGCTGGTGGGAATCCCGCAGGCAATTAAAGCCAGCGGGACGCCACTTGAAGACATTTATTTCGCTTGTTCAGGTCGTTAACTGACCTGATTAAGGGATTATGTGAGGAGGGGTGGGATTTTAGAGCAAACTGGGACTGTTACCCATACTGGGGGAAACACTCCCAGTTCAAATGGACGTGTTGCAGCCATCAGTCTGTGGCAGCTGCAAAGGTCCATTTGACAGGTGGGGGCGGGGGAAGACTCTCACTCATTGCAGGAGGCCACTCTGTCACTCGGGACAAAGTTTGGCCTCCACCACCCTCCTCCTGACAATCAAAGTCACCAACCTGCACACTTACCCCGGTGTCCAGACACATGTACCTACCTTGCGGACCCCCTCAGATGTACATCTTCTGGATGGGGGCCGCCGTAGCTGCAGTCATGACCCCCTCAGAGGGCGAACAGCATCACCAGCCTCACCATCCATGCCGTCCACCTCTGACACGTGGAGCTCCACAACAGAGTGCTGTGACACATCCACCTGCACAGCAGGAGGGAGGGCTACCGCAGAGAGAGATGCGTCGCAGAGGGCACTACCCTCGCCACAGGGTCCACAGACCGAGGCTCAGCTTCCTGGACCTCTCTGAGCAGCAGTGCACAAGGAGGCTCAGAGTCACTCGACATGTAGTCGTGGACATCTGCAGCCTCCTTCATGCCAAGCTGCTCCCAGCTGGCCTGAGCACCATCTTCTTACCAGTCGCTGTCAAAGTCACCACTGCCCTCAACAACCTCTCCTCCGCATCCTTCCAGGGTGCAACTGGGGACATCGCCGACGTCTCTCAGTCGTCTGCACAAAAGAGCCCTGCAAATACACCTACACCCACTCTGCAGTGACACAATGGGTGGCATCAGTTGTGGGTCTTCATAGTGATCCTCAGGAAAGGGCATTATTGCACAAACCAGACAAGATTCGCGAAGACATGGCAGTAGTGGTGCCAATATAATATGTAATGTGAGTTGGTCAGAAATTCAATATAAGTAACAATGACAAACCCTCAAACACCCTAGTGCATCCCCTTCATGCTCACGACATGTTTGCCTTACACTGCCTACTGCACATATGTGATGCATGTCCTGTGGCTGCAGCACAGGTAGTGGCAGGTTGAGTGAGGCTGGCCGTAAAAGAGATGCACGAGAGGGTGAGTATGAGATAGAGCCATGAGATTGTATGAGGATTGGGTTGAGTGGTAGTGGCGGGATGAGTACTGGCGAGGTGAGTAGGTGCAGGTACGATGAGGATGAGGTTTGAGTGGGTGTGAGGAGTGATGTGATAGAGTGGTGTTGGCTGTGCAGAAGGAGATGTTGGGTGGGGCCGGTGATGTGGCAGACGGAGTGTAGGGGAATGAGTAAGTGTACTCACTTTGGCTGACCTACTGAGGTCATTGTAGCGCCTCCTGCACTGTATGCAGGTGGGCGATATGTTGGTGGTGCTGGTGACCTCCTCTGCCACCTCGAGCCAGGCCTTCCTGGTGGCAGAGGCAGGCCGCTTCCTCCCGCCCGCCGGGGGGGAAGATCTCTGTCCTCCCCCTCCTCCTCACCCCATGTATTGATACCTGGAGTGAGGCATCATTAAACTGGGAACAGCCTTCCCCCTGGGCTGCTCCATGCTGTGATTTTTTCTGTTTGTTGCAGCATCTGTCAGTGGAGGACTGCCCCTTTAAATAGAGCTCCTCCAGCTGACAGATCTTACTGTGCATGCGCAGCCCGCCCGACGCGCAGATGAACAGTGGGAAACGCGGAAGACCAGGTAACTGGATCCAATTATGCTACGATCGCGCGGGGACCTGACTGATTTCGCCGGGCGCGTTACCTACCCGCCCGATAGCCCCCCCCCCCCCCCGCCGAGAACCCGCAGCCCTGGTAACATCGGGCCCAAAGTTTGACAAAACACTTTCATGAAGGGAGTGCCCCTTTAAAAGTTATGATGTGGATGAAAATGCCCTATTTACAAACATAAACAGAGGACTGGACTCTGCTGAATTTATACTTACAAACGCAGATGTGACTCTACTGGTTTAATTGTTAGGAATGAGCACTAGGTTCAGTTGTGACCTATTTGTTCAACAGGCATTTTTTGCTGGCTTTATTACCATTTAATTGGAGAGATGTGTCTTTGTTATCAGGTTCATGCCCACCCATTTTGTTAAGTTCCCCCCTTCTCTTGTACTGCTCCTTCCACAGCCCACCATTCCTCGATCAAGCAGATGTACAAGAGACCAGCTCTCAGGCCACTTCCAACACTGCAAGAGGAGAACGAACAACACATCTTCCATTTTCTGTGTGTTTGGGAAAAGGAGGGGCAAGAGAATTACCTCTCTTTAGGTTGTCATCTTTTGCCATGACCAACACTGTAATGATATACTATCAACAGTCATTGATGCTCTCTTATGTCTAAGTATTAGAGTTTCAAAACAGTTTGAGTGTGTCGTTTAGAGATGTTCCCTTAACCACCAGTATCTAGCAAAATTGCAATTAGGCGACTGGTTTGATTCAGACTGCGCAACCAAGGAGTCTGGAAGATAGGAATAAAGTTGTTTTAAACCTTAATTTTAAAAATCTATTTCTCTTTCATTCAATCTTGGATTACAGTGAACTATAAAACAAGTTCAAATATGAACTTTGTTCAGAGGGTGGAATAGGGCTATTACACAGGGTGGGGTCATGGATTGCATGCTTGCTTTGCTAATATTAAAAACTTATTGAAAATAATGAATAGTTTCACATCATAAGGCACAGAGGTAAGTAGAAAACAAATTGGCTTTTATTTATAAAGAACAAAGGACGATCCGTTCTAAAATCGGACTGTACATCTCGAAACAAGATGGATGGTAACCCTGCACTCAAGTACTTGGCAGCTCCCCTGTCAGGTCCAAGCAGGAGTTCACCGTATGTGAAGTTTCTTCCTGCGGTGCAATCCTCGCTTTTCACCAATCCTTCCCACTTCCAACAAATATCTTATGGGTTTAGCTGGGATTTTCACCTAGACTGTGGAGCAAAGTTTCCCATTCTCACACCCACTCAGTGCAAATGAAGAATACTACTCACAACTATTCAGACAAGACTGTCAGAATCAAGTGTGCAAAGTCAGCAATGAAAGCAGAGGGAATCCAACTTGTTTTGTACTTTACCAAAGTCAGCTGTATGTGACAAGCATTGAGCATTGGAAAGTACACATTCCACATGGATAGCATGCTGTGCATGCAATGTGGTAGGTCAGTGTGGTTTCACATGGAGTTCTTTTGCCTGAGTTAAATACGGTCCCACACCACTAAACTATCGCAGGCTTCATCTGCTGTTCATTAAACAAGGATCAGGCCTTTGTTCATTCTGGAAACTGCTGCTTTGAGGCTGGAAATGACCTCACTGGATGAAACGGAGGCATTTTCTGTGCAGACGAGAAGTTGTTCTATACCTTCTAAGACAAGGTCAGAACACATCACTGGACTTGCATGACACCATTTGAAATGGTGGGGGGATGGCAGCGGGAGGGAGGGGTGGTTGAAAATACGTGTGGCAAACCCGAATTTAAAAAAATTACCTTTTCCGACGCGATCGTGATGTAATTGATGGTGATTGAAGTTGTTTCTGGGTTTTGTGCCCGGCAGCCGGCCTGATTGACAGATTGGAAGAGAGAGAGAGAGAGAGAGGGGTCATCTGGCACTGGAACAGAGAGTGGAGGGCGCTGAAGATCGGGGGGGTTGAGGGGAAACATCGGGGGCTGAGAGGGACATCAGAGAGGGAGACATCGGGGGCTGAGAGGGACATCAGAGAGGGGGAGACATCGGGGGCTGAGAGGGACAGAGAGGGAGCCATCAGAGAAGGAGGGTGCAGGTGACATAGGTGGAAAGGTAGGTTTATTTTGTTTTTTTAAAACTTTGTGCAATGGTTTATTATTTAATTTATTTACTTTATTTTTGCCTGATCCGGCCCTTCACGCCTGGCGAATCAGGAGCCGTGGGAAAGCCGCCCAGGTAAGTTTAAAATCATTTTGACTATCTAATATGTCAGAAATAAAGTACCTTAAGTACCTCAATGAGGTACATTTGGTTCTTTAACTATCATCCTGCCGGATTTAATTGCCAGTGGGACTTCAGCATTCGGGAAGCACGCGTGCGCACACAGGTGCGTCTGTGGGAAACCCAGAAGTCTGCAGGTTGGGGCTGGTTTCCTCACCCGCTCAGGATTTTCCTCATTTTTGCAGCTCCCCTTCCCCCGCCCCCGATCTCATTTCAAAATCGGGTCCTAGATGTGTACAATCGGTGATGTATCCAAGCTGCTATGTCTGAGTGCTAGCCTGTCTGAAGACCACTAAAGTCCTTGAGCAGATACTGCAATCAATGCACAACGCTGTAATGATAATACCAGTCATTCTTATTTTCTCCAGAGGTGGTACTGTAGCCCCTCTCAGCCCGTTTTCTCACCATCTCCTGGCCATCATTGCTGTTGCCTGCCTTGCTCTTCACGCACTCCTGGGCCTCTCCTACACCCTGTTGCTGCCATTTGCTTCATTCTTCAGTCACTCCGTGCCCTCTCTTTCCCCGACTAAACATGAGCAATGCCCAAATTTATAAATAAAAATGTTCTATCTAGCACGCACCTGTGTCCATCGTACTTCCTACATCACAACTCAAACTGTCACACTTTATTAACGATGCAAAATAACACTAACATTTTTTTAAAATAACCTTGACTGTTTTTCTGGATCTTAGGATGGGCCTAGTGATCAATAAGCAGCTGCCAATTAACACTGAACCAATTACTCTCTAAATTAGCCCAACAGATTTGCTTAAGAGGAATTAACCTCGAATTGATCTCCGGATGTATAGCAATTGGATATTGTGGCCTTAATGAAACAGGTCACCAGCAGCATCACCTTAGCAGCAGTGTAATACATTTTACATTATATGATTATAATGCTCCTGTCCTTTTAAAACACAGCATTCTCCAACTACATTAGCAATGCAATGGAAGATCTTCCAGTGTATTTTAAAGATATAAACTGAGGTCCCGTCTGTTCTCTCAGGTGGATGTGAAAGATCCTACAACACTATTTGGAATGAGAGCAGGGGAGTTGTCCCCTGATTCCTGGCCAATATTTATCCCTCAATGCCTTAAAAAAGATGAACTGGTCACTTATTTTGCTGCTGTGTGTGAATTTTCTGCTGCATTTCCTAAATTATAACAGTGACCACACTTCAAAAGTATTTTACTGGTTGTAAAACATAAGAACATAAGAAATAGGAGCAGGAAACCTGCCGTCCTTACCTGATCTGGCCTATATGAGACTCCAGACCCACAGCAATGTGGTTGATTCTGAATCGCCCTCTGAAATGACCTACCAAGCCACTCAATCGTACAATCTCGCTACGAAAAGTCATAATAAGAATAAAACCAAACGGACCACCCGGCATCAGACCACAAGGCACCGGACACGACAAAGGCAAACCAAGCCCAGTCGACCCTGCTAAGTCCTCCTCACTAATATCTGGGGACTTGTGCCAAAATTGGGAGAGCTGTCCCACAGACTAGTCTAGCAACAGCCTGACATAGCCATACTTTCAGCCAACGTCCCAGACTCTTCCACAACCATCTCTGGGTATATCCTGTCCCACCGGCAGGACAGACGCACCAGAGGTGGCGGTACAGTGATATACAGTCAGGAGGGAGTGGCCCTGGGAGTCCTCAACATCGACTCCGGACCCCATGAAATCTCATGGCATCAAGTCAAACATGGGCAAGGAAACCTCCTGCTGATTACCACCTACCGCCCTCCCTCAGCTGATGAATCAGTCCTCCTCCATGTTGAACACCACTTGGAGGAAGCACTGAGGGTAGCAAGGGCACAGAATGTACTCTGGTTGGGGGAACTTCAATATCCATCACCAAGAGTGGCTTAGTAGCACCACTACTGACCGAGCTGGCCGAGTCCTGAAGGACATAGCGGCAGGTGGTGAGCGAACCAACACGAGGGAAAAACTTACTTGACCTCGTCCTCACCAATCTACTTGTCACAGATGCATCTGTCCATGACTGTATTGAGAGGAGTGACCACCGCACAGTCCTTTTGGAGACGAAGTCCCGTCCTTACACCGAGGACACCATCCAACATGTTGTGTGGCACTACCACTGGGCTAAATGGAATAGATTCAGAACAGATCTAGCAGCTCAAAACTGGGCATCCATGAGGCACTGTGGGCCATCAGCAGCAGCAAATTTGTATTCCAGCACAATCTGTAACCTCATGGCCTGGCATATTCCTCACTCTACCATTACCAACAAGCCAGGGGATCAACCCTGGTTCAACGAGGAGTGTAGAAGAGCATGCCAGGAGCAGCACCAGACGTACCTAAAAATGAGGTGCCAACCTGGTGAAACTACAACTCAGGACTACATGCATGATAAACAGCAGAAGCAACATGCTATAGACAGAGCTAAGCGATTCCACAACCAACGGATCAGATCAAAGCTCTGCAGTCCTGCCACATCTGTGAATGAATAAAAGAAAAATATATATCTATATATATATGTAAAAAAATGTATTTAAATATATATATTACATGCACCTCAGAATGTCCTCAGTAATTAAGCACAAAATATTTTCCTCTAAACCAGCTCCAATGCCTGTTAATGTTTCACTATGAGTGTAATCACACAGTCAGTGACAGAGTACATTGCTAGTCACTGTCTGGCCTCATAGTCATGCTCAGAATAAATGGCCCAAACTAACTAAAACCCACCCAATAAAATTAATGGTGTAGATTGCAGAACAAACGTACAACACCCTAAGTTCATTAAAGTTGCAATAACCAAGGGGTTTAGATGACTGAATGGTTTATGGGACATTCATCGGCAGCTAAACTGCATACTTTCGGTCAACGAGAAATGGTTTCAGTTTCGCACAATGCAGTGTGTTCAGCATCGCTGAGCCAAAGCCAGCATCCATTTGGGATTAAGCTTTGGGTGTGAGATCATCTGAGGGATGTAATATTGTAGCACTTGGGCTTAACACCAGCTGTGGTATAACTGCATCCACTGCAAAGCAAACTTTAAACTTCAAATTAGTAAAGAGCAGATGCAACAGTCAGGTCTTTATTAATATTGAAGATTTCACTAACATTTGGATGATGATTAGTATAGTTCAGTGCATGCATTTAAGCACAGTGCTGGACATTGAGGCCATTTTAACATCCTTACTGCTGTTTCAGTTGAGATCAGCTAGCTTAGCAATCTGGGGAACATAGGAACAGAGTAGGTCATTCAGCGCCTCAAGCCTGCCCCGCCATTTTGTATGATCATGGCTGATCTGTACCTCATTAACATTTATCTGCCATTAATCCATATCCCTCCATACCCTTACCTAATAAAAATCTGTCGATCTCAGTCTTGGAAATTTCAATTGACCCAGCATCCACAGCCTTTTGGGGGAAAGAATTCCAGATTTCGGCTACCCTTTATGTGAAAAAGTGCTTCCTGATTTCACTCATGAACGCAGTACTCCAGATAGGGCCTGACCAAGGCTCTGTACAACTGAAGCATAACTTCCTCCGATTTGTATTTCAGCCCCCTCGAGATAAAGGCCAACATTCCATTAGCCTTTCTGATTACATTTTGTACCTGCGCACCAACTTTTAGTGATTTGTGTACAATGACACCTAAATCCCTTTGATCCTTCACAACTCCTAGTCTCACCATTAAGAAAATGTTCCGATTTGTCTTTCTTCGATCCAAAGTGGATGATCTGATACTTCAAACAACAACTTGCATTTATACAGCGCCTTTATCCTAGTAAAATGTCCCAAGGAGTGTAATCAGACAAAAATCAACACCCCAAGCCAAAGAAGGAGACATTAAGACAGGTGACCAAACGCTCAGTCAAAGAGATTTTAAGCAGCGTCTTAGAGGAGAAGATGGAGGTGGAGAGGTAATTTTGGAGCATAGGTCCTAGACGGCTGAAGGCACAGTACTAACGGTGGGCCAAAGGAAGTGGGGTTGCACAAAAGGCCAGAGTTGGAAGAACGCAGAGATCTCGGAGGGTTGTAGGGCTGGAGGAGGTTACAGAGATAGGGAGGGCCGAGGCCATGGAGGGATTTGAACTATAGGATGACAATTTTAAACTTCCCCACATTGAACTCCACCTGCCACAGTCCTGCCCGCTCGCTTAATCTGTCTGTGTCCCTTTGTAACTTCCTGCTCCCACCATCACTTACTGTGCCTCCTAAGTGTTACTGAGACAATGCCAGTATTAGAACTTGTGTAGTATAACTAGTAGGTCTACTTTATGATTAAAGACGTCAGCTAAACCCTTCAGCAAGGTTAGTGACTTGCAATGACTTCCAATCATTCTCTATATCATAAGGATATATAGTTTCGAAAAAAAGGTCACTTAAACTCTGAAAAGAATGATGGGTTACAGTATGGAACTGTGATCATCAATATATTTTATTGACATTACACTTGTCATTACTTGCCTTGCTTGTTTATCCTAAGCTGCAAATATACCTGCCCATGTGCTCTTCCTCTGTGTTGAAATCATCGCACCACCTGCTTCTCTAATTCAATGTTACCCAGGACCTTTCAAGTACCTCCCTCAGTCTTCTCTTCATTCTTCAATCTACAGGCTCTTAAACCCAAACTGGGTGTCACCTAATCACTATTAGATTTGTTTTGACTTCTCTTTTCATCTTGGCACAGTCCTGAATTATGCACCTTAGTCTTCTTTTGGGTTTCACAATAAATAAAAATTACATGATCATTTTCTCTCACACCAATAACATTCTTTGTGTGTTTTGTCATCCATGAGCTTCAACATTATCGCAGCAAGCACAGCGTAGAAAGCAAGAGGAGCTTTCCCTCATTGAAGCCTCCCAACACAGTTTGGGCTGCATTTGAGTTATTTTGCTTCTAAGATTTTTTTTTAGGATTTAAGTCAAATCCAGTACAGACTTCCACTGATAAGCAATGAACTCAATTGAAAACTTGATGCAGCCTGATTGGGATCAGTTCAACTTAACTTACCAACACTCAAACTAGTCCAATTTGAATCAGGTTTGGATGCACTTGTTGATTTTGCTTACATTTGTTCTCCGATGTGCACAAGGCTGCATTTATTGCCCATCGCTAGTTACCCTGAGAAGGTGGTGGGGCATTGTGCCATAAACGATGTTTTGGCCTGTATCCTAAAATTGTGTTGCATAAAGGTGGAGGAACAATTAAATGGAATGGGGTGGGATTGTGGGCAAAGTGATTGCATTGGTGTGAAGTTGGTTCTCTTATTACTAGCATGCGAAAGGAAACATGTAATGGAAATCTAGTGGTCAGTATGAATATTTGAGGCAATATCTATGAATGAAGATAAAATGAAGACGAAGAAGCATATTTAATGGCATCTGTGACAATAAGTTGGAGATAAATTAATGGCAAAAATATTTGCTCTGTTCATGGCATCACAAATCCGGCCAATTACCACCCCATCAGTCTACTCTCAATCAACAAAGTGATGGAAGGTGTTGTCGACAGTGCTATCAAGAGGCACTTACTCAGCAATAACCTGCTCACCGATGCTCAGTTTGGGTTCCGCCAGGACCACTCGGCTCCAGACCTCATTACAGCCTTGGTCCAAACATGGACAAAAGAGCTGAATTCCAGAGGTAAGGTGAAAGTGACTGCCCTTGACATCAAGGCAGCATTTGACAGAGTGTGGTACCAAGGAGCCCAAGTAAAATTGAAGTCAATGGGAATCAGGGGGAAAACTCTGCGGTGGCTGGAGTCATACCTAGCACAAAGGAAGATGGTAGTGGTTGTTGGAGGCCAATCATCTCAGCCCCAGGACTTTGATGCAGGAGTTCCTCAGGGCAGTGTCCCAGGCCCAACCATCTTCAGCTGCTTCATCAATGACCTTCCTTCCATCATAAGGTCAGAAATGGGGATGTTCACTGATGATTGCTCAGTGTTCAGTTCCATTCGCAACCCCTCAGATAACGAAGCAGTCTGTGCCCGCATGCAGCAAGACCTGGACAACATCCAGGCTTGGGCTGATAGGTGGCAAGTAACATTCACGCCGGACAAGTGCCAGGCAATGACCATCGCCAACAAGAGTGAGTCCAATCACCTCCCCTTGACATTCAATGGCATTACCATCGCCAAATCCTCCACCATCAACATCCTGGGGGTCACCATTGACCAGAAACTTAACTGGACCAGCTACATAAATACTGTGGCTACAAAAGCAGGTCAAAGGTTGGATATTGTGCAGCAAGTAACTCACCTCCTGACTCCCCAAAGCCTTTCCACCATCTCCAAGGCACAGGTCAGGAGTGTGATGGAATACACTCCACTTGCTTGGATGAGTGCAGCTCCAACAATACTCAAGAAGCTTGACACCATCCAGGACAAAGCAACCTGCTTGATTGGCACCCCATCCACCATCCTAAACATTCACTCCCTTCACCACCAGTGCACCATGGCTGCAGTGTGTACCATCCACAGGATGCACTGCAGCAACTTACCAAGGCTTCTTCAACAGCACCTCCCAAACCCACAACCTCTACCACCTAGAAGGACAAGGGCAGCAGGCACATGAGAACACCACCACTTGCACATTCCCCTCCAAGCCACACACCATCCCGACTTGGAAATATATTGCCATTACTTCATCGTTGCTGGATCAAAATCCTGGAATTCCCTACCTAACAGCACTGTGGGAGAACTTTCACCACACGGACTGCAGCGGTTCAAGAAGTCGGCTCACCACCACCTTCTCAAGGGCAATTAGGGATGGGCAATAAATGCTGGCCTTGCCAGCAATGCCCACATTCCATGAACGAATAAAAAAAAAGAAAATTACAATGGCATCTCAGGGTCAAAGGTGAACGAATGAAGCAATGATTGCTTCATAAAGTTTTTCCCAATCACTAAATTATCACAGCAACTTGGGAATCAATCTCGAGCACTACTGAGTTGCATCACTCCAACTGTGTCAAGTCCTGTTTTTGATGAACCATTTCTCTCTCCTTTTCCACCCCCCTCCCCCCCACCTTTCAATTACCAGATCTGCCCCTTGGGTCACTGCGGTACTTGCATGACATCTCCACCTATGATGTGCTGAACACTAGCTCAGTATCCTGGTTTAGATGCTGGTTTGTGAAAGGCAGGAAAAGACTCACAAAATGACAGGCCTGTTAACTTAATGAAATATGAGCATGGTACCTTATTTTTTTTAAATAAACTTTTTTGTAGTGCAGAAATTCAGTCCTCAAGCATATCAAATTGGGATTCAAATCATAGAATTTTACAGTACTGAAGGGTCCATTGAGTCCCTCACACACAAGCTGGCTCTCTGTGAGTCCCACTCGCGCATGTGGTATTTATAAAGTTTTTATTTTTAAATGGGATTAAACAGGAACAAAATAACTTATTTTCTGGTTGGGAGTTTTATTACTGGCCACCATTCTTGAATGGTTTTATCAGTACTCTGCCTAATTCATCATTTTCCAATGTGCACCCACACAAAGCAATAATGTTTCACCCCTCCTATGAGCATTTTATAAACAGCCATTAAGCTGTCAGATGTGAGATGTTGGTGGTTCATCTCTACACTATAACATCATTACCCTCGCTTGAAAGGTGAGGCTGCAGAGATATTCAATATTCAAATTTTGTAATAAGTGTAGATTTCTCTTGCCAATGGTCTATGGTTCAGGAATACGATGGGGTGGTCCATATCCTGGCTGTGTGCCTGGTTGTGTGTGTGTGCGCTTCAGAACTGCACTAATTCATATGGGAAAAAGATAAAACTGGAATAAATATCAGATATATCCAATATAACTTGGCAAACATTCAGGACAGCTGCCGGACATACTTGAAATATAAAGGGTAAAACATGTGGTGGAAATATTAGCTACATCTGCAATCACAGTTAATGCATATTCTATTGAAGCAAATAAATATTCATATTGAACATAGCTGGATATTAACTCTTGACCTGTGTGGATATCTATTTCCAGTTTCCAGGTAGAGTTCCCAATCTGCCATGACCCTTCACCCTCCATGGTCCATACACCAGTCCTTTGCGCCTGTACCATCTTGCTTTGGGCTATCTATATCAGGCTTATCAGGTTGCATTCATTAGGAATGCCACTTACTCATTTCAGTCTAAAAAGTAACGCTGGCTCCCCCCTACTTCTCAAGTATGAAAAGTACAAAATTTGCAAGCCCTCAAGCAAGGTTAGAGATTACATTTTTTCAAAAAATCCTTGCATGATAGTTGAAAAGTGAAACACACTCCCAGAGAAGGTTATTCATTCAGAGTCAACTGACACCTTTAAAAAAAGAACTGGATTAGTGCCTGTTGGGAAGAAGGATTGAGGGTGATTTTTTTTCCAGGGAGGTGGGGAAGAATCTTGGTGTTCTTTAAAGTAGGTAATTGACAGGCGTGGGAGGGAAGTTAATGGTAGAATAATCCACATGGTCTCTGGATGGAGGGGGCTTGATGGCTAAATCACCTTTCCTTGCTCCAAACCTTATATTCAGTACTCTGCTCCATGTGGTATTAAACCACGCAGACCAACAAGTTCTGAAGTTTAATTGCTGGTTTGTGTTGAGTTGGCTGATCTTAGGGTAGTGGTGCAAGTGTGCTGCAATTGGCCTCAGTGCTCCTGGATGAGAGATGCAAAAACAAAAAAATCACCCAAGGTTCCCATTGCCGATCTCTATCCAGTGATCCTCTTGGCAAGAGAGAGTGCGTGCGTGCGCGGACGGACATTGGGTAAAGACAGGATTCGCCTCAGCAGCGACAAAATAATTAGAGATGAAGAAGCCCATTCAGACCAACTTAACTGAACCATCCAATACAGAACTAAAGTCCTCCCACTGTAGCATCCAATTGCCTTTTAATTCCTGGGTTTTCACTTCAAGCACTCTATCTGGGAGAACGTCCTGACAACAGTTCAATGTTTTCCTTTTACAAATCTGAGCCTGTACTGCTCTTATAGCTTAATTTAAAGTAGCCATCCAGATTACCCTTTCCACCTCAAATGCCTCCTTTTGGGACTGTAAATCCCCAAGTTTCTCCAGTATTTCCTCACAACTCTGACCTCTTGAGGCTAGTGATCAGCCTTGTGGCTCTTTGTACTAACACCAATGCTTGAATGCTTCCATTGAGTCTCTGTGATCAGAACTGGGCACAGTACTCAACGTGATGTCCTCTACAGTTAACTAAACTGCTGGATGCTCACGGCACTAAATTGGGCCAAGTAGTGCCCGTTGTTTCGGCGCTACACGGCCTCTCTGACATCCAAGATGGCGTCTTGGATGCGCATGCATGTTTCCAGCATGACGTGCGCCGAACGCCATCTTGGTATAGGAGTTAGTGCAGGCGCAGATAATGAATGCTGGAATCATGTAAAGTAAGGAGAAAATAGCTTCAATCAGTGTGCAATGCTGATTTAAAGTGATAGACACCATTTTGGGACTTAACCCTCAACTCAACGCACAGTCTTAACCCTGACTATCTGAACGTGTCTTAGAGTGCCTGGAGGACCCCCAACCAGCACTATTTAAAGGGACCATGCAGGATTTACAGGTTAGTGGCTGGATTATTGCTTCTGGCTGCTGAGACATTTGTAACTGTTCTTGGAGGTCTCCTAGACTTGAATACTAGGACACGGGGACATAGCCTAACATTTAGAGCCAGGACGTGCAGGAGTGAAGTTAGGAAATGCTTCTACACATAAAGGGTGGGAGACGTTTGGAATGCTTTTCTGCAGACGGCAGTTGATGCTAGCTCACTTGTGAATGTTAAATCTGAGATTGATAGATTCCTGTGAACCAAGGGTATTAAGGGATATGGGGCTAAGGCGGGTATATGGAATTAGGTCACAGGTTCACCATGATCTCATTGAATGGTGGAACAGGCTCGAGGGGCTAAATGCCACTGCCATTTGCTGCCTCTTGATATGCGCCACCTTCTCCTGCAAGAAAGCGGGACGTGTGTCTGGGTGATGTGCCTGTCATGGTTGAATAGCTGCCAGAGTGTGTGGCCTGTGAGTTGTGGGTGGGCGGCTTGAAACAGTGGTAATGTGTAAGGGTGAGAGGAAGCATCTGGTTGAAAGAGTTGAGTACTGATAGAAAGAGCGAGTTTGTTGGTATGTGGATGATGGGGGGTGTAGTGCGTGGTGCAGTTGGTAGCAGACGCCACTTGACAGTTGACTTCACTCACCTTGACCACTCATGCCACTGCATCCACGTTCACGATGCTGTGCGCCTGGCATTGACTTCGTCCCACTGCCTTTTGGATATATGTCTGGAGGGCCCCTTGCCCCTCCCACCCCTCCCCCCCGGGGATATAGGATGTCCCTCCTTCTGTCCACCTCTTGCACAAAGGTCCCTAGTGCATCAGCAGAGAACCTTGGTGCACGCACTCTCGCAGGCCTGGTACCAACTCAGATTGGTGAGGTCTGGTGTGCAGATTGGAGAATGTGGGATTTAGTAGTGTGCAACCTTTATTCAATGTTTTAACATAACTCACAGTGTGTAAACATAGGGATGGGACCTTGGCTATTTGTGATATGGCTATTTTGCCATATCACATTAAAAGTTAACGACAACTCTACAGGAGCAATTCCACACTCATGTGCTGTGGAGAATCACACTTGGAGGACGTGTGGGTCAGTGAATCGAAGGTACAATTAGTAGCCCTATCTTTTACCTGTGTTCCATTTGAATGCAGCTTCCCTGCCAGCACAGAATTACCCCTCACTAGCCCAAATGGGAATCTAATCAGTCTCATTCTTTAATACCATGGGTCTGAGTCCTTTGCAGCCCAGTGCTGCTTACTGGCACAAAAGGTGCTGGAAGCCTCCACACAAAATCTGTGCAAGGTTCATTAGGGGTGTGAAAATGATTTAAATTAGAGGGCCTCCCGACATTGGAACTGCGCAGCGCACTAGTTGCACACAAATAAAAGTCTTTGCTTGGCCTTCTCCCCCTCCTCCATTTATTCTCCTCCTCTCCAGAAAATCTCCCAAAACCCTTGACTGCTTGCTGGTGTCCAGAGATGCAACCCCTGCCAACACCTCATGAATGACCTCCCTAAAAAAAAATCACCCTCTATCTTCCTTTGCAACAGGTACCAACCCAATTATTTTTCAAAGGTCCCAATTGACTCTGAACCAATTACTTTGCAATGTTGGGCGATGTCACCTCATTCTGCACAGGCACAAAGAGTGCCAGCACTGGGGGACTGCAAGTTTTCATCTCAACAGCTCCTCAAATGTTGAAAATCTTTTTCCATGCTGTTTCCCTCCTGCAACTTCTGAAGTCTCCCTACCACACCTTTTTAGAATCTGTTCAATGTCCAAGTGCCATCTTTAGTGGCTCAAATTTGTAACCATTCTTGTCTGTCTCACGGGTTCATCAATGACCACCTCTTGCCCTGCTGAAACATTCCAAAAAAATTCATGTTTGCTCCTGAACCTCAGAGAGCTATAATTACTGATGTTTTTTTTTAAAATGAGAAAATGGTGTTTGAACAGTCCATTACTTAGAAAAGATAAAACTATGGAAAAGGGTAGCAAAGAGTAATGGTGAAAAGACACAGGGAAACAAACAGAGCAAGAGAGGGGACAAAAAATCCCTTGCCTGCAGTGAACCATTTACACAGGGTAGGTCAAGAATGAAAACATTAAATAATTACCTTAACAGCAAGGAACACAATGCTGATTAAAAACACAAAGATTCAAGGCAAAAAGAAAAATAGAAAGAACTGAAATGTAGGAAAAGATGCAAGAATCAAACAGAGAGGGTGAGGTCAATTGTGTCAATTTGTGAACCTGTATACAGATGAAATAAACCAGGAACAGCCCTCAAATGTTATATAGTGTGAATCTTGTGTTGAAAGTATCAAAACCGTCAAACACTGCCTTACAAAGCTTACAACACACTGCTTATCAAAATATATGTTCCAACTTACATGTAATTTTAAACCATGATTCTACTTTCAACTTTTTAATATATAAAATCATACCATTACTATTGATGGTGGTGAGCAGTGAACCATTACGTGGCCATTAAGGACAGATCTGCCCTGTTGTAAACATTTTGAAATGAATAGCAGTGCAGTACAAGTTGTGTCTGAAGGTGAGTAATTGGCCCCCAGGGCTGTTGTAATCTGATTCCCAAAGCAGCAATTTGTAAGGCAACAGAGTTTAGTTTCCAGTACAGGAATATTAACCCCGTGAGTGCTGAAAGAGTTTCAGTTTTCAAAATACATACCAATTTCTCCTCATAAACCAGCTGCAAAGATTACTCTCTTAAAAGTCTCCCAGTATAATGAGTATAAAGTAGAAATAAGCTAATGTGATGCTGTCTAACGTGTGATCCATGGGCTGAATCCAGCCTGTGAGCTCCTTCAATCCGGCCTGCAGATCATTTCTTCCACTTGCTCAGAGTGGTTCACACTCCCTGGACGTTGAGGATTAGAAAAGCTGCTTCCTGGCTGCTACATTTAGACCAACTGCAGGAACAGCATTTTTGTACCAACTTGGAAGCGGTTTGCAAGCCTGGTAAGCTAAACAGGCCTTTGGCCTAGCAGTAGTATTCCCGCCTCGGAGTCAGAAGGTGCAGGGTTCGAACCCTGCTCCAGACAGTCCCGGCGAGCAGAGACCGGAGCTCCAGTTCTGAATTCTGGGTTGACATCCAGTGGAATCCTTTCATCCAGTAGATGGGTTGTGGGAGCCCATAAACCCATCCCGACATATAGGACTGCTGTAAAGATGGTTACGGCTACGGAAGGAGCGTTCACGCCGCGGCCTGTCAGACTGTTAATCAGCCGGTGAACCTTCACACTATTCTCCAAGGGAAGAGCATGAAGATACAGAAACAACAACCTTGTGAACTGCAGGACAGCAGAAAGAGCAGGAGGTAGCTGACAGGGCCAGGTCTGAAGAAAGGATGCAAGGGGTGTAGAGGATGCAGAGCAGGCAACGACAGGAAGCACAAAAACATAACTGAGGTAGAGTTATATATTTAGTGCATTGCTTGGGGGTTTTTTTTAATGCAAGGCATTGGATTTTTGTATACATGGGCTGATTTTTTTGCAATAGGAGGCATAGGATTTGTTCATTATCAGAGTAGGCACAACTTATAAGCAAGAGAAGCTTATCCTTCAGAAAGCAGTTTGGGCTACATTTCAGCAGCTATGAGTTATTTTGCTTCTAAGATTTTTATAGGATTTAAGTTAAATCCAGCACTGGCTTCCACTGATAAGCAATGAACTCAGCTGAAAACTGGAAATATGAGTGTCCACCTTAAAGTTATTTTTAAGTAAACTTTTTTGTAAAAACTGAAGTGCAGTGATTCAGCCTTCAAGCATATCAAGCTAGGATTTGAATCATAGAATTTTACAGCACAGAAGGAGGCGAGTTGCCCATCATGCCTGTACTGACTCTCAAAGACCAATCCTCTGAATCTCATACCCATATGTGGTATCTATAACATCTTTAATTTAAATGGGATTATCCAGAATTAAAATGACTTATTTTCTGGGTACCATGTTTGAATGGTTCAATCAGCACTGTGCTCAATTCAACATTTCCCAAATGTGCACCCACACAAGGCAGTCTTATCCCTTTTAATCTTTCCCTCTTTGGCTTGGCACCTGTTTTCTCTTCTGCATAACACTTGCAACACTTTTCTACATTTAAGATGACATTGTTCATAATGTAAAAAAAAACTCTGCTCTTTTAAACAGATCCACAAAATAATTGAGAACATTGGCTGGAATAGAAGACACTAGTGTCAGTCGTGACTCAGTGGTGGCAGTCCCACCTCGGAGTCAGGTTGTGGGTTCAAGCCGCACTCCAGACATTTGAGCACAAAATCCAGGCAGACACTCTAGTGTAGTACTGAGGGACTGCTGCACTGTTGGAGGTGCCGTCTTTTGGATGAGACATTAAACCAAGGCCCCAACTGCCCACTCAGATGGACATAAAAGATCCCATGGCACTATTTCGAGTGACGAAGTGTCCTGACCAATATTTATCCATCAACCAATGTCACGAAACAGATTATCTGGTCATGACCACAGTGATGTTTGTGGCACTTTGCTGTGCCCAAATTGGCTGCCACATTTCCTACATTACAACAGTGACGACACTTCATTGGCTATAAAGCACTTTGGGACATCCTGAGGTCATGAAAGGCACTATATAAATGCAAGTCTTTCTTTTTTTCATGCTGAGATCTGGTGAAAACGTGTTCATGTACAAGCAATTTACTGAATTCATGTTTGTGCTTTACTCGCTC
Organism: Heptranchias perlo; assembly: GCF_035084215.1. Taxonomy (NCBI): domain Eukaryota; kingdom Metazoa; phylum Chordata; class Chondrichthyes; order Hexanchiformes; family Hexanchidae; genus Heptranchias; species Heptranchias perlo. Next base: position 35,170,684 of record NC_090347.1, on the reverse strand, counting down.
CTGTGAAGTGCCATGCGACCTTTTACTACGATAAAGGCACTATATAAATGCAAGTTGTTGTTGTTGACTGTAGTATTTTTAAATAAACCCATTTGCCCAGCCTATAGTAAATTGACAATGTTATACTATCTTCCTGTAGTCTGCGAGTCAACATCAGTTCACATCGTGTTAGCATTCTGGACTAAACTATAAACAGAAATTGTGTTAAGAGCTGTGGGATTTTTTTTTTTAAATTGGTCTTTATTTTTCTGCTTTGCGCTGCCCAATCCAAGGGGGCAGTCAAGAGGGGCTCCATGGAATTTTGCTATGCATGGGAAAAGCAATCCAACCGTGGCTAACTGGAGAAGTTAAGGATAGTATTAGATTAAAAGAAGAGGCTTACAATGTTGCCAAAAAGAGTAGTAAGCCTAAGGATTGGGAGGGTTTTAGAAATCAGCAAAGGATGACCAAGAAATTGATAAAGAGGGAGAAAATTGAATATGAGAGTAAACTAGCAAGAAATATAAAAACAGATTGTAAGAGCTTCTACAAGTATTGCTTGGGGAAAAGGAAGAGATTAGCGAAAGTAAATGTGGGTCCCTTAGAGACAGAGACAGGAGAAATTATAATGGGGAAAAAGTAAATGGCAGAGGCATTAAAAATATATTTGTATCTGTCTTCACAGTTGAAGACACAAAAAACATACCGGAAATAGAGGGGAACCAAGGGTCTAATGAGAGTGAGGAACTTAAAATAATTAAGATTAAAGAAAAAGTACTGGAGAAATTAATGGGACTAAAAGCCGACAAATCCCTTCGACCTGATGGCCTATATCCCAGGGTTTTAAAAAGTAGCTGCAGAAATAGTAATGCATTGGTTTTGATGATCCAGAATTCCCTGGATTCTAGAATGGTCCCTGTGGATTGGAAGGTAGCAAATGTAACCCTGCTATTCAAGAACAGAGGGTGAGAGAAAACAAGGAATAATATGGCAAGTTAGCCTGACATCAGTAGTAGGGAAAATGCTAGAATTTATTAAGGAGATAGGAACAGGGCACTTAGAAAATCATAATATGATTAGGCAGAGTCAACAAGGTTTAATAAAAGGGAAATTACGTTTGACAAATCTATTTGAATTTTTTGAGGGTGTAACTAGCAGGGTAGATAAGGGGGAACCAGTGGATGTAATATATTTGGATTTTCAAAAGGCATTCGATAAGGTGCCACACAAGAGATTGTTATACAAGATTAAGGTCTTGGGATTGGGGGTGATAATATTAGCATGGATTGAGGATTGGTTAACGGACAGAAAACAGAGAGTAGGAATAAACGGGTCATTCTTGGGTTAGCAGGTTGTAACCAATGGGGTGTCACATGGATCACTGCTTGGGCTTCAGCTGTTTACAATATATATCAATGACTTAGATGAGGGGACCAAGTATAATGTATCCAAGCTTGCTGATGATACAAAGCTAGGTGGGCAAGTAAGGTGCGAGCAGGACACAAAGGGATAGAGACAGGTTAAATGAGTGGGCGAGAAGATGGCAGATGGAGTATAATGTAGGGAAATATGAAATTATCCACTTTGGTAGGAAGAATAGAAAAGCAGAATATTTTTTAAAAGATTAAGAAATGTTGGTATTCAAAGGGATTTGGGTGCCCCTGTACATGAATCACAGAAAGTTAACATGCAGGTACAGCAGCAACTAGGAAGGCAAATAGTATATTAGCCTTTATTGCAAGGGTGTTGGAGTATCAGAGTAAGGAGGTCTTGTTGCAATTATATAAGGCTTTGGTGAGACCACACCTGGAGTACTGTGTGCAGTTACAGAGCAAGGATACACTGGCCTTGGAGGGGGTGCAACAAAGTTCACTAGATTGATTCCTGGGATGAGAGGGTTGTCCTATGAGGAGAGATTGGGTAGAATGGGCTTATATTCTCTGGAGTTTAGAAGAACGAGAGGTGATCTCATTGAAACATAAAATTCTTAGAGGGTTTGATAGGGTAGATGCCGAGAGGTTGTTTCCCCTGGCTGGAGAGTCTAGAACTAGGGGTCATAGTCTCAAGATAAGGGGTCGGCCATTTAGAACAGAGATGAGGAAAAATTTCTTCACTCAGAGTTGTGAACCTTTGGAATTCTCCATCCCAGAGGGCTGTGGATGCTCAGTCATTGAGTATATCCAACATTGAGATAGATAGATTTTTGGACACTATAAGGGAATCAAAGGATAGGAGGTAGGGTGGGAAAATGGAGTTGAGGTAGATCAGCCATGATTTTATTGAATGGCAGAACAGGCTTGATGGGCCGTATGGCCTACTCCTGCTCCTATTTCTTATTTTCATCAAAGACACAATTCCAAAGTTATTAAAATGAACTGACAGTGGTTTAGGACTTTTTATTTTAAAAAAAATAGTTTGTGCATTGGAGTAGATCAAATTTTAGATTCTTAGTTTCTCACTGTGGGGGGTTTCTGCTTCTGTGTAATTATCTTACTTGTAAATAAATTTAACTATTAGTTTAGCCTGGATATTATGGTCTTAACATTCAGAGTGGATAGATGAGCATAGTGGTCTCCTAATGCTTAAAGCTGTGACAAAACAAATAACTGCTAGTCCTGTGTCATCCTACCTCATTCACATTATGCACATTAGTCCAAGTTTCAGTTCCTAGGTTTGCGTATGAATGCTGCCCTTTACAATGAACATGAGTTAAAAGTGTTAGCAGAAAGTGTGAAATGTAACACCTCTATGCAGTCCAGCTCCTACTTCCACCTCTGACCCCACTACACAACTCAGCTCCCCTCACACCACCGACTCTCTTTGCCTTCTATACAGTCCAGCTTCCCCTTGCACCACGTAACCAATTGTTCCTTCTACACATCCCAGCTACTCTTCATCGCTGACTGATACCACCCTCTTCACAGTCAGGCTCACTTCACTTGTTCAGTGTGACTCCACTCTAGTCACTGTCCCTCCCAATATCTACGTGCACACAGCAAAATCTACGGTTACCACGTAATTAATGGCAGCTTGTACAATCCTAGTTCTTTTGTGGTACATGAAGGAGTATTTTAATTGTAAACAGGACATTTTAATGACAGCGATACCAGTTGATAGAGGCTTGTGAGGTGTACGTTTTATATAGAAGTATTTGTTTACAAAAAATGAATATAGGTACCTGATTTTAAAAAAAGTTGGAGGCTCTGATAACAAGGTGGAATCTGACACTATAATAAGAACATATAATTGCTGAGACTGCAACAGCACCGAGAACTCTGCAGTGGGAATATCCAAAAAGACCTCAGACTGGCTGCAGTATATTCTGGTTTTGTTCTGTCCTGATACACAAGCTGATGTGTGTCACTTCCTTTGTATTTTGCACCATTGCCAGCTTGGAATGTCACTTTAATTGTATGTTCTACACTGCATAGATATTTTCTATAAACAATGCCAAGAAAATTCTCACGCTGATTGCTGTAAAGTAAGAGCAGAGAAAGAATGAATTACAGAATATTTATTAATTCACAGGATTGTCTAAATAAATAAATTGCTGCTTTTACTCAGCCATCGGAGCACCTGTAGCCAGGGCTCTCCCTTTACCTCACTGTGAGGAGATGCAAGAGATTACGACAGGCCAACAAGCCCTCATTAGTCTTTCCTCTCTCTCTGTGACCAGCACAGGGACTGGACTCTAAAATTGAGGCACTTTGTTTGATGATACCAGAGCAACCTGATGTCTCCTCATGGGTTTTATTAGAAAAGGCATCTCAGTACAGATAGCTCCAACTGAAGCTGGGAGAACTGTCAGCATCAGGAAATTCTTAGAAGTGACATTTATGGTTGATGTGAGTGGCATATATTGCAAATATATTGGAAGATATTGAAAATCTGTTTTTTGACTGGGTTGTACATGAGTTTCTGGCATACGACAGCACACAAGATGCCAGTTTTTGAAATTGAACTCAATATTTGCCCCCTTCTGTGTCCTGTGATTTAGGGGCATTATCAGTTATTAAAGTTTTCAATTAATTTTCATCAACAACAAAAATCAGAACCCCCATCATGATTCCTACCCCCCCTCTCTGGTATCTCACCTACCCACTAGTCAGATGTTGAACTTGCAAAAAGTGGCAACCCCAGATACCAGAGTATTGCTCCCGATTGCCGCGCATTGACTTCTGCTGGAAAACGGCATCTCGCCCTTGAAATCTCCGTGATTTTTACGAAGTTGCTGCACTTGCACATTAATTGCCCATTAAACTCACCACAGAAAGTGGAGTCTAGTAATTAATAGCGTAAGTACCCTTTTAACATAGTGATAATTGTTAACAACTGCCAATCAACCTCTCTTACCCAGAAAGTGAACAATTAAAAGTGTGGAGTCTCATTCCTTCAAGTACCGAATTGTTGTTGGAGATTTTAAAAATATCAAATTTTAAAATTTAAAAAAAAAAATCTTGCTTTTCCTTTCTCTTTTATTTGGTCTCAATCCAATTTTTCTTTCCCTCTATTTCTCTTTCTGTACCTGATTTGACATTGAATTCACCCACTCTAATTCACCCTCCTTCTCAGTCCTTCCTGTTTATTTCTCAATCCTTAAATCTCATTAGTTAAGGAGATACATTGCTTGTCCTGTTGTTCACCCTCACCGTGCCGTTAGCACCTCGCACTTCCAGCAACTTTGTAGGCAAAACATTTGTGAGCTGAAGGGTGCAGGAAAATGTCTAACTAACTGGGCATGCTACAAGATGCCCTGCTCCAGCATATTTTCACCCAATCAATTTATAGGGGATGGGAAAAACGAATGAGAGGGGAGCAAGCCTGGGCCGGCAGCGGTGCGCAATATTGTCATGGAGAGAGGAGAAGCACTCCCGTTCCTCCTGGCTCCACATTAAAACAAGCAAAAAAGAATGTACTTCCTCGGCAGCCTTCAACAATCCCTTTAAGGACCAATGGTTAGACCGTTGTGGACCCAGGAAAACTGAGCACGCTCTGCCCAGTTTATGCTGAATTTGGCAGCCGGGTAGTAGGCCCCTGGTTAGCATATTCAAGGAGCCTAATGCCTGTTTGAGGCAGGCTCCCTGGACACTTGGAAGTAGGCACCTAACAAGTTGGTAGTCGGTGCACTTCCAGGGGAGATCAGGTGCAGGACCCCTAATTTCTCAACTGATAAACAGATGCGACACAGCCCAATTTCTGCCTTTGTGATTTCCGAGCATGTAGTCCTGTTACTGGGCCAATAACAATGCAGAAGAGGAACAGGAAAAACTCATCATCAGTTTTTTGTTAAGAACGAAATTTCACCCCCACGGTGCAATGCTCCAGTTAAACTGAAAAGCAGTATTCAGGAACTGCCAACAACTCTTCCAAAATTCCACAAGTGCCTCTCAATGTACAGATGGTGAGTTCATGAAAACAAAACTCTCTTTAAAAGGCAGTGTCTTTGGTAGATTACACGAAGAGTGAGTTACAGAAAGTGAAATCAAACTGAAATGCAGTGTTTGGCTACCTTAGCTTTTAAAAGTGGAAATAATTCTTTGGCATGGCAGTAAAATATATATTAAAGAATAATATCATTCACTGATCTGTCCATCACAGATTCCCCAGTAAAATCTATGAAGGAACTCACATGAAGCGAGTGACAGTTGGCAGATGTAAAATGTGGGTCAGATTTATTTATTTTTTGCCTTTCAAATACAGCCTCATTAGATTGGCAAAGGGAGAACTGAGCTCCCCTGAGCAGAGCTGTGAATACCGGAAGATCTACAGTAGCCCAAGCCAGACCCAATCACCAGTGATGTATCTCGCACAGTCGAGAGGGAAGGAACAAGCTGAAGAATTTCAAATGGCTTCTAACTGCTGAGGCCTCCTTGGGATTTGTCGTCAACAGCCCCAGGCCATGTATAATTCAATTCGCTTCACAGAACTGCTTTGAAAAGGAATGGTAATCCAGAGAGACACAGATAAATAACCATGTCATCGTTGTACAAAAATGTATAATTTATTCTCAGCATTTCAGAGCTGATATATGTACTTGCATAAGAAATTTTGGATATATTCATACCTCATTTTTAAATATGTGGTCAGTGCATGTCACGAACCACATGTCTGATGTACTGCCCGTCTCAAAGGCTCTCTTACCCTGCAGACCTGGTTCAGGGGGCAGCAGTACTACACCCATATTCCCCGCTTTCCATACAGCTCGCTTATCCATTAATGCGGAACAAAAGCAGAGACAGCAATACAGTCCCCACTACTTATACCATCCATACTAATCTCAGCATTGCCTTGTGTCTCTCCCACGATTTGCTCTTTGCTGGCAAATCTTTCTGTTGGCGCTTCACTAGGTCGTTACAGGAACTGAGTGGAAACTGCACACGACATACCAATCCATATTTTAGTGACCAGTAGAGCCCATAGGGATCACAACAGTGGAGATCAGCTTTACTGTCCACTGCTAATAGCTGGTAAATCATGTTACCACCAACATGTCCACTACAAACGGTGGAGACTGTACCTCGAAAAAACATTGGTCTCCATTTTCCCTGGAACAAAGCAATTCAGTCACTTTCTATTTCTAGGGCTTCACCCTCCTACTTCAACACCCAGTACAACACGCCATTTGCCAATTCAAAGTGTGATTGGGCAGTTAACCCACCTTCAAACCTCTTTGGCAAAGTCATCTAGAACTTGCTAAACATCATATTACAGATCGGCTAGAAGTGCGTCATTTTTTAAAAAAAAATGTTGTGCTCGTCAAAGTGAGGGATGTTATTGCTGGGGAATGGAATTTTTTCCATTTCAGGCATCCAGTCTCAACAGCATGCACTCCTAGCTAGTTGTAGAACAGCCAGATGCAGATTAGAGTTCACTTTGATCTGCCCCAATAATGTGCCTTAGCTCCAATCTCAGAAGAGTACCCCCTACTGCACAAGTGAGACATTGTTTCCATTCCCCACATTAGCTATCCTTCGGTCTCAATGATTGAAATTGAGCTGTAAGCTCACGTCTGCTAGAAACATGACTGAAACCGCCCAAACTTTCACCTAGGATACTTACAAGTGAGCAGAAGGAGAATGTCATCCCACGAGTCTGATTTGAACCGAGGTCCTAAAAGCAAAAGGCCAGAGTCTAACCCAATGTGCCAAGAAGTACTTCTGGAAGAGCAGGTGAGTTCTCCCAGTGCATTGGCCAGCATTTATCACTCAACCAACACCATCAAAACAAATTAACCGCTCACTTCTCCTATTTGCTGTTTGTGGGATCATGCTGTGCGCAGATTGGCTGCTACGTTTGCTGACAGAACAACACTTGAAAAAGTAATTAATTGGTTGTGAGTTGCTTTAGGATGTCCTGAAGTTGTAAAAGACCTTGGCCCGAATTTTCCACTGAGCAGCGAACAAATGGCGCCCGTCAGACTTGCACTTGCCCATAAACTTTTCTTGTTTTTTTTTAAACTGCAAATTCCTCTCATCGGGTGCTGAATCCAAAACGGCGCCCCCTACAGGGCATCTGGGACCTGTGTGAACGGGGCACAGAACTGCCCATCCTTTAACCAATCAGATTAAAGCATCTGATGAGCAGTGAAGAGTCAGAACCAGGAAGTGTAAGTTAGAATAGTGAATTCAATGTCAAATCAAGTACAGAAAGCAAAATAAAGAGGTTAAGAAATATTAAATTAAGAGGTAAAAGAGACAAAGAAAAAGAATAAAAATTTAAAAGCATTTCTTAAAAAATAAAATGTCCAACAACAATTAAAATGTGAAGGAATGAGACTTCACACTTGTAAAAGTTAATTTTCAGTGCCAGAGAGATTGTTTGGCAGTAATTAAGACTTACTACGCTGTTAAAAGTGTGCTTAGACTTAAATGACGACGTATCTTTTTTTGATGAGATTAGTTCGTATCCATCAAGTCAGCACAGGAAACTCACGGCGTTCCATTCATTTGAACGATGAGTCAGCCAGCGGGATATCTTTCTCGTGGAGTTTACGGAGGAGCAGGGCATCTGGTACAGAAACTTTCGGATTTTCACGTTTGACTGCGCATGTGCAGTCACCGGAAGTTCTGTACTAGATGCACAGAAATTACAGTGAGCCCCGTTAACCTCACTGTTATTTTCAGAGCAAAATCCAGCCCGATATATTCTTTCCCATAACTTCTTTTACTTTGTGGCTTCAATGCCGTGGTTCTCATCATTCTCCCAACTCCCATCATTCTGACTTGCCTAATTGCAGGCATGAGAAGGCCGCCCCCCCTCCCACCCCCCAAGAGGAGCATGGCAAAGTTGCGTCCCGATGACATCAGGTTGCACAAGCCAATCTAACTGCGGATGGAATAAAGGCCGCAGTCTCTGGTCCACCAGCAAAAGCCAGCGGCAGCGAGGATTCCAGCCACAGGAAGCCTAGGTCAATGGTTTTTTAAAACTTTTTTAAAAAGGGTTGTTTGTGGGCCAAGAGGAGCCTGACTGTTCCTCCTGCCCCACAAGGATACCTTGGGCCTCCCCCATGCCTCACCGGCCGCCTTTCCTCCCCTCCCCTCCCAGGATACATACTTACCGTATCAGGGACCATATCGTGGGTTCCCAACAATGGCCTGATTCCCACCCCACCCCACCCCATTTTTGACTCCCATCTGCCGGAGAAGACTGTATTCCCACCAGCTTCAGGGGGGAATCAGTGTCAGAATATGTTAATGAAACCCGGGCCTCACGCTTCAGAGGGGCATTCGCTTCGGCCCCCACACGCATGATACCCGCCCCAAGTTAAAATTGGCACTAAAGAATGAATGGTCATTTAAGGGAAGCACTGTTAAGCTGCTGGAAGTGGAACCACCATGAGTCAAGCTCTGGCTCAGTTGGTAACACTCTCGTTTTTGAGTTGGAAGTTCATGGGTTCAAGTCTCAGTCCAGAGATTTAAGCAAATAATCTAGGCTGACACATCAGAGCAGTACTGAGGGAGTGCTGCACTGTCAGAGGTGCCATCTTTCGGATGAAACGCTAAACCATCGGCCCTCTCAAGTGGATGTAAAAGATCCTATGACACTATTCAAAGAGCAGGGGTGTTTTCTCCAGTGTTCTGGACAATATTTATCCCTCAACCAATATCACTAAAACATATCATCATTATCACATTGCTGTTCGTGAGAGCTTGCTGTGCACAAATTGGCTGCTACGTTTCTTACACTACAACAGTGACTACACTTCAAAAAGTATTTAATTAGCTGTAAAGTGCTTTGGGACATCCTGAGGTCATGAAAGGTGATATATAAATGCAAGTCTTCTTCAGGAGACAAAGACATAAAATCAGAAAAAATAAGAACATTCCACCATCAGAACCAGTTAAAGCAGAATTACGGTCATCTTTAATGTTCTTTTTCCTGTAGTTTTGTTCAGCCGTGGCTGAGTGCTGATGATATCAGGAGAACTGGCCCGGAGGCATCACTGAGCTCAGTGGTGTGAGACAGTCCTATCAGCATCAGTAGGCAGCCATATCAGCATCACTCACCTGACGAAGGAGAAAGCCTCTGAAAGCTTGTGATTTTCAAATAAAACTGTTGGACTATAACCTGGTGTTGTAAGATTCCTTGCATCAGTAGGAATACACTCACTAACCCTGGCTGCTTCTTCGCCCTGTCAGCTCAGTAACTCCAGCAAATCAGGTCCTCCCCATCTCATCGGCATTCACCGCTTAGATAGAAATCTTCATAGAAATCAGCACAAATAAATCTTCTGCCAACTGAGTCACTACATACAAGAAAGTAGTGAACAATGCTCTGAACCTCTACAAAACAAACAACTTGTAGCAACCGTGTATCATAACAAGCATCAGGAAGCTGAAGGGTACAAGAGCAGCAAGGGACAAAAAGCATTCAATAAAGTAACGAATCTACATAAAACTCAACACTCGCTTATTAACAGAATGCTACATGACTCTGTGTGATTACTGCAATAGCCGTTTGCCTACTAGAAACTAAGGAACTCTGATTAAGACTAGGCTAGTGACCTGTGCTTGAATCACCAATGACTAGGGTGGCCAACTGTCCCGGATTGTCCGGGTGTCTCCCGGGGATGGAGGATTGATCTCCCGGGCACTGCTGCTACCGGAGACAAGTACTTTGCATTTGTGGTTTGTGCTTGTGTAGCTAAATCCCCCTGCACTGCACAACGTGCGGTCAGGCCCTCGATGCCGGTGCTCTCGCCTGTAGCCCCATTCCTCCCAGTTCCTTTTATATTCCACCTTTTTCAAATATTTATCCCATTTCCTTTTCAATGATGTTCTAATCTCTGCCTCAAAAGCCACTTGTGGTGAAGCGTCTCATAGTCTAATGGTTCTCAGTTCAAGAATCTTCATTCTCCCTTCTCCCTTGGTCTTGTGAAGCATTTTCAGAAATCTTTATATGTGAAAAGCGTTACATAAATGCAAGTTGCTGTTGTTCTGGACTGAGTGGCAGTACAGCCCACAAGTCTATCTGGGAACTTCCCAGCAGCCAGTTACACAATAGCATTGGGGACAAGCTCAGAAAAAGGTTGCCTACTGCGCTCTTTGTTAGGGAATGGCACATTGTACTGGGGAAGGGGGTGAACAAAAGAAAAAGTACGCAGAATTGGAATGACTGATTTAACAAGATCCTGATGAAAACGCAGAAGCAGAAGTTGGTTCTTTTCCGACATTGTGTCCACGGAGGACGTCGCCTGGGAGATCAGAGTTACCGGGGTGGAAGGCTAAAGGTTAAAGGTTAAATGGCAGGGCTGTGTAGGGCAGACCCCAATGGAACAGCGATCACGGGTGGACAACTGCAGGAGTTGCCAGAGCGGAGCGTGCAATAAAGTTTTACGATTAATGGCAGTGTGGTTACAACAACTGACTGACAAGACTTGTAACAAATGTTCATACAACTCACTTTGGGACACAGTGACCCAAGTTTTCAGATTGTAATGCCAACAGTGAACTATTCATTTTAAGAAGTTACTTTTGGTACTAAGATAGGAAAACCTCGGCCTGTATGTTTGAATTTATTATAGATAATCCTAAAGCAGTATTTCATGTTCAATTCATTGGTTGGAATATGAACAAAAATGCAATGGGAATCTCTTCAAGAACAATACCCCTTTACACAGGTCAATGTGTATTTATCCAAATAGCAATAGTAACTGCACTTCAAGGTAATTCATTGTATGTGAAGCACTCTGGGATGTTTGAGAGCTTTGATAAAGTGCTTTATGAATGTAAATTCTTTATTTTAAAGAGAGCCTCAGTTCATTATATATCCTTTTAAATTACAACTAAAACAGTTATGTATAATTCTGATCAATTTGCTAATCCTAGTTAGTTTTTGTTTTTTTTGTTATATTTATCTATATTTAAATTGGGAATGCCAGTGATGTCAATGAAACCGACTGGGAAGAAATACTATGCCTGACAGTGTGGTGGGGGCAAATTAACCTGCACAGTTGAAATGCCAATGTCACTGAAGAACTCTGGGTTAATAACTGTACCTACAGTTAATTCAGTTCCCTCTCAATGTTGGACTCTAACACCTTCCAGACAGTTCTACTGATGATGCCATCAGTCCTTACTACTCCAATAAATATATTGTCCCACCACCACCAAAAAGTAGAAAGATAGGCAAAAAGATGTTAGAAATATATGATAAGGTTAAATGAAGTGGGGTGGGAGGAGGCTCTTGGAGCATAAACACTGGTACAGACCAGTTGGGCCGAATGGCCTATTCTTGTGTAAGTACAGACATATTTATTTGTAATCTGATTGGACAGTTTGGCTTTTTCAGCCATTTCAAGTTGCTTCCCAAAGCCGTATGAGCAGAAATTTCAACTTTGGCAGGGTCGTAAAACAGTTGATATCAGATTGGCTGCCGCCCCGCCCGTTATGACTTCAATGGAACGAAATAACAGGTGGGGTGTATAACTAGCGGCCGACCCGATAGTGCCCGTTTTTACCACCCCCCCCCTCCTGCTGAAGTTGAAAGTTCAGGCAGTGTCTTCCCACTGCAAAGACTATTCTAATAATTGTTTATGAAACAGTCATAAATTACAGTTCTAAGTGAATTGACACTTATGGTAAGTGGCGAGGATTAGCCTTTTGATAGAGGACTAAAGAAATATGCAGATTAAGGTCACAGCTCTAAAATAAAGTTGATTTCAAGCAGTGTGAATTAGTCTATTCAAATGAAATTGTGCGCTTCAGGATGCATTGTGCTGAATTGGGGAATGAACTGTAGCACTGTGATACATGAATGCCTGCCAAATTGTGCTTCTATTGTCTTTCTCTTTCCTTCTCTCCACAAAGGCTTGCTTTTTGCTGGGCTATAGTTCTACAACTACAGGTAACCCTCCAGTAACTTGTTTCAAGTCATTCCTCATGTATGAGCCTAGACAGTAAGTGCTGACAACCTATTCAACAATGGATGGCATTATCGCCTTACCTCAATCCTGTCCTCACGTTGAGACATGGACATTTCTTTTTAAAGGGGGCACTGGTTAGCAATCAGGAGTGAACGGATTTACCAGATGCCTAGCCTGTGGCCAATTGTAGTCCGATCAACAAATCAGCTGAGATCAATTATTCAACATAGATTTTAAAATCTTTAGCCACTATACATTTAGAGTGAGAAAATTCACAGAGGGATTCAGTCCCTGCATCAACAGAATGGTAACTAAATCTGTACTGTTGGGAAAAGGAATTGCAAGGGCTAGTGCAGCAATGCTGTGTGTTGGAGAGAAAACTGGAAGAGAAAGATATTTACTTACTTTTCTTAAATAAATTTATTTAAAAAAAATAATTTTAAGACACGGACGTCAACAAAGTCAAATATGAAGAATAAAGTTAATCGAAATCCACTTAATGTTGCCCCTACTAGCTGACAAACAGCAGTGTTGAGTCAGTATGGGGAGAGAATTGTGAGGTTAACAGCAACACTGCAGCATTGACTGTGCCACCTAAAGCGTTTGTTACCATGGCGACCTACAGTTTGCTTCCACAGAAATGGAGCGTGACATTTGAAACACAAATGACAAATGTTGTCATTACAGTACTGTACTAAGATCCATGAGACATGCAATTACACAGAAACGCTTGACTTTGACATTTCTGATTTGCAGTTATCCAGCATCTCTGATGCCACAAACAAGGGGCAGGTTGCTGTTGCCAACATTGCCGAAATCAACAGCAACCTGGCAACGAGAGTGAGGTGGCACTCGTGCTGCTGGAAGCAGTGCACATCAGCAACAGCAGCAGATTTGGCCCATGATCCTAACAGCAAGAGAAATCCAAAATGGCTTCCCATCACATAAGGGTTGCAAACCCTCTAAGATTAATCTCCTGGACACTACTGAGAGCAACCCAGGAGAAAAATCATAGGGGCATTTAAAAAAAAATCATGTTTTCTTTTCATTTTCTTTGAACACTTCTGTTTATGAGTTATAAAAATATTGCAGATTGGAAGAAAGGCTGTTTGACCATGTGGGGCGACTGGGAATGGGAGGTCATGTGATGAAGCCTCCAGGAGCACGTCCAACCAGAGATGACAACCCTACATCAGAGCCGGTTGTGTATTTCAGCTATCAGCGTACTGGGCTGATGAAGCAGTCAGGCTCGCACTTGATAGTACTGAGGCACAGTTTCACTTTAATCAACCTGGATGGATCGTCCCCAGTCATTGGCTTAGAGGGTGAGGCCCAGGAAGCAGGCACCCTTTGCGAGGAGCCTGCGCACAATGTTTTAACGTGGAATCGCTTCTGCGGAAACCATTCCATAATATGAACAGGACAAATTCTACAGCAATGGGAGCCAAGCCAGTACTGGAGAACCACTCCACGTGTTTATGGAGACTCAATGTGATGAAACAGGCCATTTTGCAAAATAAAAAAAAATCATCTCAGTGCCGTCAAATAATTCATCACCTAACCACAGGAACCTCTCTCTCTGTTTGAGGAAGAATTTCTTTTAAACTGCTTCACTCCACTGAACGTCACTTTTCATTAAGGCAGTGAGAAATCAATTTTCCTGTATGCATTACACAAAATAACACAGGTAGGAATGAATTACAGAGCAGCGACACATCCCAGTGTTAAGAGAATGTTGAGAGACTACTTGAGTGTTGTTCTTATGATTTATGACTACCTAAAATACTTCTAACTATTACATACAACACAAGTACTGCAAGAACTCTGAAAGTGACTCCACTCCTGGTAGTTTAGTTAGTAACTGCACTGCTTAGTGTGGTACTGATCCATACAAACCCAAATATTCACAGGGTCAATCCCCACAGACACAGTAAGTTGTGTACATGGGAGCAGGAACTTACAATGGGGCACAGACAGACTAAGAGAGTGGGCAAAACAATGGCAGATAGAGTTCAATGTGGGGGAAGTGTGAAATCATCCACATTTTCTTAATGGTGAGATATTAGTAGTTGTGAAGGAGCTAAGGGATTTAGGTGCCCAATCACTAAAAGCTGGTGCATAGGTACAAACAGTAATTAAAAAGGCTAATGGAAGGTTGGCCTTTATCTCCGGGAGTAGGAATACAAAGGTGAGGAAGTTATGTGCTTCACTTGTACAGAGCCTTGGCCAGACCCCATCTGGAATACTGCATTCAGGTTTGGGCAGCGAATCTCAGGAAAGATATATTGGCTTTGGAGGGGGTGCAGTGCAGATTCACCAGAATGATACCAGGGCTTAAAGGGTTAAATTAGGAAGCCAGGTTACATAAGCTTGGCTTGCATTCCCTTGCATTTAGAAGGTTGAGGAATGATCTAATCACGTATTTAGTGTGATTTGATGGTTTCTCTGTATATACCCTATTTCCTCTGGTGGGGGAATCCAGAACAAGGGGGCATAATCTTAAAATCAGAGCCAGGTCATTCAGAAGTGAAACCAGAAAGCACATTTTCACCCAAAGGGTAGTAGGAATCTGAAACTTCATCCTCCAAAAGGTTGTGGATGCTGGGTCAATTGAAATTCTCTAGACTGAGATCGATAGATGTTTGTTAAGTAAGGGTGTCAAGGGATATGTAACAAAGGTGGGTAAATAGAGTTGAGATATAGTTCGGCCATGATCTAACTGAATGGCTCGAGGGGCTGAATGATCTTCTCCTGTTCCTATGTATCCTATGTTCCCCAGTCTGCTGAGTTAGATGATCTCAGTTGAAACAGCAGTAAGTGTTACAAGTGGTGTCATCATTCTTAGATGTGGATATTGGTTGAGCAAATGATCAGACTCAATGGTGATGCCTCTTACAGTTGAATAGTTGATAGACACTCATTGTCTAAGATCATACATGAGGAACAGCCATTCGGTTTGAAGTGCTAAATGATGGTTGGTGATGGAAGAATTGGAAGGATTGTTTTAAAAAAGAGCTCTTTAAAACCAAATCTAATAACTTGTCTCCCTATCAGCTAACTTCAATTATACTCTGATCTCCTGTGGCTATGGAAGAACATACCACGTTTCCTATCACTTTGAGCTGCACCTAAAAACTTAGCATGAAAACATGAACTTCAGTAGGACATGCCTAAAGGAGAAGGAAATGGTATAAATTAAAAATTGAATAAAGTTTGTGAGCTTGTTCAACAGTTAACACACCAGAGTTAAGATAACTGTATAAATCTTTAGGTTGTGTAACATAATGAAAATTTATGCCAGTGATATTTATAATACATCTATGGGGCCATTTTCACCCAACCTCCACCTCCCGTGTACCTCAAGAGACCTGTTGCCCCATGTCTCTGACCTATATCCACAGCCCATCAGCAAAGAGCGAGAGAGAGAGATATAGCATTCCTTGGTAACAAGTTAGTGAATAATCTGATTTACAGTGATCAGAGTCCGGTCCTTCACCTTGATTTGGTACTCAAAAGACATCAAGTGGCAGACTTTCAATTGCATCACAACAATTGAGAAGTCTAAATGAGCATTTGGAAATGAAAAGCAATAAAGAGTGTAACTGGTGTCAAATCTTTATCAATGTTCCATCAAACCAACCATTCTTTACAGCAGTGAACCCGGGTCATTTAAGGCAGAAGGGAAACATAAAATCTTCTGTTTTGAAATATTCTGCTTGTGAAAGTTATTGGGTTTAAGGTAACAGCGACAACGATGAAATGAGGACAAATTAGTATGGAAAGAACTCTGGTTTACAAAATCGAGTCAAGAGTGGTATGATACTTTGGGCGTGTTCCACAAGTCACCACAGGTAGACTATCTGTACATGCAATGAGCCCTCACAGAAAAGACCTCAATTTGTGGAAGATAGAAGTCAATCCATCAGTTGCTCCATCAGAGAAGTGGCAAAGATGGATAATAGCTGAATGTGCAGCCTGTACGAGAGAATAGTGCCAGGTTATCATGAGGCCTTAATGGCAGCAGTCTTAGATTAAAGCTGGACTAGAGTTACTGTAGATGATGATGTCAACAACCTGAGAATGTGTTACAGTCTTTGTTTCTTCTCTGTGTCATATGTGTTTTCAATAAGGTAATAATTAATTTTCCATGGTGCTGCTCACCCACTGAACAATTTGGAATTGAGCTGCTGGCACTTCTAATGCAGCTGGACTTGCTCATAAGTTGAGTCCCAGGCTTGCTCAGGGCATAGGGCCTGAGAAGGCCTAGGACTTCAACACAGTTAATACTTCAGTTAGAACTTGATTTTTTAAATTTTTACAGTTACTTCCATTTACATGATATTTTAGTTGGTGTGGAGTGTCATAGGTACTTTGTGATTGTTAAATCTGATGGGTGCCTGCTCACCAATATGCCATGTGATTTGCACAGACCAATTAGAAAGCCAAGGGAACATTACATTCATCTGTACAGACACAAAGCTCATTAGTAAGATACAGTTTGACACTGTCTATTTTTCTTCTCTATTGGGCACACACCATTGAACTCATGTCTTCCATTAGTGCTATTGAGTTTGTTTGTTTAAATGAAAAACACATGAAGCACAGAAAACTGCAAGTGCTCCTGAACATAGAGTAAAGAAGAAAGTTACTGGCCCGTGCATGTGTTGATGCACAGGAGCTATTTTTTGCTGAATACACATAGGAAAAAACTGTGATGACTATAGGGCAGCTTCACCTATGCTATGTAGTTCACTTTACAAAGATTACGATTTGGATAAGCTGCTTCAAATAAAATTAGTTTGGTGTCCATATCAATTATGAAGACCAAACCCTTCGGCACATGATGTAGGGAAACTTAAATAGTTGATAAATAACTCCAAAATGTGTTTTAAGTTTTTAGAAAGAAGACTAACAAATATAAAAAGCAATTCAATCTCATAGCTCTGCTCAAGCTGTGCTCTTGAGATTTATGGCATCAATAGAACTGCTTGATTGAATGACTGCCTTTTAACTTACTGCCAGCCATCTATTATTCATCATGTATTGTGGTAAAATTGACTGCTCTATAATTACAATATAACCATTATTGGGGATGAATGTTTGGGTCCTTTCAGAGTTTTTCCGAAGCTAAAGGCTCGCTGCCAGAGACACGCCCACACCACTAGGCCGGAGAATATAGATGCCATCTTCTTTCATTGCCAAACTGGACTACTGGACACACGATGCAATACACTGCCAAAAAATGTGGATTGACAGAGCCCCCCCCCGCCTCCCTCAACCAAACTGCCAGTGACAAGTTATGTTCTGATCATTAGATTCACATGAATTAACCCTTCCTGACAGTGTGACGTTTATAAGGAATAAGTATTGTTTTTTTTAATATAAAAGGCTGCCAATCTTTACCTTCCCTGAAGACTAAGCTGGTTACGGCAGTGAGTAACTGAGCAGTGCAAATCAGGAAGGTGTCAGCTCCATACTGAGTCAGCTGATTTCAGCTGTGACAGCAGTATAATTACCCTCAATACCATTAGGCTAGCAAGGAAGAAAAACAAGATTGACTGGAGTGCCTCTCCTGAATGCGATCCAACTCCTTCTGCTAGAAGTACATGCGTGTGGATATTGTGGTGAGAATAAGATCTGACTCGGCTGAGATGCCCTCTGGAGTCGAATATCCGGCCGACACTCATTGTTGAGGCTCACACGAGCCGAATGTTCCACTCGGGCAAGGGGCTAGAGAATGCCCGATGACCAACTGCCCAGAGCCCGTCACCCATATTCAATAAGGAATAAACACCTCCAAAAATACAACTTGCATTTGTTATAGCACCTTTGGTAATCTCAAAATATCCCATCGCACTTCACAGCCAATTAAGTACCTTTGAAGTGCAATCACTGTTGTAATGTAGAACACATGGCAGCCAATTTGTACACAGCCAGGTCCCACAAACAGCACTGAGATAAACGATCAGTTCTTCTGTTTTGGGTGTTGGTTGAGGGATAAATATTGGCCAGGTCACCGAGGAGAACTCCTGTGCTCTTCTTTGAATTGTGCCATGGGATCTATTGCAGACAGGGCTTCGGTTTAACATCTCATCCGAAAGACAGCACCTTCGTCAGTGCAGCACTCCCTCAATAGTGCACTGAAGTGTCAGCCTTCCGTCAGCCAATGAGTTGGAGGTAGGACGGGACTTATGGCCGACAGGAATTACAGCAAACAAAGTTTATTTACTCGGCAAACACAGTCTATTTACAGAGCCTATTTTAAAAAAAGAGTCTCTAAGAACTGCAGCAACAAACAGAACTCATGCGTAAAATCAAACCCAGTCACTTACAGTAGTGCAGTCTCCAGGCGTGATTGATGGGGGAATTACCCAATCATCTCCATCTTGGCCAGGAATAGTGGTATCACTATATGCAGCCCCCATAGTAATATACTACTCAGACTGTTCAGTAAAAATTGCATTTCCCCAATAGCTCAGCTGTTTAAAGCAGTAAGTAGCTGAATCATATAGAGCAGGAAGTTCCCAAGTTACATTTCCAGTTTTCTTGCCTCCCCTCCTTTCTTTAGAATCATAGAATCTTACAACATGGAAACAGGCCCTTCGGCCCAACATGTCCATGTCGCCCAGTTTATACCACTAAGCTCGTCCCAATTGCCTGCACTTGGCCCATATCCCTCTATACCCATCTTACCCATGTAACTGTCCAAATGCTTTTTAAAAGACAAAATTGTACCGGCCTCTACTACTGCCTCTGGCAGCTCGTTCCAGACACTCACCACCCTTTGAGTGAAAAAATTGCCCCTCTGGACCCTTTTGTATCTCTCCCCTCTCACCTTAAATCTATGCCCCCTCGTTATAGACTCCCCTACCTTTGGGAAAAGATTTTGACGATCTACCTTATCTATGCCCCTCATTATTTTATAGACTTGTATAAGATCACCCCTCAACCTCCTACTCTCCAGGGAAAAAAGTCTCAGTCTATCCAACCTCTCCCTATAAGTCAAACCATCAAGTCCCAGTAGCATCCTAGTAAATCTTTCCTGGTTCAAGCCACACTGCAGAGTCTTGAGCACATAATCGGCTGCATATAGTGACAACATTATTATGCTGTTAAGTGGGAATCAATACTGTGTAACATTTGCTGAAGACACTTGTGTAGATAACATGTGACTGATGGGAATGTTCTATGGAAATCAATCAGGTCAGTAATTGGAGCAGTGCAGTGAGCTCTTACTTAACTATAGCCATAGCAGACCTATGCAGTGCAGCATTTAAAACAGCAGTTTCACTCGAATACGATATGGCACTTATCTTCTGATTTGGAAACGCATAGGAAAGCTTACTGGTTGTCCTTTTTTTTTGTTCTCGAAGACATCTATGAATGAAGTATGTTTGGGAGTATTTGTGGAATTCAATCTAGCAGGGGCGTCCAATCAGGGGCCTGAAACCCAGTCAACTCAGCACAATTTGCACTCTCATTCCTTACTCATTGGGCCGGAAATTGCTCGTAAAGTAACCATGAGCCAAACAGCGCTCACCGTTATTAATGGGCAAATTGAAGAGCAAATTCCGGCGACCGCACATGCACAGTCAAACATGGAAATCTGGAACTTGCTCTTCCTGATTCCCTGCTGATCTGACAGCTTCGCATTAAAGAGCTACCGCAGGCAGGAATCAAAAGACCAGCGCGAACTTGCTCTCCTCCCCAGCTGGAAACTAACTAATCTGGCCAGAAAAAAGATACGTTGAGTTTAATCAGGTGTAAACTAACTTTTAGCGGCTGGCTAAGTAATAATGTCTGCCAAACAACCTCTCTGGCATTGAAAATTAACTTTTAAAAATACGGAGTCTCATTACTCCCGATTTTAATAGTTTCTGGACTTTTTTTTAAAAACTGTTTCAAATTTAAAAATTTTAATTTTTTAAAAACTTTTTCTTTGTCTCTTTTATCTCAGTCTTTTACTCTTGCCATGTCTTTATTTCACTTTATCTGAATTTCCTAATATTATCTGACACTTCCTGAATCTTAGTCTGCACGGTTTGTGAATGAGCTTTACTTCCTGGTTCTCACAGCGTGGCTCGCTTCAAGCTGATTGGTGGAGGGGACACATAGCTCCTTTCCTCCTCTCAGCTCAGGGAAGCCCAGGAAAGATTGCTGCACTTCTTGCAGGTCTTAATTAATGCAACTTGGTGCCCAGAAGCCCACGAAAAAATTGTGGGCGAGTTACTTACTTATGAGCGGCAAGTGATGTCCGTTCGTCGCTCGGCGCAATTGCCAGCCCATTGATTTGTCCTGTTTGAATTTTGTGGGCCTGGAGGTTTGGAAAGGGTTGTTCTTAGTGCTGTTTCCTCATTTATGGATAAGCCCTAATCAGAACACCAAGATCCTTTAGTGTTATCAACTTGAAATATATGCAACTTAACGGGAAGATAGATTTAAACTCGATGGTACACAGCCATGCAGCTGATAAAGACAAAAGGTTGGACTCCCTTGCAGTATAGTACAGTGTGGTGCTAGTGGTTTTCTTTTGCACATAATCTAGGCCAACACCTCAGTGCAATACTGAGGGAGTGCTGCACTGTCAGAGGTGCTGTCTTTTGGATGAGAATGTTAAACCAAGGCACAGACGTAAAAAATCCCATGGCATTATTTCACAGAAGAGGAGGGGAGTTATCCCCGATGTCCTGGTCAACATTTATCCCTCAACCAACATCATTATCACATTGCTGTTTATGGGACCTTGCTGTATGCAAATTGGCTACCTCGTTTCCTACATTACAACAGTGCCTACGCTTCAAAAAATAACTTAATTGGCTATAATGCGCTTTGGGACATCCTGAGGTCATGAAACACGCTATATAAATGCAAGTCGCTTTTTTTCTTTTTGCTTTTCTCACTGCAACAGTGTTTAAGTTGAAAAATCAGGAGCTGGCACCAGCCTAATAAAATACCTTGACAGTGGAGAGCACTAGCTGTTCATGTGGGTTCCTAGAGAAAGGTAGCGAACCATTTTGTGGAAAAATCAAGACAGTACCAATCCGTAGCTCCTCAAAATCCCCTAGAGGAGGCTCCAGACGTGGAGCCTCACATAACCGGAGCGTGGATCGGAGAATTGGGTTCATAGGTCAGAGCGGCCAACTTGCGTTACTCCCAACTTTCCAGTGATCCACTTGAGTGCGTCTATGTACCAGGGGCAAAACGTACCCACATGGGAGCAAACACGGGCACGAAACTTCTAAAAACAAAATTCCAAGACAGCTTGGAAAACATATGGTTAATGCACTACAAATAGAATTGAGCACAGCTGCTAGCTGCAGGATTTTGTGCCCCACAGTTCACAGACTGTGTTACACTGGATCAACCCTATCTCTCTAGATGCACATACTTCCTCTGGTTTCAATGTACAATACTTCACTATAATTATATTATTCAGAGATTGGAGAAAAATGATTTCTGAAATAAAATATTTGTCTCTTGATAGAATTGGAAATGGAATCAATTCCTTTCGACACTTGTAAATAATTCTGAGGCTCTGCTCGTCCCACTCATTTCAGCTCCATCACCATAGCAACAACAAACTGCTGAGAATATTTTTGTAACAAGCCTTGCTTTTTTTTTGGGTGAGCTTTTCCCTGTGCCCCAAGAGCAATGTACTCACCGTAATGATGCTGTCTTTACTCTGTCTTCGGGTGGGTGACCCAATTCCTGGACTCTGAGGGAAAGAGAAGGATGCGTCAGTAGTCATCCTGGTCAAGGGGGGGGAAATGAAAGTCAGGGCTGAACTCTTGTTACTTCAGCTCACTCCAAGCCAGCTCTGCCCCAGCTTTCCCCCAAGTAACCCCGCCAGGCTGGTGACAGTGACTGAAACTCGACTGTTCTGGTTGGTGAAACAAACGAGGGCGTCTGGAGCTTTCACTGACCACCCGAGGCGGCCATAGTAAGGCGAGCGAATTAGTGCATGAATGCCGGTGGGAAGTGGGAAATCAACCAGAGACTCGATACACATCAACTTCCAGCCTCCCCCCACCCCCCCCACCACCACCTTCTCAATGTGCGCCCTTTAACAATGCCTCACTTCTTCTCATTAACTCCTTCCCCACCAAATCCACACTGTTCAGAACGTTACAGCTTTGCGTTATATACAGTCAAACACAATGCTTCCACCCCCATCACAACCGATGTTAATGGAAGTTAACTGATCCACCACCCCTCCCCCCCCAATCAAAATAATTAGTGGATTAGTCAAGCTAATGCTACTCTCAAATAATTGGCTGCTCGCTGAGTTTGGAGAACAGGTCGTGGGCAAACGCAGTACACCAGACATGAATCCCACACATATCGATGTGGATGCTGAACCTGTGCTCTGAGCTCCACGGGTTAGCATTCTTTTATTATTTTTAACCCTTAAAAATAACAGTGACAGCAGCACATGGATCACATCTGCCCCCACCATTTTTTTGTCTTCCCCTAAATGTGACCACTTATGTTGGGCTACAGTTCCAGTAACCAAAATACACAAGTGCATTACCTCACCCACAAGGTCAGTTTTCAACTGTGAGGCTAGACATGAGTGTTATCAGGCTATTTCCAGTAGTAAAGGGGTTTAGAATGATGGGCGAGAGATCCAAGATTGCATGTAAGAGGTTTAAAACAGTGGACAAGATAAACTTCCTTACACAGAGTTGAGGCTGTAAAATTCACTTCCAGGGCTAATAGTTGAGGCAAAAACTATGACAGCATTCGAGATTAGTTTGAATAGCTGGATGAAGGAAAAGGGGATAAAGAGATATGGGAACAGGATGAGTAAATGTGATTAGGACTATTTGCTCATGTGGATCGTAAATGCCAATGTGACTGGTTAAGTTCCTGCAGATATTTTGCTATACGGAGGCATATCATAAGTGTAAGTGGCTGTTGTCACCTCCGAGGATTGTATGTAAATGTGGAAGTGCAGAAATCATTCCAGCAAAACTAAAATGGTTGTTAAGAGTGTTCACTTACATTATATCCAGAATAAAAGCAAATTCTACTCCAACGTTCAGAACAGATCTAGCAGCTCAAAACTGGGCATCCATGAGGTGCAGTGGGCCATCAGCAGCAGCAGAATTGAATTCCAGCACAATCTGAAACCTCATGGCTTGGCATATTCCTCACTCTACCATTACCAACAAGCCAGGGCATCAACCCTGGTTCAATGAGGAGTGTAGAAGAGCATGCCAAGAACAGCACCAGGTGTACCTAAAAATGAGGTGCCAACCTGGTGAAGCTACAACACAGGACTACATGCATGCTAAATAGCGGAAGCAACATGTTATAGACAGAACTAAGCGATTCCACAACCAACGGATCACATCAAAGCTCTGCAGTCCTGCCACATCCAGTCGTGAATGGTGGTGGACAATTAAACAACTAACGGGAGGAGGCGGCTCTGTGAACATCCCCATCCTCAATGATGGCGGAGTCCAGCACGTGAGTGCAAAAGACAAGGCTGATGCGTTTGCAACCACCTTCAGCCAGAAGCGCCGAGTGGATGATCCATTTCGGCCTCCTCCCAATATTCCCACCATCACAGAAGCCAGTCTTCAGCCAGTTCGATTCACGCCACGTGATATCAAGAAACGGCTGAATGCATTGGATACAACAAAGGCTATGGGCCCTGACAACATCCCAGCTGTAGTGGTGAAGTCTTGTGCTCCAGAACTAGCCACGCCTCCAGCCAAACTGTTCCAGTACAACTACAACACTGGCATCTGCACGAAAATGTGGAAAATTGCCCAGGTATGTCCGGAACACAAAAAGCAGGACAAATCCAATCTGGCCAAATACCGTCCCATCAGTCTACTCTCAATCATCAGCAAAATGATGATAGCACTGTCGTTGACACCTTCCAAGTGGCACTTGCTCACCAATAACCTGCTCACCGATGCTCAGTTTGGATTCCGCCAAGACCACTCGGCTCCAGACCTCATTACAGCCTTGGTCCGAACATGGACAAAAAGAGCTGAATTCCAGAGGTGAGGTGAGAGTGACTGCCCTCGACATCAAGGCAGCATTTGACCGAGTGTGGCACCAAGGAGTCCTAGTAAAATTGAAGGCAATAGGATTAAGGGGGAAAACTCTCCAGTGGCTGGAGTCATACCTAGCACAAAGGAAGATGGTAGAAATTGTTCAGTTCCATTCGCAACCTCTCAGATAATGAAGCAGTCCATGCCTGCATGCAGCAAGACCTGGACAACATCCAGGCTTGGGCTCATAAGTGGCAAGTAACATTCACGCCAGACAAATGCCAGGCAGTGACCATCTCCAACAAGAGAGAGTCTAACCACCTTCCCTTGGCATTCAATGGCATTACCATCGCCTAATCCCCCACCATCAACATCCTGGGGGTCACCATTGACTAGAAACTTAACTGGACCAGCCACATAAATACTGTGGCTACAAGAGCAGGTCAGAGGCTGGGTATTCTGTGGCAAGTGACTCACCACCTGACTCCCCAAAGCCTTTCCACCATCTCCAAGGCACAAGTCAGGAGTGTGATGGAATACTCTCCACTTGCCTGGATGAGTGCAGCTCCAACAACACTCAAGAAGCTCGGCACCAACCAGGACAAAGCAGCCCGCTTGATTAGCACCCCATCCACCACCCGAAACATTCACTCCCTTCACCACCGGCGCACTGTGGCTGCAGTGTGTACCATCCACAGGATGCACTGCAGCAACTCACCAAGGCTTCTTCAACAGCACCTCCCACCCCAGGACCTTTATCACCTAGAAGGACAAGAGCAGCAGGTACGTGGGAACAACACCACCCGCACGTTCCCCTCCAAGTCACACACCATCCCGACTTGGAAATATATCGCCGTTCCTTCATTGTTGCTGGGTCAAAATCCTAGAACTCCCTTCCTAACAGCACTGTGGGAGAACCGTCACCACACGGACTGCAGCGATTCAAGAAGGTGGCTCACCACCACCTTCTCAAGGGCAATTAGGGATGGGCTATAAATGCTGGCCTTGCCAACGACCCCCACATCCCAAGAACAAATAAAAAAACATTCGAGCATAAAACAGAGGCTTGTCGACACTGGGAAAATGTCAAGAGTGAGCTTTATGATTAGATAAAATGGGAAAGGCTGCAAACTCAGTTTTGTGGAGAGACTAGAGAAGCTGGGATTGTTTTCCGAGCAGAGATGGTTAAGGGGAAATTTAATCGAGGTGTTCAAAACTATGAGGGGTTTTGATAGAATAAATAGGGAGAAACGGTTTCCACTGGTAGGAGGGTCGATATCAAAAGGATACAGATTTAAGGTAATTGACAGAAGAACCAGAGCCGAGATGAGGTGACATTTTTTTATGCAGCGAGTTGTTATGATCTGGACTGAGCTGCCTGAAAGGGTGGTGGAAGCAGATTCAATAGTAACTTTCAAAAGGGAATTGGATAAATACTTGAAGGGGGAAAAAATTGCAGGACTATGCGGAAAGAGCAGGGGAACGGGACTAATTGGATAGCTCCTTCAAAGAGCCAGCATAGGCACGATAGGCCAAATGGCCTCCTTCTGTGCTGTGCTGTATGATTCTATGAGCTAAAGCAGATGAACCTTTTTTTTTTAAAAACAGTGTGACTAATCTCTGCTACACAGTGATGCTCTTAGAAAGTGTGTGTGCCTGGACGATGGGTGAGGACAGGAATGGACATTTCTGTGTTACCTAACACCACTCACTGTTTAGGTTCATGGAGGAAGAACTGCTACATTGGTGAGGCACTGGAGGGTGTCAGTGCTGGTGGAACTATACCCAGAATAGGTCACCATGTTTCGCCTGGGGAGGTGGGGGGTGGTAGGAGGAAAGAAAGTCCTTATTTTGTATTTTAAATAATGGAACAGCCTTTCCCTTCAGTTTACAAACGTGATTTAATGACATCATTCACGTTACAACAAAAACATGGCAATGTCATTTGCGGTTCTTTCCTGCCTTAAATTCTTTTCAAAGAGGACGATACCCTTTGAAAAGAAAATCACTGACTCATCTCGAGCAGTTTATAAATTAAGGGATGATAAGCATCCCGCTCAATGGGCCCATTTAACAGATTAGCATGTGAATAGGCAAAAAGGGGGGTCATTATTCTGCTTCTTAAGTGTTTGCCTCAAGTGAAAAACTACATGGGACTTGATGAAAACTGCTGTTTTGTTATGGGCCCAATGTCGGTTTTATGTTCGTGTTGAGGCACAGGAAGAGCACATAAGTAGCACTTTGCTCGCTCTTCCTTGTAGTGTGGCCACCAGTCCCGATGCATATCCATTAAGAGGCCCAACATGAATGTTCTTGCACTACCTCTGGCGGCAGGCTTCAGGGCCCATTGAAATTTAGATCTGGGGCGCTGTTAAAAGTGCAGACTTCATGTCATTTGCACAGTAATAAGTCATTAGCACAATAATAGGACATTTCCATAGTGAAAGGTCAATTGCACAGTGATATACTGTTGCTAGATACATAATCGTGCTGTTACCAACTGCAGTCTAACATCGCTGGCACAGCAGTAAAGGAAATAAGTGGCACTGCTGTTTCCAGAAGGTCCAAGACCCACTAGAAAACATGGTTTCCATGGGCACTTCTAGAGACAGGATCATTGCCCATTGGGGTTGCTAACTCTGGCTGGAGGTATTCCTGGAGGTTTGATCACGTGATATCTGACCACAAGACGTCTGTGAATAAAAGGTTGGGTACCCTGTAGTTGAGCATCTTCGCTCGTGGTTTTGCACCAACAGCTATTGTGCTTGAAGTTCCGAGAACCAGGAGGCCCCCAGCGAGCAGGAGAAGAGGGGAAACCAAAGTTCAGAGGAACTTTGATTCCATCAGTAACTAATGGTAGCTCACTGGAATGGCATCGATAACTAATAGTTATATTAGTAACACTCAGATTCCCCTCTTAACTAACAGTAATACGAAAGCAAAATACTGCGGATGCTGGAAATCTGAAATAAAAGCAGAAAATGCTGGAGAAGCTCAGCAAGTGAGGCAGCATCGGTGGAGAAAGAAACAGAGTTAACGTTTCTGGTCGAAGATCTTTCGTCAGAACTGGAAGATGTTGAAAGAGTTGAAGTATTTGAGCAAGTACAGAGCCAGGGGTACCAACAGTAATACAATAATACACTGATAGTCCAAATGTAACTGGTAGTAATAGGTGTAACGCTCTGATATCCTTCCTACCTGTGAAGTAGTATTCCTATAACCTGCTGATATTCACCCTGTAACTACAGCCAGAATGTTCCTGCATGCGTACATGATGGACATGCTCTCCAAAATGGATTTTGGGAAGGGAATCCGCGGTTGGATCTGACTGCTCTATGCGGACATCTGTCGCAGAGTCCTAATCAATGGGTGGGAGTAAGAGAGCTTTCCCATCAGATCTGGAGTCAGGCAGGACTGTTCTCTCTCCATGGTCCTATTCGTATGTTGTATCGAGCCTTTTGCCGCATCAGGAAGGACTCGGGTATCGGGGGGTGACGATCCCAGGCAGCGGATGCTCTCTGTTTAAGGCCTCCCTTACATGGACGACATCACCGTCTTCTGCTCCAATCAGCAGGTGGTCCACAGACCGATGGGCTTCTGTGACCGTTTCGAGCTGGTTTTGGGGGCCAAAGTGAACCGAAATAAGAGCAAGGCCATGTTCTTTGGCAGTTGGGAGGCCCGGTCCCTTGTCCCCTTCACCGTCAGGTCCGACTACCTGAAGATGCTGAGGATCTGGTTCGGTGGGGGTTGGGGGGGGGGGGGGGGGCCTGGGCTGCACAAAGAACTGGGAGGAGTGGATCACCAAGGCCGAACAGAAGCTCGGTATGTGGGTGGGGCAATCTCTCTTCATAACAGTCAGGAACCTGGTGATAAGGTGTGAGGTACTCGCGGTGTTGCTCTAGGTCTGGTCCAATCCCCACAACTCCGCCATCACAGTCACCCGAGCTATCTTGCACTTTGTCTGGAAGTCCAAGGTAGAACACGTCCGTAGGGCCACCATGTACAATCCCCCAGACAAAGGGGAGGGGGAAAAGAGCGTCCCCAATGCCGCTCTAATCCTGATGGCCAACTTTGTGAGTGGCTGCCTCAAGATATCTGTACAGCCCCAGTATGCAAACACCAAGTGCCACTACGTGCTGAGTTTCTACCTGTCTAACACTGAGAAGGCTGGGTCTGGCCACGCTGGCCGAGCAGGCGCAGGATGTCCCATCCAGCTGGACCGTCCTCCCTCACCTGTCCCAGGTGGAAAGGTTCCTGAGGAGGAATCCCTTCAAACACAAGGCACTCTCTATTGAGTAGAATGGGCCTACACTCTCTGGAGTTTAGAAGAATGAGAGGTGATCTCATTGAAACATATAAGGTTATGAGGCGGATTGACAGGGTAGATGCTGAGAGATGGTTTCCCCTGGCTAGAGTCTAGAACTAGGGGGCATAGTCGCCGGATAAGGGGTCGGTCATTCAAGACTGAGACAAGGAGGAATTTCTTCACTCAGAGGGTTGTGAATCTTTGGAATTCTCTACCCCAGAGGGCTGTGAATGCTCAGTCATTGAAAATATTCAAGGCTGAGATGGATAGATTTTTGGACTCCAGGACAATCAAGGGATATGTGGATCGGACGGGAAAATGGACTTGAGTTTGTCGATCTTATGGAATAGTGGAGCAGGTTCAAGGGCCATATGGCCTACTCCTGCTCCTATTTCTTATGTTCTTAAGGCAGTCAGACAGTGGTCGACACGAAATGTTCGATGAGTCCTGCAAGGAACAGAGAGGGTGGACTCAATCAGTTTCTTCCCCGACCAGACGGTCAATGCCATTTGGCAGAACGTCTCATCGCTGGAACTGACCAACAGGCACCAGGATGTAGCCTGGACAGTGGTGAGAAAGGCCCCCCTCAGTGCGGTCCTTCCAACACGCACGGAACCTCAGCGTCACCGTGAGCCGCCCTCGAGGCTGCAGCAGGGAGGAGACCGTCGTCCACCTCCTGGTGGACTGCCCCTACGCGCAGAGGGTGTGGAGAGAGATGTGTTGGTATCTGTCCCGGTTCATCCCCAACAATTCGGTAACACAGGACGCTGTGCTCTACACACTGTTCCCCGGGGGGCACACCGAGACTAATATCACCTGCAGCTGGAAGACCATCAACTCGGTGAAGGAGGCCCTTTGGTCCGCCCAAAAACTGCTGGTCTTCCAGCTGAAGGAGCGGTCCACAACAGAGTGTTGCCGACTGGCACACTCCAATGTCCAGGAGTACGTGCTATGGGACACACTGAACGAGGTGCGACCAACGCAAAGGCTCTATGGGTAAAGGTCAGTGTGTAAGGCCACCCCACCTTGCATTGTACACCATGAGTCATAAGAAATACTGTGTTTGAATTGTAGTAATGAGATCGCTTTGTGTATAATCTGTAATGTATTAGTTTAAATTGTGATATTTACATTGAACGGTGTGTACCTTTAAATTCTATGAAATAAAGTATATTTTGAAATAAAAATGTTCCTGCATTGCACAAGGAGCGGTCATGCTCCACAGTCAATGCCACTTTTAACAGAGCCCATCTCTCTCCCAATCTCCTTGGACTCTGGTTTGGACTCGGGTACTGCGTGAAGGTAATAACTCTGAACCGGGAGCCTCAGTCAGTGCCAATCTGTACTTGAACTTCACACGTCAAAACCGGCCGGCACAGATGGACCTGACCCAAACAGAGAGATTGCATAAAGGGCAGTGGGTTGAGTGTTTGGGGGGCACTTCTCGCAGGCCACATCATCCTGAACTCAGCTCAGCACCAACATTTCTGAATCACTCCCTAGGCTCGGACTCAGTGAAGGAGTGTTTTCATAAAATGATATAAATTACAGCACAGGAGGAGGTCATTCAGCCTCCCGATGCCTGTGCTGCGCTCTCTCCTGTAACCCCATTCCCTCCAGATCCTTTTATATCTCTCCCTTTCAAATAGTTATCCCATTTCTTTTTAATAGCCACCTGATTCCCTCTTGGTTCATCCAGTGAGAATCCTTGGTCTCTGTCCCCTTGTTCCCCATTCACACACCAATGGAAACAATCTTTCACTATTTCCCCACAGTAAAGTCCCCAGGTTTCACTCATCCCTTTACTGGCTGCTCCTCGTGGTGTTGCTCCCACTCACCACGTTGCTGCTGCTGTTCCTGGCTTTGCAGGAAATGTTGGGCCCCATGTCCACCCATTCCCCAGTATCCCTCTATCCACCCGACCCCATCTTTCCCAGTCCGCTATCACCTTCTCCTGCCCGAACCCCAATACCCTGCCTCCTAGCCCTACACCTCTCCCTGCTCCGTCTCTCTCTCTCTCTTACCGCTCCTCCCCCAGACTCCTGGCAACCTGCTGATGACATGGAACGGCAGGGCCGATACTATGGCGGGAAAATTAAAGCACAAATTTCTCCCGGGTTGCTAGCAGCAGTGCTTGGGAGAGCCATGCCCCATTCCAGGAGACTCCCGGTCAATCCAAGAGGGTTGGCAACCCCACTCCCCAAATGTCAATGTAATCATTTCCGTATTCACAGGAAGAAAAGTCAAATCATAGTCACTGTAGTTTCTACATCATCAGCGCTCTTCAATGTAAAAATTGAGTGATTCCAGACATGGAGCACAATTCTTTCAAGTGAAAGAATTTCTAAGACAAATTGTTTGCCACATAAAGTGTATACTGGGCCACATCAATGTTCCCATTGGTTTGCATATATCTGAAGCAAGCAGGTACTAACAGATCTGAGTGTTCTGATTTAGGATTTATCCAACAATGAAGTATGACAAGACCTCACTAAACATCTAAGTATACAAATTCAAACAGAACAAAGCAGTGAGTAGGAAATAGAAGCACAAGTCTACAACTTGGTTGCCTGGGATTTGTGGACAAACTTGCCACGGTTTGAGGGCCAGAAATAGCTGATGGGCTGCAGTTTGGACACACAGGCGTTAAGAGTTAATCTCTGCTATTAGCTCAGGGCTGGAAGTTCCACTCTTCAGGATTATGACACACTTGTGCCAAAGCTGGGGTGGAGGGTGAAGAACATACCTGTGGATCACTGCTGGTCTTTCTCAAAGCCACGTGCGAGGTCTCCGAATGGTGTGACAGACTCCCTGACGAGTGAAAGCCGTTCACTGTGATACAAACACAAGCAGCCACATTATAAAAAAGTCACTGGCCTGGTCTTCAATGCAATCCAACAATAAGTACCTTTTTGCAATTTTTTTGTGCTAATCCATCATTTTCAAGTTCACTTGGTCTGAGATATTGCTCATCAAAGTGCTTCCTCCTAATACAGCATTTACATTAGTGTGCTTTTCTGCTGTAGCATGGTAAAGTAAACAAGTTGGTGCCAGTGGCTCCAAAACCCAACAGAAGGGATGGTTTCCATGGACACTTCTGGAGGCGGCATAACCCACGACAGACTTGGACGTTCTGTTGGAGGTGGAGGAAGCTGTGCGTCTGGTCGACATATGTGCAGTAATTGAAAGGAAATATCATTTGCTTAAAAACGATAAATTTGTGCTTTGCTACAAAAGGCATGGCTGATAATCCCAGTTATGACTTCAGCCACCTTGCATCAGTCCATTATGGGATATCACACAGATTCAAGCCCACAAGCCAACCAACAAATCCCTACTGGAAAGAACTAATCAGTTGTGCACAATGCAAGTGAGTCATAACGACACAAGCAGAATCAACATCTGACTTTAACTTACTCTCGATCTTTTATATGGGATTTACCAGCAATAAAATTGAATTTGAAATTGAATCAAAAGAGTATACTTTACGCTAGAAAAATTCTGATATGTAAATGCTCAGCTGTTGTATTTCCATTGCAAATTTAAATTAGTCTTCGACTATGTACTATAGCCTGAATCCTCATGTTAGTCATAAATGACAGAATGCAGAAGTGCTATTTTGTTGGGCTAACACTTTTGTTCCATGTATAAGCTTTTAAATTCTCAGAAATCTATTCTTCAAGTCATAAAATTAGATATCATCAGTTTTTCGAGAGGAAAATGAACATTCAATAAATCATCTACAACCACTCTGCAATCAGGCCCCAATGTATTTGGGCTGAAGACTTAAGATTTGTTTAGAATGAGTCATCTGCCTTAATTAGCACTTTTAGGGCTGTTTTATTATTTTATTCTCTATAATTTTCTCCTTCTTTCTTGAAGATGCTGAGTGCGGTTCCATAGGTCGGAGGCGGCATGCTGAAAGCAGCAGCTTGTCGCCCCAGATGTTTCGATGTATCTAGTTAAATCCAGTTGTTCCTTTTTATTTTGGGGGGGGGGGGGGGGGGTGTGTAATGTGTTACTGGAACAGATGTTCGCTGTGTAAAACTGTATAAAATCTTGCATACAACTCAACACTGCAACTCAAAAAGTTAACCCAGACTTTTGAGCTGAGGTTTCTTAGTCTCCCATTTTTAAAAGATTTTTTTTTGGGTGCGTTAAGTTCGCTCTCGCCATGTAGTAATCCACAGCTGAATGTGTGGGAAACTGAGCTACCCAATTTTGCTCGAGAAAGAAACTAGCAGTGCAGCTCTTCTTAGAGAAGGAAAAGGACACATACTTAGGCTGGCAGTAACTGCTAGAGTCAGGCGGAAGGGAGGGCTGGCAGGCGCCAGCGGGGGGGGCGGAAGGGAGGGCTGGCAGGCGCCAGCGGGGGGGCGGAAGGGAGGGCTGGCAGGCGCCAGCGGTGTAGTTATCTTGCAAGTTACCTTTGAGACACTTTTATATTGATGACTTGGTTAAAGTTTGAAATCTAGCTTCATCTCTGATTAGAAAATAAAACTCTTTTTTACGATATCAGATCTTTTTTTTTTAAAAGTACTGAAG
The DNA here is from genome assembly GCF_035084215.1 of Heptranchias perlo. NCBI lineage: Eukaryota > Metazoa > Chordata > Chondrichthyes > Hexanchiformes > Hexanchidae > Heptranchias > Heptranchias perlo. The sequence goes on along the minus strand of NC_090347.1, from coordinate 35,137,482 downwards.
ATGGCAAACTAGCCATTACAAATGGATGAATTTTATTGGTGATTTATATGTACAGCAACAGCTGAAGTTATTGAAACCACCTAAGGAATAGCAGGCTTAAAATGATTTCAGTTCAGGAATCTTCTGATGACCAAATGCACTTTGCACTTGATCTTTAGGTCACATTATTTGGAATTTTAATCCACCATGATATTGAAATTATTCTAATTGAGTTGGAGAAGTTTGAATGTTTAAATGAGCTCTTGGAAACTCATGAGACATGTTATTTAAAAAAACACATTAAATGGAAATAGAATTGACAAACAAGAGGTATCGTGCTCGGTGTTACAGAAACAAAATGCCATGAGAAGCAAGTCTTCAACACTTTCAGTGAATCCCCTCCCAAAGGCATCTTGAATTGAGATGCGTAAAGAATACAAGGGGAAGAGAGAAAAGAAGTGAATTACCGATTTTTGACGAAGCAATTTGCTATTTGTTGACTTGATACATTTCTGTGGTGCAGAATCGGGCAGGAGCTGGGCCAGAAGATTGGAGAGTTGGTTGGGGAATCATGAGTTTCAAATCTCTTCCAGGGGACTTCAAATTGCAAAACTCAGAAAACAGGGAACTAAAATTTACCTAAAAACTCAAGTGTCTCTGTACTAAACGCCTCAAGTTACTAGGTGGCAACCCCAATTTTAACCTTAGATGAGCTGAGCAAACAGCAAGGTGAATTGCTGGAGTGCATATTGACTCCAATTACAAAGCCATCTGAGCAATTACCTATATGACTTAGCAGCCACTGGGGAAGTTGGAGAGCAGAAACTAAACTGGAAGACTTCAATTGTAAATAAACACCAAGTTTGAAATGAAACCAAAAACATCTCCATAATAAATTTAAAGAAGCAGAGCGGTAAAACAGAGCAGTCTGTAAGCTGTGTGTTGCTGGGAATCTGCAGCCTGGCCATGCTTCTCAGGCAGCACGTGATACAGAGACAATGAGCTCATTATAGTGATTACTCCAACTGACCTGCAGTCATGGGCAGGGTGGTGAGGTGTAACAATCTGGATTAAGGAATCAATTCTTTAGTTATTTTAAACAATTTTACAACACCAAGTTATAGTCCAACAATTTTATTTGAAAATCACAAGCTTTCGGAGGCTTCCTCCTTCCTCAGGTGAATGTGGAAATTTCCACATTCACCCGAGGAAGGAGGAAGCCTCCGAAAGCCTGGTGATTTTCAAATAAAATTGTTGGACTATAACTTGGTGTTGTAAAATTGTTTACAATTGTCAACCCCAGTCCATCACCGGCATCTCCACATCTTAGTTATTTTAATATAAGGTTTAGCATCTTGTAAAAAAAAACACCGAAATATATTACCTTCAGATATTGATAGACTAATGTGGAAAAATAAATTGAAAACTTGAACCGTGATCATATATGGGAAAACTAATGACATTTTTTCACCTTCAGAGAGATACATCAGTTCCCACTCTGCTCTATGATGACATTAGATGTATGTTAAAGCTGACGCCGGGCAGTATGACTTTCCCCCTTCAAACTAGTGATCCCCAATCTAGCAAGTCAGCTCAGCATTGATAAGTCTCTAATGTTGCGATCAGGCTAGTTTCCCTGCCTCAAGTGGTAGTGTAGAGCTGCTTAGGACCAGTTCCTCAGTATATAGATTGTTCCAGCTGAAGTCAGGTAACTCAGCGACAATCCAATCTGTATGGATTAATACGTAGTCATGTGGTGGGTTTATCATTGGGGGATATCTTTGTGGAGCCTGGGGGATGTTCTTTGAAGACTTTCAATCTTTGAACTGAAGGAAGGTACTGAGAATTTCAGCCTGGATCAAACTAACGTGATGGTATTAAAGTGACCTGTGTCTCTTCAGTATTTTCTGATTTTCTTTAAGAGTGCTCCATTGTGTTTTTTTTTACAAAGTGTGAAAATGTGGAATGCATTAAGTGAAAGAAAATTCAAGGTCATTTCTGAAGAATATTTTAAGTTAATAGTCAGTTAAAGCCTAGTTACCTGTAGGCAAGGAATTCATCTGTGATATCGGACTCTTTGGGGTCCCTGGAGCACTAGTTGGTCTCTCCCAGGTTGTTTCTATAATAAAAAGAAAAAGAACATCAGTATACAAAGAGAAGTGTGTTAAGTGTAAATTATTTCATACAAAACTGGCACAAGGGATCAGCTCAAGACAATCAGAGATTATGGAAAAAGAGTACTGAAGAAAAATAGTACACTTTGATCGACATGGAAGTCAGATGTTTTAAAGTTTTGCCTCACTCTTGTTTGTCTAACTAGACCTACAGAAGTTTCTGTGATAAAACAAGTCCACGTTCGTGTAGGACATCATCTGCAATAAATTAGTCTTTGGACAAAGAACATTTCTATCAAATAAAGACCTCGGGAACCTCTATGTGGTTTTGTATCAGTAAGTACAGTACATCTGACAACACCCTTGTAGATTATTGCCTCTTTCTCTTTGCCTTCAAGAGAGAGGACAGAAAACTGGCGCAGTCTCATACTTGGGTACAGTTCCATAGTCTGGCAATGCCTTGCCAACGCTACCATCTTTCATGCATCAACCTAACAGCCTATTCTACTCTGAAGGTCATCACATTCAAGTCCTTCCCGATCTCCACAGATGAACAATGGGGAATGTTGATTTTTCCCTTCCATAGCCTTGTGATAGTGAGGTCAATTATATTGCCTTCATTTCTACCCTGGCTGATGAGTTAATTCACATACCAGAGAATGAAGCTTTCATCTTCAGGGTCTTCCTGGCTATGTATCACATTCCACTGTTCTGTATACTCATTGTTTACATTCCCTGTTGGCCTTGCTCAGTCCTTTCAATTTGCATTCTATCTCTGGATACTTCCCTTGTACTGCAATGCTACTGTGAGGATGCTTGTCTGAATTAATGTAAACTCAAAACTTGCACATTACCACTGAGTTTTCACAAAATTCAGGTTTATTTTCCCAAATGCTAGCTGGAAGGAAATAAATATTCTGGCATGTTTCATCATTGAGAAAGGTAAATAGAGAGAAATGCTCTAATATGCTGCTACTCTTTATTCTAGGGAAAATTCAGTATAAAGAGGCTTTGGATCCAAAGCGTACTCTGTTAGTTTTGAAACCGATTACATTATTTTGTCAAATTTATCTCTATGTATTAGAATAAGCTTAAGTGTATTAATCTGTTGCCCTATTAACCATGTTACATATATTTCGTGTCATGGTATTACATTATCCCCAATAGCAAAATTGTGATATATTATCACTAATTACCTTTATGAAACGGAATTTTCTGTTTCAATGGGCAGAAATCTGATGACCTTGTGGACCACTTAGGATCCCCTTAACTCTTTAACCATGGGTGGATCCATGACAATAGTCCTGTCCTGACCCAACATCCACACATCTCCAGAAGGTTTCACTGATTAGTGATCACAAAGAGAAGCCTATTTGATTTTTCCCCTCCCTAGCCCAGGTGTGCCCCTATTGCTGCACCGGCTCATAAATTGACTCAGGGTACGCTTGATCCAAAGCTCTGTCCTTTAAAAAGAGAGATACTTTGCATTTATACTGCTGCAAAAGACTTACTCCCACCTACACTGTGGTATAATTGGGCATTATGATCCAGCACAGGGTGCGTCAGTGAGCATTGCATTTACCAAATTTTCACTTAGTTCTGAGTCTCCCTCATCCCAATTAAAATAGAGGTACACATGGGGTAGGGCTGAAGGTGGTGGAACAACATCGAGAGTGGGAACATTGTCCGTCCAACTGGAGATCTGGGTTTGAATTAACCCATGTTGATTATGTCATACCGTTACTTTTGAACTCCATGCGAAATGTATTGCAATAATAATTGTTGGGAAATAGTTTTTTCCAATTTTCTCCTTTCATGAAGATGATTAGTCCATTCCATGAAAGATATCAATCCTCTGTTACTTCACCCAAATAGCCATTCTTCAATGTGTGAACTTTCTAAGTGTACATTGGCAGGCTTTAATGATGTGGAGTGCATCAGAACTGATCCGGATTCTCTGGTCATCTGGTAGGAATCGTTGGCCAGCAACCCAACACTGGAAACCTCGCTGATTTTTCCCCTCCCTCATTCAGGAGTATTGAGGCCTACTGTAGCACTCAAACTGCTACACCAGCAGACCGAAGCCAACTCAGCACTGGGGAACAAACCTAGGACCACTCTAGGCTTTTTAGCCATTGGAGGAACCTTCAGAGATTATGGACCTGTTTCAGAACCTGGGTGGAAGTGAACCCCAGAGGGACTCAAAACTAGGGCAGAACATTGCTATGCCCACCTCCCCCTTCATCAACTGGACATGACGCCCGGGGGGGGAAAGAGGCATTCCTCGGCTACACTGGGAATTCTGCCCTTTACACCCATAAAAGGCCCCAGTAGAACTTCCGCCAGCTAAGAGGAGGCATGAGTCCTGGTGAGGCCCCAGAAAAGGCTCCAAACCTTGCCAGAAGTAAGATGGACTGTTCCAGAGAGGATTGATCATCATAATTTAAACATTAATGGCTGCCGTTGGTGCCGCAGATTTTTTCAGCCACTCCTGTCTTCAGCCTGGGAAGGACCTCTGTGTGCCCTGACCATGCTAATGACCCCACCCATGCAATTTAGGATAGGGTTGTCAACCTTCGCTTCGGGAGGATGTCAGTTCCACTCCACCTCCCCCTTGCACTGGCAGAGATTTGGGCCCTCTGTTTCTAATGAAAAGATATCAAACTCTGTCAAGTACAGAAGTGCATTATCGGAGCAGCTATTTGTTGCATTCATGTTGCTTCACTATCAATGTGTTTATTTTCCACCTTCTTCATCTGTCATTGTGTTCTCTTTTTCTCCCCACATGAAACTTCCTTTTTCTGTCCTTGCTTATTTTCTCATAACTTCAGTTCATTTGTAGTGGTCTTTATTTTATATTCCTTGCTTGCAACTTCATCTGTAGGCCTGGAAATCACATTGCTAAGAGGTGGACACAGAGCCTTTATGCGCCAGTGTTGACATGGCTCTGTCTCCATGGTAACTGCTTAATCGGTGACTATATTCATGTTTTCTCTTTGCCTTCCCAGCAGGGTGGATGTTATAGGGTATTTTCAGCTCTTTCAACAACTCAAACCTGACCTCACCTCTATCTACACTTGGCAAGATCACTGTTTAAAACCATTGCAGGTGCAAACTGGTCGAGTGTGAAAAGGGTCAGTAAATTCAGTGTGTTGCTTTCTTTATGTGAAACAGGAACTGATATTGCTGTGCTTCGGTAATACTAACTCAGATTACACATCGCAACTACGGATGGTTTCCACAGCAACATGATGGGGCACAGGTAATAGTTAGTTTCCTAGGTTACTTAACAACTATAAAAAGAAAGAGCCACGACATAAACCGCGAAGAATTTTCTCGGCTGTGATATTGATCCTTTGCTATTACAAGGATTGTCAATTCTGGTTGGACACATTCATGGAAATTTCATAACATGACCTCCCACCTCCAACTGCTCCACCCAATCCAACAATATCCAATATTTTAGAATTAATAAGTTGAAGTGTTCTAAGAAATTGACAAAAAAAAACACAACTTTTTGAAATTCTCCTATGATGTTTCTCTGGGTTTGCCCACAGTAGTATCTGGGAGATTCCAGGACAATCCTGGAGGGTTGGCAGCTCTAGCTAATACTTATATAATATGGACTGGACACAGAGCTTTCCCGTATGTAACTGTAATTCTTCATCTTGCCCCTTTTAAATGTGCGGATTCATGCTGGAGTACAGTTTCATGGATACTATCAACCCTCTGGTACCTCAAGTGTTGACATTCTTCAAACGCATGTCCAGGCTGCGAGGGTGAGTGGCCAATCAGACTGTGGAGTGTTGGGGGATCTCACTCGATCCTGTACTCAGCACCTGCATATGTGATGCTACAACAATGTTCAGTGGATAGCAGACAGGAGCACAAACCCAGGCTAAGTTTCTCTTCTAATGCTTGGAGACATCGAGAACAATTGGAGCGATGAGGAACACCACATCACCTTGCCTGAGATCAGCACAAACCTGGGATATTACATCTTTAATCCTTGAGTGTGAACATCATTGCACATCAACATGGAATGTACTGGAGAAGCTGTGATCATAAAAATAGTCCCTCTTCTCCTGAAGGGATACCTCTTGTTAGGATACAGTTGCCCCCCAGTCAGCGCCTTCGCTGGTGGTGGGGGGGGGGGGGGGGGGGGAATGGAAAATTAAATACATTCAAATACTGGATAAACACAACATCAGCAGCATGCATAGATCATAAAACAGATATCCTGGAGCGATTTCAAGGTAGTAATCGAATCTCAGCGATCAGATTAATAACTGCATTAGGTTTGCTCTCTTGGTTTACCAAGTTATCTAAGCCCCTCAACTAGATTACTGGCCATTAATATACATATCTCGAGGCGCTGTTCCCAGTCACATGAAATTAAGCAAAACCTACAATCAAGATGTTGAAAATGTGATACACTAGCACTTCAGTTCAATGTTGTGATTCAGCCATCACCTACTAAAAGAAAATTCACTAAAAATAGAATAAAACTCCTCCCCAAATAAATATATAAATGTGTGCGTGCATGTGTGCAGATCAAGATATATTACAGAACAGAGGCTTTCTGTGTATTTCAAGAATCTTGTATACATCAGGACCCAGATAAACTGCATGAGTTTCTCTCTGAGACCAATTATAGGGTACTTTTATATCAATGCAAAGTGATTTTGTCTTCTCATCGACGTAAAAAGTATGGTACAAAGACACCCAAATTAAATTTAATCAGGCAACATGATACCACCTTCCAGAGATTGACTCACATCTTTGTTTCAGCTTCACATCAGCTGCAGTATAAATGTAACTGGTGCAACTCAAACTTTGCAGAGAGCTCACTATCCCACTGGCTGTTTGTTTAAAATGTAACTGAAATTTAGATACTGGTGAGAGGAGCTCTCCGGTTGCATGGAAGCTCTGCTTGATCTGACCAGAAAACGATGTGGAGTTGGCAGTGTAACTTAATGTTACCAGCCCAACATCGCCCAAAGCGAGTACTGGTTGCAAACTGGCATCTGTATTATAACAGCAGCCTGATTTTCTATAAGGTCATTATAACACTAAGATACATGGTTGCCTTGTGTATTATTTTATTTATAATCACTCCCTCATTGCCATTATTCTCAATTTATTACTGCTTGGTTATTAAAGGAGAAGTCTGGTGGGGGAGAACTTTGGTTCAGTTACAGAAGTTCTTTTTTCTAAATATAAATTCACAGAGCTGCTCAAAAATTCTGAGCTTGAGTTTCTTTCCATGCTTGCTAAACCGCACAATGATGACATGATGAGAGAAGCACTGTTTGGAACAGGTCCATTGAAAAAACAGGGCCATGACTTGGGACTGGCCTGAGAATTAACCCTGGAAAACCATATTGTATTGATTGGGTGCATAGAGTTCTTGGCACTAGGCAGATTCTAGTGGGCTCCCTGGCCAGTCTGAAGTAGTGGCCTCTATTTTTCAATAGAGCTGCTCCAAGTTATAAAGGTTTGCTTTCTGTTGGTGCAGTCATGGAATGGCATTGAAGCGAAGGTTTTAATTTATGGATTTCCACGCAGTGCTGAAAACCGAAATTTTTTAAAACCTCAAATTAGATTCCTGAATGTGTATTATTTTTCTTTATATAAAATAAAGAATACATTAAACAACAAATAATCTCTCTCAACTTCAAGACAATGGTATAGGAATGACAGTTCCATTTTCAATGAATAAAATCTTTACTCTTTGCCACCCTGGTTGTTCTCTCTGGTACGGCCTCCATCTTTGCTCCCTTAAGTCCAAGGCCACAGACTTGAACGTATATGGCGCACAACTGGTTTAGCCATTTAATTGCCAGATCAGGCTGGACCATATCAAGTACTGTCAGGCCCTGCTTTCCAGTCCCAAGTCATGGCCCTGTTTTTACAATGGACCTGTTCCAAACAGTGCTTCTCCCATCATGTCATCACTGTGCAGTTTAGCAGGCATGGAAAGAAACTCAAGCTCAGAATTTTTGAGCAGCTCCGTGAATTTATATTTAGAAAAAAGAACTTCTGTAACTTCGAACCAAAGTTCCCCCCCCACCCCACCCCCAGACTTCTCCTTTAATAACTTCTTTCCTTTGCCAAAACTACTCATTACTCCAGGATCATCCAGGAATGCAAAGATAACCAACCTTCCATTACCAACCATCTCCTTAAACCCCACTTCCCTTCCCCCTCCACCTCTAACAAGCGCGAGGAGCTCATGCACTTCTTCGTCACAAAGATTGAGACCATCCGTTCAGCTGCCTCTGCCGCATCTCTCCCCTTCCCCAAAGATTTCCTCCTGCCCCAGCTCTAAACTCGCATCTTTCTCCACGTTTCTCTATTATCTCCTCATTCCCTCGCTGAGCTCATCTTGTCCATGAGACCCACTTCCTGCTCTCTCAATCCTATTCCCACTAAACTGCTGACCACCCAAGTTCCTTTCCTGGACCCTATGCTAGCTGATATTGTAAATGGTTTCCTCTCCTCAGTATTGTTCCCCTTCCCTTTCAAATCTGCCATCATCACCCCCCTCCTCAAAAAAAGTTGACCCCTCTGTCCCTGCAAACTACTGCCCCATCTCCAACCTCCCATTCCTCTCCAAAATTCTTGACCATGTTGTCGCCTCCCAAATCCGTGCCCATCTTTCCCGCAACTCGATATATTCCTGGATGTTTGATCATGTGACTTTTCTCCCAGCTTACTAGCAGTAGAGATTCATTTTCCTTTCTGTGAGACTCCAAGATAATCCGGCAGATTTGGCAATTCTATTGTCTACCAATATGTTGCCACATTATATACCTTATAAGTCTCACAGCAGGTTTGGTCAGATATGCTGGCCTTGAATTCTGATTTTTCATGCAAAGATCCCAATTGTATTGCTTCAGACAGAACAATGGTGCAGTGCAGTCAGGTGGCTTGTCTACAACATTAAGAGTTGGGCAAGCAAAACTGATGCAGAATCCTCCTGGGTACATTGGGAGACTTGTAAGGTCATCATCACAGCTTGTCACTCCAAAACCACAGCCAGGTATTGTCATTTATCTCGAGTAGTTCCTCGGGAGCACAGGATGTTGACAGGAGGCTCTGCAGCAAACAATGTTCAAGTATTTGCCTAGGCTATTCACATTCACATCTGGGGTCATTTCTCAGCTTCCACTTGGTCATGTTGTCATTAGTCTTCGCCACCTCAGTTCTCACTCGACTTAAGGTATACCAGTGTTTTCATTCGAGGTCAGTGCCTGGAGGGAGTTATTCCAAAGGAACCAAGTTCTCCAAGATCTTTGGCATTTCCAGCTATTTTGACATTCAGGTCATGACCCCTGTTAATCTCCCATTGCAACTATCTATAGGAGACCCAAATCT